>NC_141224.1:23127557-23295057 GCF_054856515.1 Filicampus tigris | reverse complement strand
AGTTATGTGGCCATGTGAAAGTGGCAAATACGTCCTTTACCGCCAAGCCAGCCAGCTACAAGAGTCTTTGTGTCCAATGTCCAAATATGTTTTCATAATTTTTTTGAAAAGTCCGCCTTGAATATGAATTTCCAGTCCTGTACAGTAGTCCTCTCCCAGCTTCATGCAACATCCCACACGAATCGCTCTGAACCAATCAGAGGACAGAAAAGTGCTGATCTACCCGGAAGGAATCATGCAGGCACTCCTATACTGAAACTGAAATCTGATTGGTTCAGATTCTTAAAAAAAAAGAAAAAAAAAGTATTGTACTTTAAATTAACAGGGGCCTGCAATCCTGCATCTGAAGGCCTTGGGAAGTTTACGCCAATACAGCAACACATTGAAGCTGAAATCTGATTGGACAAAAAAATAACGAACCCAAAAACGACTTTAAGCTGCAATACCAGGACACACGATATTGAATGAAGACAAAAGACTGTTGTAAATGAATACATTTATACAGTATTTTACAAATTGTATACAAAGTTTTAAATGCAGGTCGGTGCTTTTGATAATATTTAGGCCTGCACAGATGGTCTTGAAGGCCCTGACGACACACTATTGTATACATACATACATACATACATAATATTATGTACATAATACTATACACACACACATAAATATTATATACATATTGTACACACTACACACACATATAAATATTATATACATAATATTATACACACACACATACACATACATACACACCTTCTTTGACCCAATACTGTGTTGTTTTTAGAGTTTTTAGAGACAACAAATAGAATAGATATACAGTGATCCCTCGCTACTTCGCGCTTCAACTTTCGCGCCCCCGCAGCATCGCAGATTTTTCAGAAGCATTCATAACAAATTTAAAATGAAACAACACAGCCATATCGGCAGTTATATTGCAAAAAGACGCATTGTTTCAAAGATATGAGTTGACTCGGAGGCTTTGTACATACCCGCAGGCGATCATAAAAGGTGGTGACTGGTTCCCAGCGCGAGATTGACCAACGAGAGCACAAGTGGATTTACTTTTTACACACACTGTACTGTGCGTGATCTGACTGGGTGCGCATCATCGCAGCCTCTCGTTAGTCTCGTCCACTATTCAAATGTGCCATTGATTTAGTCAGAGTCAAGCCGGACACTTTCTCATCCGTATTTGTAATGATGTGTTTGCGGCCATTTTACTTTCACTTTTCACGACGATGACAAGCGTTTTAAAGTGCAGGATTGGATAAATTACACTATGGCATTCGAGTTAAGGTTAGTCAATTTTATGATAAAAATTAAAACGTTAACATAGTTTTTAGCGAACGTTCCGTCGTGATCGTCAGCTGCCGTGGTTGAAGCTCATGTTTCTCTCACCACCTACAGCTTGGCACTGTATTTATATTCTTCATTTTGCATTTTTATAGTTAAATTGATTGTTTAACAAGTATTTAGAAGTGTGGGAACCATGTCGGGGTTTGCAACAGTGTAACAGTGGCGCAAGTCCCCCCAAAATAAAACTGTACAATAAATATCATACAAAATAATAATAATCATAATAATAATAATAAATCCGACGCTACTTCGTGGTTTTTCCACCTATCGCGCCGGGTTCTGTCCCCCCATTAACCGCGATGAATGAGGGATCACTGTATAATATACCTATATATCTATAGGTCTGGTACATAATGATATCATTTTCAGCCATTAGTTGCCATTAGTATTTCATATATCGGTAGGTTGATATGGATAATTTTGGAACTTTCTTTTTTTCCCCCCTTTTTTACTATTAAACATAAGGACCTGGAGGAAAAACGCTGAATTTAGGTCATTTTATTTTCAAATGTAATATTTAACCTCACATCAGATGTTACAACAACTATGAAAAAGCCAAATTAACTGGTGAATTTAAAGATTAAACTTTTTAAACATATCGTTTGCACGTAGGTACGTATTTTATATTAGTCTATCGATAATTACAGATTTTTTTTTAATGTATATCAAAAAAAGAAACATAATTTCATTAATAAAAAAATCAAATTAAAAACAATAAAATAGATTCAAGATAAAGATTAAGCAAGAAAACTACTAAGAGGGAAAATACCATTCAAAATATCTGGTAGTGGCCCGAGACCTCCGAGACCTCAAATAAATAAATATATATATATATATATATATATATATATATATATATATATATATATATATATATATATATATATATATACACAGTATATATATTGTATACGTGTGTGCGCACGCGTGTGTGTAGCCAATTCCCTAAACAACCCTCAGGCACATGAAAATCTGTGTTCACTACACTACCTTACGACTATCAGGTGCAGCTGCATGTCAAATGTATGTGTGGCAATTAATAAATCTTAATCTTGAATATCTTAACTGCATGTCACTCAAACTAGGTGACCACATAACAGTTGACAATAGTCACATACAGTATTGCAAGTGGAAGCTTGCAGGTTTTTAGCAAGTTGAATGGCGCCATCTAATGTTCAATACAGACACCACAAGTCATCAGCATGGATGTTTGCCTCAAAACTGTATTTCATGGAAGAAATTTGTTTTTGGTATTCTTGAAGCTTATCTACCCTGTAAACATTTCAGTAATCACATTCTGCTGGGGGGCTTGAAAGGCCAGGCCGCCTTTGAAACGACCATAAAAGTGATGAAAGTGAACCGCCTAATTTGAAATTTAACTGTAATAGACACCCGGCTATCAGTGTTTCAGCATAACCCTGACCTCTGTTTGTTTTGCTGAACTAACAGAATAAATGAATAAATGCTTCCTCTACACACAGCGTGCTCCTCCTCATCACACACAATGTTTCCCCCCTATGCAGGGATAATTGATGTGTCAGTGTTTTTACGGTTGGATGCAGGGTTGCAGACCTACAGCGCCTTATTTAGGGAGCCAATGTTGCAGGGGTTAACATGGGGTAATGTGAAAGCATCGCGCAGATAGTACAGTTGACAATAAGTTCCACATTTCTGCCCATGTGTTCACTTCTCTTTCCTGCAGGAAAGATCCTAAATTATTCTTGCAAGTAGAGACCAATATTATCATGTTATCTTTAATATCCCAATGTTGCTAAATGCACCTGAAGTATGCAAATCAACTGTTAGGGTGTATTCACACCAGAAGTCCTGTGGTCCAGAACCAAAAAGCGGACTCCCTTTTTTTTTCCCCATGTGGTGCGGTTCGTATTCACTCTGTATTTTCTGCAGGGGAATTACATTCTGTAAACACGCCAACGTGTGTGACAATCGGTTTTCTCCTTGGACCGAAATGACGAGAGCGGCATACAGAGCACAAACCCTGAAATGGAAGAGAACATTGAAGTCCTACGCATTCTTCTAGCACATTTGTACTATTATTTGAGCTGCAAAATGATTTTGAGTGTCAAGAGCAGCTCATTCAACGCAGGAATTGCTACGCTATTTTCTAAATTTTGGAACTGCATTGGCGAATGTGTGCGTGCCCTGACACACAACCCGCTTGCATCTGGGTGGCTAATCAAAAGACGGAGGATCAGGTACGATCAACATTCACTACGGGTTAATATTTCTCATGATACCGGGCTATGGTGGCCTGTTAAGGCCAAAAAGTCCCATGTATCCTGTAGTTCGTGCGGATCGGCAGTGGTTTGTACTCAAACCCGAAGCGCACTACACAAAAGTCTGTTTGGAAGCCGACTGGGACCACCTCAAAACGTGGGTCTCAGTCCAGTTGTTTGAGCTGCATGATTTGTTTGTGTATTCACAACTGCATAAAGGTCCGTACCGGCTTGGAAAACAAAGGTCGGTCTGTTTAAAGTGGACCAAACAGTGCAGGTGTGAATGCAACCTTATTTTGAATAACGAAAACACAAATCCAACTAGCCTATGCAAGTTTTTGAAAAATAGAATTTTTTGAAAAAACATTTTTACGCATTAAAATTACAACCACCGCACCGTTGTGATCACACATTTTTTTTCCCCTGCATTCACTTCATGCAGCGCAATAATAATCAATTAATCTGCAGTCTTATATAAAGTAACACATTCCAGTTGTTGATTGTAGATCAAAAGGTTACCACTATCCACTGGGGGTCCATTCTACCGTTTGGTAACACTGTAAAATGTGTGCGATGTTATCCACTTCTTTATGTGTAGGGTGTCTTCCTCTTTATCTGATTGCTATTGTGGCGAGCACCATATGCAAATCCAAATAACAACAACTATGAGAGATGTTATTGTAAGGTAGTAATGATTATGAAAATCTGAAACAGTAATACTACCCCTTTGTAAACCATTTCATCCCTAATTGCAAGCATGCCCCCAACCGTCTCGTTGCACCAGTCCCATCCTTATACCTCCTCATCTAATTCTTCCCAAGTGACCCTGTCAGGGTTTTTGGCCTAATTTGGTGGAAACTGTGATATCTTGGTTCAACTATGAGGAGCGTAGTGTATGCAGGCAAACAAAGAAATAAAGGTGATGTGATATGCAGCTTAAAAAACTAACACTAAAAAGTGAGCACATTGAAAAAGGGCATTCCATTAAACCCATACAGAAATGTACAGATTTACATCAACATTATATGCAGTCACGCCACAATTAGATGAACACAAAAAGACCACATTTCCTTTCTGTAATGTTACATCCATCCATGGATGCTACGGACAAGCCCTGAGAGTTTTCAACAGGTTTTATGCCTCCCACGATACTCAAAGACAGTGAGATGTTGCTTACAGCACACAGAGGATTCGAGTCAAGGACACAAGCACCATCACTCACCGCACCATTATTTGCTCATATTTAAAGCTGGGTGGCACAGAGGCTACCAGAGGGGCTGTAGCAACGTATACAAAGAAGGATGGGTGATTTTAAAGTCCAACGGGTGTGCTGAGCAACTGGGAACTAAAGGCGATGCAACTCAGGCACACAGAGAGAGGATGGGACGTCGGGCTTTATGTCAGCCCAGTGATATGAGCACTTTTATGACCAAGTATTTTTCCTGATGTCAGAGTTGGAGAAGAAATCACCATAACGTTGGGGAGTATGAATATTGCCCTTGAGGGCCCACTGTGGCTGCTCCTGTTTATGGTTGACTGGCAATCAGCCACTGATACGATAAGATCCACAACCTCTCATCCATCCACGTCAGCAATTAATCAATTAAACAGACCGCGGGAATGAGTGGGATCGCCTAGGTGTGTTAATACAATAGTGTGTTAAGGTTGATGCAATTTCATCACTAATGCCACCCATTTATCAAGGCTTATTAACTGTTTTGCAGAGACAATGGCCAATACCGCTTCATGAATATGAGACCAAGTGGTATTATGAATGAAGGAACCTGCCACATGATGGTCTGCTGAGCTTGACGACCAAAATTAAGAGGGAAACATTGAGGGGCCATTAGATAGTAAGAGTTCAAACAGACCAAAAATAAATCATAACTAGAAAATAGCTCAGAAATACTGTATACCATTCTTATTGACTAGTTGAAAAAATGTGATCCAACATGTTTCATTTGCATTCCAATTTTACAGAAAACTGCTGCTTACCACTTAACTGGAGCATGTAGGAGGGAGCACATACATCCCTTTACTGGCTTCGAGTGCATTTTAGAGTCAACAATCAGTCTTTGATTGGTTTTAAAATCTTGGAATTGTCTCGGTCTACTTTACCTCTCTCCAGCTATTCTACACCTACCCTTTCGAGTCAGCTGACCAGACGCTCATGGAGGTAGCAAGGACTAGGCTCAAAGGGGATGGAGCTTTTCCGGTGCCGGTCCCTCTCTTTGGAACCTCACACCTAACATTCCACAAGGCCCCTCTGTCCATTTTTTTTTGTTACTGTTTTTACGTTACTATTACTTTATTGTTTTAATTGTTCAGTTTAGATGTTTTTATGTTATATTTTTATTTCATGTAGATCCCTTTTTGTGCAGCTGTGGATGTTTTTCAAGTGCTCTAAAAATAAAGTTGAGTGGAGATACAATGTTATGACTTCAAAAGAACAGATACAATTAAATCCCACTTGACATGCATTTTAAACACCTCACTTCAGTATCGTATGACAACGACCGGGTGCCAGTAATAAGTTATAATTTCGTGGGTGTGTGCCAAAATTGTATGTTCAAGTATGTAAATTGAAAGTTATAGGAGAAAGAGCCAGCGAGTTGGCCACCTGAATAAACGTGGGCCGCAGAGTGGAAAAGCTTTTTGAATTCTATCACAGAATATATTTTGGCCATCGTGTCACTGAAAAGCGAAGGTTTGGACCATTCTTTGAACTTCAGGCAAGAATAACAAGATCCTCTATTACACCCAAACTACCATCTCCCGCACGTCTCAGCTCCTCCCATCAGCTAAATCATGATGATGCCAATCACCATTAAGAGCAACACAGACATGGGGAGACAGAAGATTCAAGGACAAATATTGAAGCATCCTCTGATGAGCTTCAAAAGTCCCAGATGGCATCTGTTATCTTGGTGAGGGTGAAAATAATGTATACTTCCAGCAAGTCCATCAAAACATGCCAGGGGAGATTAAGTGTTACATGGCATCTTTTCGGCAGGCCATGAGTTCGTCTGGGAAAACGAGCATGTCGTGTGACTGCTGTGTTAGCGTAAGTGATGAAAAGTTTGATTGTAGAACTGTGCATACTGTGAAGTAAAATGTAGAGGATCATATGATTGGTATGATGTCTCCAGCTGACTCTATTTTAGAGTGGCAAGGTATGGATGTGGGTGTTCCTGTCAGAGAACACAGGCCCGTAGTTCACTTGACACGTCTATTTATTGTGGTCTGCAACAACACAAAGATTAACCTAGCAACATCATCCAATGCGCAGCCATTAGTTAACAACATTACAATTCACGGCATTAAGCAATTAAACAGCCAAACAATACATACAATACACATTCACACGTTTCATCACTAGAATAGTTAGCATACTAGCCGACTAACTAGTGTTCATCGTGACATCACTCACGAGAACATATCTATGCAATTATGAACAGCAGTTACCTGACATGAACTTAAATGATTAAACTCACCTTTTAACATGTACACACAACAACAAACGTGGTGAAACACGGGCAATCTGCAACTACTGAGTGTGCTGGCACGAACAAACTACGAGCTGTGTCAAAGGAGGAAAAAGAAAAAGAAAAAAGTCACTCGCTATCAACACTTAGCGCTCGAGGAGCGTTAAATGCCTACTCAAAGTGTGGGACATCTCAGCACACATCGAAACTCAATGAATTTATCAAATGCCAACAATTACTAATAGTAAAACAACGTGAGCTTTCTAACATGAAGTATTTCTTAATAAAGCGTGTTTTACTCCGAATAACTTTTCACCACAATCCGATTCTGAAAGACACGAAACCGACTGAAGACTTCACGTCACTAGGACGATCCTCGCTAAAGTAGCAGTAATGTTCATTATTTTATTTTATATTTAGCAAACGCAACAGCCAGGGGGTAGCAAACATGGATGGAAAAAAATATATTACAGAAATGGTGTAATGAATTGGGTTATATGTGTTGTGGTCAAATTTGTGTTTTGCTGGGTTGTGTTGTTTTTCCGAGGTTAGTGAATGCATCGCGCGGCTCGCTGGATGGGAGGGGATGGAAGCGAGAGGAGCGGAGGAGGAGAGCGGTTGCACTTTTTTGACCGAACGGTTGTCGTACTGTATTGGCGTCGGTTGCGGCCCACAGTAGCCGGTTGGACTAATAAAAACGTGGTAATTAAACTACGTCTGTGTTCTTGGAAGACGCTACAATCTATTTTAAAGCATGACGTCATCGGCAGGCGCGAAGGAGCCGATCACATCTGCTACCCACACCGGCTTGTTGCGATCTGCGGGCCGGATCTAACAATAAAGCAATATCATCCCAGGGCCGTAGAAAACCTTGACTTTGACAATGTGGTGTAGAGGGACAAGACTGCTATCGGAAAACCTTTTCAAGACCCCCCACCCCCATGAATATTAAAGAGGCCCGGGCAGCAGACAGCCTCGGATTTACAAACCAGAGTAATGTGTCGGTTTGCTGAGTGAGAGGCTCCGTCTGGGTATCAATTAAATCACAAGTTGTCAGTCTGATGGCTTCTCAATAGTGGAGCTGCCCATTCCCCTTTACCCATCAGCTCAACTTTGTGTCAACCATCCATCTCTCATTGTCCCCATCACTATTTCCTCCCTCTTGCCATCTTTATCCTCTCTCCCTCTCTCCCTCTCAAGCAGCCGGTAACGGAATGCACAAATTACTCTCCCCTCCACCTTTAACTCACACTAAATCTTTTCCTTTCTTCACTTTGCTGAGCCGGGATATTTTATTCCTCCATCAAATATGCATCCCATTAATTAAGTTAAATTACTCCTGACTGCCAAATATTCCCAGCCTCTGTGAGCATCAACAGAGAAATACATGATTGTGAACCTCCAATGACACGGCCCCAACACTTAAGCATGAGTTACAGCCTTTTCAGCACTATCCATGGGCAGATTACCAGGCACTTTGGCCTGCTGGAATTAACCAGTGTTCATTTCTTCCCCTCTCCCCAGCTTTTTAATAAGTGCACGATGGATGGCTTTCACACTTCTGACAATGAAAGGACTGATATTTTAATTCTGTACCTTTTCTCCATCTGCCTTCCTCATCATGGCTTAATTGCTATTGTTAATCACTCATTAACATCCCTCTTTCTTTTCCTCCCAAAATATACAATGAAACAATTGCCTCCACGCATTGTTACTAAAACAATTCCGCGCCTTGATGTGATAAAAGTTTATCTCTTTGCATGTGCTGAGTGCTTTTGTTTTTATTTTGGCTTTTTTTTCTGTTCCATGCTTATATTACTATTAAACCAATAGGTGTTGATTATCAAGTCCCAAGGTCACCATTCTATGTGTACTATATGAGATGGTTATTAAAATAGGACTTTTACTGAAGAATATCTCTCTCTTCGTCTCTGGCACTCAGTAAATGCCGATTTGGGTCCACTTGGAAAACTTCTTTAAAAAAATAAATACATAAAAAATAACCAGGCAAACAGTGTTAATCTCCCTTAGGTACCCTTCGCGTGCAATTTAAAACAAACAATATTTGTATTATTACCACAGAACATGAATTGTCTTTCTCTTATATTAACAACCGTTGAGAAAGTCAAGCCATTCATAGTCATTATCCCTATACAAAGAAATCATGCCACAATCCTGTTAAAAAATTACAAATATACAGACATACTGAAATACAATTCTCTCTGAAAAGTATTTATTTTTCTTCTCTCCTTTTCCTCTTGCATTTTTAGAAGCGCACGTGTATGAGTGTGTTTCTCTTGGTCTTTTGCAAAAAAAACATTAATTTTACAAACATCAGCCCAAGGCTACTAAACACAGCTAATCCATTATGCCACACTTTATCGTGTTATGGGGGGTAACGGGCTGTAAAGCTGTCTCGGTCATAAAGAGTGATCACAGAGTACCGAGTCAAACCAGAACACCAAGCTCTCCAAGCCATGCAAAGCCCTTGTTCTCATCAGAACTGCTCATTCACATACTTAACCTTTCCAGACCAGCCATGCTGCATTATTTTCTAAATGACCTTTAGTGTTATTCATTTCATCTCCAATAATGGTGTATTAAATTCACTTAAATCACTTAAATGCGTCAAAGCATAATGTGTTTATTTTGGCAAAGGGGACAGCAGAAACTGAAAAAGGACAGTGTTCCCAGACACGGTACGCTAAATCACGTTTCGGTTCAATTCGTTTTTTTGGAAACTTTGGTGCGGTATATTTTCGGTACAAAAAACAAGATTTTTTTTTTTAAATGTTTATTTTGAAAAGATGACAAGTAAACTGTACTTTTTTTCCCAAAAAATAAATAAAAGCTAAGCATTCGGGTGATATTCTAAGAAATTACACCAGAATAAAAAATACACTAAATAAATTATCAAGACACTGACATCTTTAAACACTCAGCAGCAACAGCCTATGACACATCCAAGTATTCAAGTTAAAGCCAAGTTGTCATTACAGTACATATATACACTTTGTGATGAAAAAAATACATACAATAACAGTTACAATTATTGCTAATTATATTAAAAGTATTTTTATGATGAAAAAAAATTAAGTAATTTTAAAAAGTCTTTATTAAATTGTATACACTTTTTAGGCATTGAAATCTTTGAATGTTCAACAGCATATTGTAACGAATTGGGTTATCTGTGTTGTGGTCGGATTTGTGTGTTGCTGAGTTGTGACGTTTCCGAGGTTCATGAGCGAGTGGAGCAGCGGAGAAAAAAGAGCGCGAGCAGTTGTACTTGGATTAATAAAAACGTATTAATTAAACTACATCTGACGACATGTCCCTGGAAGACGCTACAATATGATAAATCTCGCTATTTAAGTTTGATGTTTTTGCTCCCTCGTCTAAGAAACATTCACAGTCGGATGATGCATGTTAGACGTGCTACCTGCCGCCGCCCATCTCATGTAGCAATGTCGGCACACAACTTACGGATTCAACCACGTACCTTTCCCCATCGGCGATTTTAACAGGAAAGGCAGAATGTTCCCAAACAGGAGACCGCAGTGTACGAGGGGACCTTCGAGCTCTGGCTCTTTTCTGGCTCTCAGCTTTTGTGCCGCCACTCTCCTCTCCCGCATGCAACAGTCAATAGCGCCCGTGCGAAAGCTCGCGCTAATAGTGGACCGAACCGAACGCAAGTGGACCGAACCGAACACGCCATACCGAAACGTATTAATACACCCACATGTACCGTTACACCCCTACCAGACACACATTCAATTCAAACCTCTTCTAGACGTGAATGATGAGGCCTATTAATCCAGAAGCTGATATGAACTAAATAGGTCAAAATGAGTTTTAAAGTGAAATGAAGGAACTGGAAAGATAATCAGTGACTTCAGCAAATGTAGATAAAAAATATTGGAGCTTCACTTAATAAAATGGCAGGGAGCCAAACCCCATCACTTACTCATTTCAAACGTGTGCAGATGCTTTACAGCCCCCTTAAGGTTAATATAAGGTATGAGAAAAAAAATAAATCAGCAAACCCACAAAAGATTTCAAAGAATCAAAACATATCCATATTTATTTATAGGGAAGTCAACCCAAAAATGTTTAGCAGACACATGCAGCCCCACTAGTTTACACACGTCATTTTGATAATTGTGCTTTTGGAATATGAGTTAAGCATTAAAGTGAGACTTGGATGAGCGCAACATGACATCAGTACTAAAGTGACGTAAAAGTGTTCTGCACAATAGTTTGGATTTATTGACATAAAACGTGATGTCATCATGATCACCTCCACAAAATCAAAAATACTGTGGCGATTGCTTCTCCACTTTCACAGGCTGTTACGTTTTTAATTGGCCGGTGTGTTGTAGGTCGAAAAACTAGGGCTATTCCTCATCCCGATACCGTATTTTCCAGACTATAAGTCGCAGTTTTTTCATAGTTTGGCCGGGGGTGCGACTTATACTCTGGAGCAATTTATGTGTGAAATTATTAACACGTTATATTGTATCTCTTTCCTTTTCAACATCAGCAAACAATACAACAAACAACCACAGGAGGGCGTTCTAAGGCTGCATATAAATCTGCATTACATATTGACTTTGCAACGTGCACAATAACATGTATAGTGTATATCATTTCAAATCTTATTGTAACATACATAAAGAAACATAAAGGGAAATCCTAAAAGCTATTGAAATGCATGAATAATTTAAACGATTAAAATCCAACATTTTGATGAATCAGTAATTAAAATAGTATGATAAAGTCAATTTGACTGTCTATCAATATACATCCATACAAAATAGTGTATGCTATTTTATATATTTATATATTTTATAGCTTTAAGACACTGGCTGGGGTCTTGCATCAGCCACACGTAAGGAGCTGAGAGCATGGAAGAGAACAAAGAGATAATTATGACCGAATATATAAATACTTTTGGAGACTTGGAAACATTCTACACGGTCGGGGATAAATAAAAGACTTATTTAATCAATCTACAACAGTTTTGGTGAGTTTAAAGTTATCTTACCGTAACATTCTTGTATGCTATGTTTGTATGTATGCTTTTTGTATGTGTGAAGGTTGGCTAAATGTTACCATCGTAGCTCAGTGGAAATGATGTGTACTAAGAGCACAATTAATTTCCTCCAAAATTGCGACTTATAGTCCAGTGCGACTTATATATGTTTTTTTCCCTTTATTATGCATTTTATGGCTGGTGCGACTTGTACTACGGGGCGACTTATAGTCCAGAAAATATGGTAAATGTGCACGTCTACTCATTCCCACTTCAGTCTCTGTAATTATCCTGACTGGTGCTTAATGCATCGCCCGTCCTAACCATGAACAGCAAAGAAGCAGTGGTTTTTTGTTGTTGTTTTTTTAGCAAACAAGCAGTGTGCGCTCGTCCCAGCATAAATCTTTGTAGCTCTGCTCACTTCGACATTTCTTCATTCTCATAAATCAGCCACGGAGAGGTTAATACTTTTGATATGTTGAAGTAGTCATTAGTAGGGATGTCCACATCAATTTTGGTGCCAATTGATCGCCGTTTTTGGACATTATAAGCAATTAAAGTACAATGATTTCCAATGGAGAGTTTGTAATTGGTCCCTCCAGTGTCTCCGACCGAACACGGATAGAACGGTAGGGGGCGTGGCCATTTTCCTCATTAACAAGAGGCGTGAATCATGGGGTCACTTATTTCCTAATTCCTCCCAAATTTATTGATAAAATAGAAAATGACAACTCTTTTCATTTTCCCAATCAAAAAATATATAAAATGAACTTGTTAGTGAAAACATGGCCATCCCAACCCAACCATCTCTTTAAAATCCACCCATTTTTAGCCATCTCAGGGGGAGGCCTTTTGTCTCTTCCGTCGACTGAAAATGACATCACAGTTATCAGGGCTCAGTTAACGACCAATCATGGGTGAGCTTCAGAAAACAGGTCAGTCGTGATTGGTCATTACCTGAGCCCTGACAACTGTGATGTCATTTTCAGTTGACAGCAAGTCGCAAAATGGCCGCCCCCTGAGATGGATAAAAACGGGTAGATTTTGCTGCTTAACTCATATTCCGCAAACGCAATACTAACCAGGATGTCATGTTTTAAGAAGTGAAGGCGCATAGAACATATTATTACAAAGACAATTTTGAGGTTCAATATTAATCAGAATGACATGTTTAGAGTAATGAAGGCGCATATAACACATTATTATTCAGAAAATTTGGGGGTCAAATATTAATCAGAATGCCATGTTTAGAGAAGTGAAGGCGCATATAACACATTATTATTCAGAAAATTTGGGGGTCAAATATTAATCAGAATGCCATGTTTAGAGTAGTGAAGGTGCATAGACCATATTATTATAAAGAAAATTTGGGGGTTGACTTCTTTAAGTGTTGCACATTTGGAAACACCACCACACAACCCATCCCCCAAGAGATTGTTCTTGCTTGAAACACACAGCTCTCAAAAAGGTCTACCAGTAGGATACATTGATCAAAATGCAATTGTACTAGCAACGCAATCGCTATGTTGCCAAGATGTAGTCTTAAATGCCCTTGCTATGTACAGTAGGAGGTGGGGCAATGTGGGCTCTTTGTAAAATCACTAAAGTACGCAATGATTAAGTGTAACTCGAACACCGTCTGTGTTGTCCGTAGGCCTGTCAGGCAGTAATTCTGTGTATTGTATTCAGCTGTTTAAATTGCACGCCACCGTGTCCCTCTGACACGTTATGAAGCGATGATGTACAATTATTGCGGGGAGGCAGGAGATCAGTAGGGTGACATTATAATCATCCTCATAGGGATCCTTCTCTTCATCTGCAACAACTGTTAATGTTTGAATGGGAGGGAATAAGGGGGGAAAAAAAACATAAAAATAGTTCTGAGGGAGTTCTAACTCAAATCTGTTTGAGGATTACAGAGAATCACGTCAAAGGAGAAGGAGAGGGATGTGAATAGACAATAGAGGGTCTGCATTAAGTGACGGTTTCTCTGGATAAGCAGCAAGCTAAGATGCTCCTCTACTGTCAGTGCCAGGCCTCACAGTGCTCATACAGGCCCGGGCATTAACGCACATTACTGCGGATGAGCCACACAGGGCGGAACTGATGGGCTATTCTGGGAGCAGACCAGACAATCTCACAAGACAGGGGCACATAAAAACCCTGACATGAGCCAGCCCCATCCTGTTAACAGTCAAATCACACACCCAACATGAAAACATGACTATTTATATATTTTCTCGCCAACACTAAGTCAAGAGAAGTGTAACCATGGAGGAAAGACGCCTCAGCTGCAGGAAACACAGACAGACGGATGCAAACTCTACAAACTTTTGAGTTCCAAGCAACAGTTTTTAAAGTTTTACTTAAATTCCTGAAGTGACACACAGTTTATGACTCATAATAATAAAAAAAGCAGTCCACAAGAGAACAATCCACGCCTTTGAGAGTGTTAATACTGGTAAGGCCAAGGCTGAGGGGCTGATATTAAACCAATGCCTCACAGCATTTAGATTGTTTATGCATAATTTAACACCTACAACAACACTGGATGTCCGTCTGGACCAGAGAGCAGGAGGGTGAAAATGCTGAATGCAGGGCCTTTCTGGTAGATGATGGAGTAGAGGAAGGGGAGGCTCATTAAATGACCAAGCCCCACTGTGGACAAAACATGCTGGGAGGAATACACAAGAACCTACCACCTCACATGCTGTTGGATTTTTTTTTTTAAACCAATTAAATATGAGAAATCTTATGGCGCATGCTAACAGCCAATTTGTGTTTTCTGCTGTTGTTGCACCTTAGGAGTTCTTTATAGGCAAATTAAAAACGGATCTCTTTGTTGTGAAATGAAGACACACACATGCAGATAGGTAAGATCACTGACAAGCATGCGAGTGAAGGAAGTGAGCAAGATGGCAAGGCAAGTATTGAAGATGATGAGCAAGACACAGAGCAGCCCTCTCTGGTTTGAATGGAAGCGTGGTCAAGTGCTCCACGTAAAACTGCACTGGACTCACGTTTGCATTCGTTAATTAAATGCCACAACTATACGATCTTTAACCATCCATAACCTTCCCCAGTCCTGACAAGACATCAACAGCAGTAGATAGGTGAGATCAAGCACACCCATTCTCTGAGTTTTAGACCAGCAATAATCTTGTGGTCTAAAGCTTGAACAAGGGAATCAAGGAAATTGATCTTCTCGTTTCTTGCACAACAACAGTGTGGGATTTGTACATTCTCCTTGATTGATCACTGACTCATTGATTTGTCAACTTTACTACTCCACAATGACGTTTAGAGCAGGGGTGTCCAAACTTGGTCCTCAAGGGCCGGTGTCCTGCCTGTTTTCCAGCTCTCCTTGCTGCAACGCACCTGATGATCGTTAGTAAGCTTCTTCAGAGCTGGAAAACAGGCAGGAAAGCGGCCCTTGAGGACCGGGGCTGGACACCCCTGGTTTAGAGCCTGACGTGCCTTAGTCTTTGGTTGCGTGTTTTTGGTTTAAGGAGGAGGTAGAGTCGCTTTTCGAAAGAGATGAGTGTGTTGAATGAAATTAGTTTCTCACCTTAATTGAATTAAATTGACTTCTATTTCTGAATTATGAAGTTAAGTGGGTCAAAAACCAGACTCAACCAAGATTTTGAACAACTTTTTTAAAGTGAAAGGAGTGCAGGGAATAATTCCATCACACACAAGGAGGTCTGTTATTATTTGCAAACGCCGCAAATGCCACAATTCAGACACAGCTGCTGTTGTGGCGGGCCCAGAACGTGATGAGGTTTCCTAGTTTGGAAAATAATTTGTATTTTCTCAGGCTGAAATCACATGACATCCCTGCGTAAATTTCATACAAGAGTTGTCCATTCATCGGTGAATAGAGATTATTCCAAAACATTCCTTCCTCCTGTGATTTTTCGTAATTATAGTACTGAAGAAATATCAATGACTTCATCAGTGACTAGACAGTTGCTTGGACGTCATCCACTCATTACTTTAGTGGCAATTTAAAAAAATAATAATAATCTGAAGTCACGCAAGCCGCTACAACAGAGTGAAAAATGCCAACCCAAAAAACTCAGCAAGAATGAAATGTCAATTGTAATTTTTGGAAATGATTAAAAACACAAAATAATGTATTTTGGGTTACGTCAGATATTGTCTCAACAGCGGCAACATTGGACAATGCAGGTCTTAAATCTCACGTTTCTCGTTCAGCCTATACAAACGTGCAAGTACATCATACATAACAGGGTTCGACATTAACTCATTCACTGCCTTTGATGAATGAATTCGTCAAACCGTCCTTTAGCGGGGTGGGTGGACCAACGTCCCGGGCCATCTTCTCTGAAGTTTTCAATGGGATCTGGCATGAGGAGTCATTTTTCCCCCAGCATTGGGTGGCAGCACAGTGGTGGATGAGTCATCAAAATACAGGAAAGGAGGAAAAAGGTGGGAGTTTGGGGGGCCTAATACAGGGGAGGACCTACTGAAGAACGGAGAATTACAGATGGCTGACGCTTGAGCAGAGTATATTCGGAGCTAAACGGAAGCCAAAGATGCCGTCACCCTTGACGATGACGGCGATCGACGGCAAGTCTAGCAAGCGCCACCATGCCAAAAGAGCATCGAGACTCCTCCCCGACAGTATCGAAGGTATGTTGCTAACTGCTCCCTATCAAAACACTTTGTCCTTCAGTCACGTGCATGCCATTATTCTGCTATACTAGACGTGTTACCAGTACTAACGTGTGTATAGATCATGCACCGGTGTGTACATGTGGGGAAAAAAATATGTAACGCCGAACGTGGAGTGCCGTTAAAGTGCTCGTAACGTGATCGCGGCCAAACTGCAAAGCTCAAATCAGACCCAGTCAAAAGTTTGTAGAAATTATGTCATGTCATGTCATGTCATCTTCCAAACCGCTTATCCTATACAGGGTCGCGGGGAGTTGCTGGAGCCTATCCCAGCCGTCAACGGGCGAAGGCAGACTACACCCCGAACTGGTCGCCAGCCAGTCGCAGGGCACACACAGACACTGTCACTGAGCGGGAATCGATCCCACGCTGCCCGCACACAACTCGAGCATGTGTACCACTACACTATCAGTGGACAGAAATTATGTGAAAATGATTGTTAATGTGTATAAAGTGCATGAGATTCTGGCATGTGTGTGTTGAAGAAAGGTAAAGTTTTTTTTCCATGAGGGTAAGCAAAAGAGAAGATGGTTGGATGGATACTGCAACAATGAAAATATTTTTGAATAATTGTATATAATTATATAATTTCCAGATTGTACATCAAGCAAGAAGGTCCTTCCCATTGCCGTTGGCAGAGCAAAAAAGGAGGTAAAAAAAACGAAACAAAAAAACTGCAGAAATCAATAAAAATAATAATTTGTAGTACTTTCTTATTTTTCTATAATTCATAGGCTGGTATCAAGCTTGCTCGAAGCCAAAAGAGTTGCTGTAGAGTTGGACTCTGACTGTCTTGTTGACTGTTGCCAGCTGTTTCACAGACAAGATACTCCAACATATTGTGGATGAGTCACACACACTTTTATGTAGTTCATATTCAAACTACTTTTTTTCCCCAAATGTAAAAATTGTAAATAGTTATAATTGATGTAAACCAATACACAAGCACACACCCAGGCGCACGCACACGTGTGCAGACACCCACGCACGCATGTACATACTTGAATATAGTTTGAAGTTCATACAGTTTGGTCAAATTAGAAAATTGTAAATACTGAATTTATATTTGCAAATAATTATTTCACCATCAAAACCATTTTGTCAGTGTTGTAAAGTTGTTTAGGATGTTTGAGCTGTCAGAAAAACAACGCCCACACGTAAACATAGTAGGGTCAGGGACACTAACTTTGGGGAATAATATTTAGAAAAGTAAATTCTGAAGACGTCTACCATCTAGAAGCTACCACGAAAAAAAAACAGCAGCGTTTCGCACATTGAGGTGTTTCCTTTGGATATGGTTTCTCATTGCTCCGGTAGAGTAGTTGTAAGCGAGTTTATGCTGAACCTACAGGTCGATGATGGCGGAGCCGGGCCCATTGGGCATGGCGGCGGGGGCAGGCAGACGAGCATGAGAGCGTTTGTTCCAGGCGCTGCGATGCTCACCGCAGAGCAAAGATTACCCAACTAATTTGTGAAATGACTGCCCGCGATATGCTGCCGCTTTCTTTTGTTGAGGGCAATGGGTTCGAAAAGTTAATGCTGTATATCGAGCCTGAGTACACGGTGCTAAGTCGCAAAACAATCACGCCCCAACTCGAGAGTAACCATAACCAAATAAAAGAGGAGATGCTACGAGCGTTTGAGCGGGTCAACTACTGTATGTGGACATAACTACAGACTGATGTCCACAGCCACCGAATCTTAGATGACTATAACGTGTCATTATGTGGACGAAGGACATCTCCGCAGCTGTGTGCTTCAGACATGCGCCTTGGAGGAAAGACACACAGCTGAAAATTTGGCTGCTCACTTGCGGAGTGTGATTGGTTTGTGGGCACTAGAAAATAAAGTCGTCGCCTGTGTGCATGATAATGCACCTAACATGGTGCTGGCGAATGAGACACTGCTGGACTGGGAGTGAGTACCATTACTCATTACATTATTCATAATAAATGCCATGCATTGAATTGGCAAATGTATCAGAAATGTATTTCTCTTTCAGTTGTTCACCTTTATTCAGTCAGTTGTTGTTACATCAATAGAATTTAAATTAACAAACTGTCCTGAATGTTTGGGCTAAAATAGCCCCTAAATACACAAAGCATTTGCATTGTAAACTTTGAATTCAATAAGTATTAAATTTCAGGTTTTCTTGCTTATAGACTAGTTGACTAGTCGCAAATAAAATTTGAGACTAGTCGGCGGGCAAATTAGTCAAAATTCCCATACCTAGTTTTGATGCATTTTTATGCTTCATAAAACATTTATGTCTGAATATTGGGAGGCTTGGAACGGATTAGGGCATTTACATGGAAAACACGTCTCTACTTACAAAATGTTCTACTTAAGAAATTTCTTCCGGAACCAATTAATTTCGTAAGTAGAGGGACCACTGAACTAGAGAACGTAGAAAAGTAGGAAGAAACGTTTTTTTCTCATGAAAGAGGAGAGTCTTAGCTTTATTTGTTAGGCTCCGTGTTCATATAGCTGTAGATCACAATATTCTGTGGGCTTTGAAAGATCAGCGAAAATCCTTCAAAACGGCTGGCAAAATGGAGGTGCTTGCTCGGAAAATGGCTGGCAGTGAATGAGTTAACAGTGGCCCAGGGCCACAGCATGACTGTGTCGTGCCACCCAAAGTTCACAGACGCTGGCCCGACCAGGATAGTACAAATTTAATAAATAAGTATGATCGAATCAACATGTTCCTGATTTTTTAATATTAAATATTGAATATGTTGAGTTTTATCCACTTAAATTTATCACTCATCATTGATCATTTTATACACATTTCTTTGCATGTTAGGTTAAATCCTTCCCCAGAAAAATGTCAAATGCTAAATACTCAGTAAGATATCATACAGCAAAAAATAATAATAATAATGCAATATTAAGAGGCTAAATGTGATAGGCCAATGCCGGTTCTAGTAGGGCCAGCACAACATGACCCAAAAAGACTTAATATAGGACTCTGCATTATACCTACTATGTGGTCATCCACAACTGATGTATTTTAATTTAGAATTAAGGGGGGAAAAAAATAAAAAATCAACTGGCAAAAGTTGAGGCTGTGTGCATGTGTGGTTCTGTCCTTTAATGAGGGTGTTTCTGGGGGGTTTCTTTTTTGTTTTCTCCTATTTATTTAAGATGAGGGACGGCCCAGTAATCAGTCAGTAATGAAAGCGCACACAGGGCCGATTTGTCACCAATGGCTTGCTCTGGCAGCACTTGGCTCCTCTGTGCGTATGATTTGTGAAACCAGGGACTGAATTTAGTAGTGCCATTTAAAGACATATTGGAGAACTGCTCCAAATGTATGTGTGTGTATGTAAAGTGTCACATTTGTAGCACTTGGGAGGAAAGGGGGTTTTCGCTGGAGAGCTTGTGAAACATGAGCATTCCTTCTCATTAAAGGAAAAGCAATGTTTAGACCAAAGCCTACTTGAGCCTGCTGTAATATATTTGCAAACATCGTTGAAGCAAATAAACATTCACTCACTGGCTTTGGTTGAACAAAGTTGGACTGGAAATGAACTAAGTGGAGCTATTGACAGAAAAATCCACAGAGGGAAAACTTAACATCTTTAAAGATAATCTTCATCGTTGTGAGTCTACAGAGCCAAAGATGCTTGATGTTTCCAAAATTCAAATTCTAAAGTAAATAGTTTTCTCCAACTGTGTGCTAAATATGACATGGTATAAAAACACTCTTACACAACCTGATTAGTTACAGACTTATGGTGAACTTCATTACCAAGTACTTGAATTTAACTTTGTAAAGGTCTATTTGGAGAAACACATGCTCAAGTTGTGGGCATTAAAGGGGACGTTTGAGCCCAGCATGTCCCAAGACTTGTGAAAATAACATAGGATAAAATAAATATGATAAAGAGAGTATTCAAGGCTTCAATGTTAGCAAATATGCAAAGTATCAAAGGTCTGGATGTAGTAGGATGAAAATGCAAAAGGCTTGAATTTCACATATTTACAAGGTCATTTTGTACTTGACAAAAACAAGAGTGTTACAGTCCAACATGTTCAACGTGCAGGGATGAATGAGCATGAGGCTATAATGAAGTAGTTGTGTTTTAGTACTTCAATAAATAGTTTTGAATAATAAATTTTGAAATCAATGAATAATGGTTTTGATAATCACAATTTAAATCTCAATCCAAAATAATTGTGATTAATATTTTTTCCATTATCGTCCAGCCCTACAGCACATGCTATTAAGTTAGAACAATTGAAAAAAAGAGACAAATAGATAACAATATTACCTGTATTGTATTGTATAAAAGGCTATTCCTAAATCCACAAGAGTGAATTGTGATGCAAACACTAATGATCACACACGTAGTTCAATGAGGCATGTCATATCCATCTATTCTTTATGTATATGGCACCAGAGAGTTGAAGCGCTTACGTGGTATGCGAACTACTTTTTGTGCAATTTACACAAAACAACGCTTTTATCAAGGCTTCTATCAGGTAGTTGAAATGAAATCAGCCCCCCATCAATCCTAGTAACTCGGTTTTATCTGAATCATCTGTTTTGGTAGCCGCGAGCCACATGGTTACTTAGCCAAGCACTGACTTGTACGTCAGCGCACTTGGTGTACCGGGAAATCGAGCACTGACAAAGGTTCTGCATTGGTTGGGACACAAACTATGATTAAAATTCAATAACTTTTTTTAATGCATTAATTATTTTGTAAGTAATTAACCATAATTAGGGCAGCACGGTGGTCGACTGGTTAGCACGTCCGCCTCACAGTTCAGAGGTCGTGGGTTCGATCCCGGCTCCGGCCTCCCTGTGTGGAGTTTGCATGTTCTCCCCGTGGGTTTTCTCCAGGTACTCCGGTTTCCTCCCACATTCCAAACACATGCATGGTAAGTTGATTGGACTCTCTAAATTGCCCCTAGGTGTGATTGTGAGTGCGGATGTTTGTCTCTGTGTGCCCTGCGATTGGCTGGCAACCAATTCAGGGTGTCCCCTGCCTACAGCCCGAAGACAGCTGGGATAGGCTCCAGCACGCCCCGCGACACTTGTGGGGATAAGCGGTATTGATAATGGATGGATGGATAACAATAATTAAGGTGTTCCAAGTATATTTTTGTATATACTGTAGTGTACATTGTGTAGTTGGTATGCAAAGATGGTCGGCAAAAATTTCAAGCAGAGAAAACTTTTTCCAACTCCCTGCAAACTGAGGTTTCACTGTATTTAACAAATCTACAACCTTGGTAAAACTCAGATCTCATCACTTTTGCATTCAAATAGTTGCAACACCATTTCACACAGTGTCTGAAAAACGTCTTACGACTAAACTTTTTTAAAAGTGACAAAACTGTATGTTTTGCTTCACAACATGAAAAGTTAACGACAGTTTGTGACATTCAGTTTCTAATTCAGATCACTTGACAACACCATACTGCAAGCCCAGTAGACTGTAAAAGAGTGAAGTTACTAAATCTTAAAACTCACCCACAGATGTCACATCTGTACTCCCTCATGCCAAGGTGCCTTTTCACATGATTTCTGGCATCTCCCAGCTGAGCCGTGGCGAAGTGGCAGATTTTACAAAGAAAGGGCTTCGATCCTGTGGAAAAATATTGGTGAGTTAATGAACAGTACTATTAAAACATGACATGGTTTGAGCAGCAGTGTTTTTTTTGTTTTGTTTTATTTATCTATAATTATTTCCAATGTCAAGTATGGTAAATGGTCTTCCACTTGTACCGTATAGCACTTTCCCAGCTATTAAGGCACTCAAAGCGCTTCACTGTTTTCACATTCACCTACTGATGATGCAGCATCAGGAGGTCAGTACTGGGTTCAGTACCTTACTCAAGTACAGTTCAACATGGGCACACGGGCCGGGGATCGAAACCGCAACCTCTGTGTAGGGAGAGGACCACTCTAACCTTGAGCCATGCCGCCCCATGCATGCAGTAGTACGACCATTACTTACTACTTTTATTTCACTTGCCGAAGATTGATTTCAGAATCATGAAACCAGTTATCCTCAGTCTAATTGAAATAAAACTACAGTCACACCCTCGGTGCCAAGTATCTCTTCTTTTACTTTCGCTTTATCCTTGTCAGTCTTCTTCATCTTATCGTTATGTATGTATGTACAGTCCTCGGGATAAATGAGTACACCCCCATCGAAAAATAACACTTTAAACAATACGTCAATGAACACAAAAACAATTTCAAAAATGTTGAAATGACTGAATTTATACAACATCTGTTTAACTTATGAAAGTAAGATTAATGTAATAATATAACATAGAGAGCAAACATTTTGGGTTTTACTTAAATTACTGTGATGCAAAAATTAGAACACCCCATGGAAAGTCTGTGGCGCAAAGCTACATTTTAGACTACAAATGTACATAGGAGAGTATAATTATTCCAGCAGACAGTTGACTATAAATGGGTGTTACTTAAAGAAAACCCCCTCCCATTTCATGTTGTTAGCAATGGCACCACATGGAAGAGAAATGTAATGAGAAAGAAAATAATTTCTTGACGCAAACGTGAAGGTTACAAGAAGACCGTTATAGCTTTACTTACCAGTCAGAATACTGTAGCAAAGGTGGTACAAAAATTTTAAAAAGAAGCCAAGACCTGTGCTGACAAAGATGAAGACTACTGGGACTCTATACTCTGGAGTGATGACACCAACATAAATGTTTTTACGTGGCTGAAAATGTTCGAGAATTACATCAGGGCTTCACGATATATCGAACAAATATCGTCATTGCGATGATGGCACGTGCATGTGTTCATTGCAAAGACGCGGGATAAATGAATATGTAATTATGGTATTGTACGCTTTGTTGCACGTGTTGCTGTTTATCTGCGTTTGACAAATCAGATGTGACCTTAAACGCGCACTGAGGACAAATACAATGAACAACTCGTACCTAAAGAGAATAGCACGTCTGGAATATGGGACTACTTCAGCTTCACGAGAAAAGACTTATCACAGATGCAGGTGCTCCACAATTTATGTTGAAGAATAGTGGCTACGTCAATAGGAAACACAACTAATCTACACAGTCACATGGAGCACAACCACGAGAAGTTATATGAGGTATTCAAGTCTAAGAGTCACAAAACTACTAACGTGAAAGCAGTTTGTAAAACGGCAAATCCACAGACCACAAACCATTAATGACAGTTTTGCGAGTGTCACACCTTACAAGAAAACTTCAAAGCGCCACAAAGCTATTACCGCAGCTGTTGCACGTTTTGTAGCCAAATGCATGATACTGATTAGTACTGTGGACAAAGGAGTCTTGCTTTACAGTCGCTACGCAAGGCACACAGCTTGAGCACTGTTTGAATATATAGATTCCCATTTACAGAACAACAGACATGTTACTGCTCTTGGGTATTACATGGTTGTCACTTACCCAGGTCTATGCATGAATTAAGTGATTGATTTGATTTGGAGTAATTCACTCAACAAAAATAGAAATGTAACATTTTTGTTTTTGCTTTCATTTTTGTTTTTGCTTTCATTTTTTTATAAGATGAACTCAAAGGTCTAAAACCTTTGCCACATACACAATATCTGCATTTCTCTTGAATATTGTTCACAAACCAGTCTAAATCTTTGATAGTGAGCACTTCTCCTTTGCCGAGATAATCCATCCCTCCTCACAGGTGTGCCATGTCAAGATGCTGATTAGACCCCAGAGCTGGGCACTTGACCCTTTTTTGTCCGTCCGGCCGCGACCCTCCAACCATGACCTGGGTACCTTCCGGACTCCACCCCCCGCTCTTATTCATAAAAATTATCACCCCCCACCCGTACCCAAAAAAAAAAAAAAAAAAAAAAACGTGCATGACGCTGCCGCAGGAGAGATGCTAACGGACTAACGGAAGAGGTTTATTTAAAGACCATTAGCTGGCTAATTTACTATTCAAACCCGTAGTGGACACGCTTCAAACATCTTTCAAACACACCACTAGTACATACCCTGCTGCGTGTGCTTACTTCCATTGCGAACCCTGGGGTTGGTTTTGTCGTATTGTATAATTTGGGTCCAACAGACGACAATTTGCAAGCATTCAACCAGTTACTTATTTATTTTCCACACTTCCCCTCCTTCACGCATTCAAAATAAAAGCATATGAGCAAATCACTACACAGCAGGTTTGCTACGGCGTATTTCCGGAAGTAGGGAAGACTCCAGAAGAAGTGCATGAACTCCACCTTGATGTGCCAGGCCAGCGTCATACTAGAGTGCTGCGCGCAGCTTGACTATACTCGCAGAGACAAGTTGCGTTCGAAGTCGGGGGTGTCGCTTCGAAAAGACAGCGACAACAATGGATATCGTGCCTGCTACGACCATAAAGGGACCGAGATGACTCGTAGGTGAGTAGCTTATACGTGACATAACAACCACACCGCTGCCAAACTAGTTTGCTTTGCAGCAGCAACAAGCTGTGTGGTGCATCCTCTCCTCTGTGGGAAACTCTATGTCATTGCAACATGTGACATAATGGACCGATCAGAGCAGCAACAATTCCTGATGTGTGCGTGGCATGTGTTGCAGACCTGTCCCCAACAGCACAATGCGTAGGTCATGTGAATCAATGCGGCATCGTTCCGATGCGGGAGTAGAAAGAAGCCTAAAAAGAAGCCTTTCACCAAGTAGGCTGAGATTAAATTTGGCCGCCTCGCGACCACGTCACACGCATGAGGGCCAATTAGTGGGCTGGACTAAAATCCACTTCCGGCCATGCTTAGTCCAGCCCTTTTTAAAAATTTGTCAGCCCCCACCACACGCCCCAAAAATGGGCATCCGGCCGGGCCGGAGGGTACGACCGGACTGCCCAGCTCTGTTAGACACCATGATTAGTGCACAGGTGTGTCATAGACTGCCCACAATAAAAGGCCACTCTGAAAGGTGAGGTTTTATCACACAGCACAATGTCATAGATGTCGCAAGAATTGAGGGGTGCATGTGATTGGCATGCTGACAGCAGGAATGTCAACCAGAGCTATTGCTCATGTATTGAATTTTAATTTCCCTACATAAACTGTCTCCAAAGGCGTTTCAGAGAATTTGGCAGTACATCCAACCAGCCGCACGACCGCAGAGACCACGTGTAACCACTCCAGCTGTCGTGACGAAAAGAAGCGGACAATTCTTCATTGCGCGCTAGGGACGGTAGGACAAAGGCTTTTTTCACGTTACCGGACATGGGTGCTACACACACTTTACGAATGTACGGATTGAAAAGACACTTTTTTCCTAAAGTTAATGTGATTGCTGAGCGTCACGTTGACAGTCAGCAGACGGCGCCCAGCAAGACGATTAATCAGTTTCTGGTTGCACTACGTGAGCTGTCGGCAGCATGTGAGTTTGGTGACAGAGAGGAACAAATGCTTCGTGATCAACTGATAGAGTGTGTTGCCAACACACTCATACGAGACAGACTTCTTCTGGAAGCAGACCTGACCCTGGCTAAAGCGGCTACAGAAGCTTTACAAATTGAGGCTGGACTCCGAAATTCTGACGTGCTCTCCGGTTTTAATACTACTGGCTGCTGCGTCAGTGAGAGCCATACAAAAACAGCCAAGGAGGAATTATCATTGGGAAAACCTTCGACTACTGCACCTCCTACAGCCCCAACACCAGGGAATTGTCGCTGCTGCTACAGATGCAGATCCTGCAACCACATAGCCAACAAACTTTCATGCGCTTCAAGTGACATGCAACTCCTGTGGAAAGGTGGAGCAGTTTCCTAAAGTGTCGATCTGCCCGAAAGGAGGCACGTGAGATTGCGATAAACAAACTGACTGTAATATACATGACTGACTTGGATGAAATCCTGTGTACTGTACAAGTGAATGCAAATGGACACGCTCAGGATGTTGAGCTAATTGTAGATGCACATTTGTCTGTTTCTATCACTCCAAAGAGCACTTATTATGCCCTTTTTCCTACATGTAACCTAGTTACAATGACAGTCACTCTGCTCACATACTCAAAAGAGATGTTAAAGGATGTATGCATGCCAAAGTAAACCATGATGGACATTCAACCAGAGGTCCATTCATAATGGTAAAGTCAGGTACTGCTCTGCTCGGGCTAGACCTATTTGTTGCACTGAACATGTGTTTTAACGGCAGCAAAGTCATTACCCTGTACCACTCTGAAGGAATCTCCCCCTGATCAAAGTGCACCTACTGACCAAGGACGTCGCACAGACACCAATGGCAGCTCAGATGTGGGACATTTGGTGTGCGAAAGGATTTGTGCACAAAATACAGCTCAAACCAGATGATCTACCAGTTCAACAGAAACTCAGGAGGCTTCCGGTTTCTGTGAGGCAGGCTGTGGCAGATGAACAGGAAAAAGGCAGAATAGACTGTATTAATTCATCCACATGCATCCCTTATAGTTGTGACTCAGAAAAGAGGTAGGGAAGTCTCAAATGTGTTTTGACCTCAGAGAGCCGAACAAAGCCATCGTCAGTGACTATCACCCTTACCACGCATTGAAGAGCTGTTCACTGAACTATGAGGAGCTACAGTCTTCTCTACCATTGGCCTAGCTTCAGCCTATCACCAGATGCTGTTACACCCAGATAGCCATGATATAACTGCATCTCACACCATGGACTTGGCCCATCTGGCCTGACTTCGTCTCCTTCAGCCTTTCAAAAAATGATGATGACCATACTGGCAGGCCTTTCAGGTGTACAAACCTACTTGGACGATGTTAAGGGACAACACAGCAGGATCATGATGCTACCTTACGTATGCAATGGTTGCTTGACACTAAGTAAGTGATGCTAATTCTGCATACACGTTGAGGATTAAAAATTGTTATGACTTAATTAGGTTAAACTCTTTGATTCACGTTCACTTTGGGTCAGTTGGATTCTTTTATACCAAGTACTTAATACGTTAAGAAGAGGAATCTTTCAAGTACAGGGGAAAGTGTTGTGTTGTGTGTATTGCACTTATAAACCTGCAGAGGGTGCTGTAAACTAGGGATGTGCGCGACTAGTCGTTTAACCATTTAACCGTCTACAATGTATTAAACGTTTAGTTTTTACTAGTCGGTCAAACGCTGCATTCGCTGTATCACGCATCGTGTTCCTCATGCCTCTGCCTCTGTAAACAAGCTGAGCACCAAGAGAGATTTGCTTCCCTCCCCCTCGCCCACACGAGTTATAATAGTAGGGGGCGAGGACACTAAGTTTGGGGAAGAATATTTAGAAAAGTACATTCTGAAGGTGTCGAAGGCAGCTACCACGAAAAACAACGGCATCATTTGGCAGTATTTTGATGCAGCAGATGACGACAACGTCAGCTGTAGGCTTTGTAAGCATAAACTCGCTTAAGACCATTCTCCCGGAGCGATGAGAAACCACACAGCGGCGGGGCCAGGCAGACTAGCATGAGAGCGTTTGTTTCAGCCGGTCTGGCGCAGTCATGCTCACCACACAGCAAAGATTACCCAACTAATTTGTGAAATTACTACCCCCGATATGCTGCCACTTACTTTTGTTGAGGGTAAAGGGTTCGAAAAATTAATGCTGCATATCGAGCCTGAGTACACGGTGCCAAGTCGCAAAACAATAACGCCCCAACTCGAGAGTAGCCATAACCAAATGAAAGAGGATGCTACGAGCGTTTGAGCGGGTCAACTACTGTATGTGGCCATAACTACAGACGGATGGACATCCATAGACACCGAACTTAGATGACTATAACGTGTCATTATGTGGACGAAGGACATCTCCGCAGCTGTGTGCTTCATGCGCCTTGGAGGAAAGACACACAGCTGAAAACTTGGCTGCTCTCCTGCGGAATGAGATGGGTACATGGGCACTAGAAAATAAAGTCGTCGCCTGTGTGCATGATAAGGCACCTAACATGGCGAATGAGACCCTGCTGGACTGTGAATCAGTACTATTACCCATTACATTATAATTAACATTATAATAAATGCCATGGATTGCATTGGCAAATGTATCAGAAATGTATTTTTCTTTCAATTGTTCACTTTAATTCAGTCAGTTGTTGTTACATCAATAGAATTTAAATTAACAAACTGTCCTTAATGTGTGGGCTGAAATAGCTCCTACTGTAAATACACAAAACATTAGCATTTTGAACTTTGAATTCAATTTCAAGTTTTCTTGCTTATAGACTAGTCGAGTAATCGCAAATAAAATTTGAGACTAGTCGGTGGGCAAATTAGTCAAAATTCCCATCCCTACTGTAAACCATGAGAAAGTACAGTAGCGGGGGTTCAAAAAAAGTTTTGGGGAGAAGAATACATATTGAATAGGTATGCACAGTTCTCATCTCTCCAGCTAATTATTTCATTTTACAAGAAACAAACATGCACACAGACTGAGATTTGCGCTACACTTGCGCTGGGCATGGAAATAGGACCTGTTGGGAGATGTAAAGAAAGATCTAAAACAAGTGGTAGTGACATTAACAACAACGTGCTGCTCAAGGGCATTTCTATATTGACATAAAATTGGTATTGCAACATTTACTAAAAATACCATTATATAATGAGGCCATTTCACCCATCCGTAACAACTAACCACATCAAATCGTAAAAACACATCGTTATAACTAGTCTAATATATTATATATAACATTTTGTTTGTCAAATGCAAAATCATGCCATTGAAGTAAAAATGTTTGTTTTCATTAATATTACATCACATCAACTGTGTGAATGGGCATCTTAAGGCATGTGGACCCATTACTTAGAGGCTCTGGCTTAAGTCAGGCAAATGACTCAAATGAAAAAGTGACCAATTTACCTAAAGATGCAAATTGCAGTAGTACCCTCATTGGGAAAATGGACATGTGCACACATTTTCTTTACGAGACAAATTGACAAATCTTTGTGCAGCCTCCCACTACCTTCAGTGATTAATCAAGAGGATAAAAACTAGGTCGTAATTAAAAGGATCTGGACATGCTCCCAGCTTCAAAACTGACAGACCCCCATTGAGCTGCTTCAAAGCCCTGCAAATTCCAAGAATAAATGTTGTATAAAAAGGAAATAATTCAACATAATGAGGGAGCTTAAGCAATAATACCAAATGACATATGTTGTCAAAATGAAGGGAAATGCTTTCACCATTATAAAGGGCCGAAATGAGGAAGAATAATCATGTACACACAATTTGATCTCGGCATTTGACCCATCACAGCGGTTTGTGGCACACACTGGAGCTGGCGGCTGCACAAGTACTTTCGGAGGTGTTTGGAGTATTGGGGTATCTTGTTCAAGGACACTGCAGCCGTGTGTAAGGGTATGGTCTTGAACTGGGTTCCAGAGATTGGCAGGTGACATCTTAAGCACTCCCCCAAATTTTAGTGGAAAGTGCAATTAAATGAACAAAAACGTAAATCCTAGCTAAATATGATGTTGACATCTTTTAGCACAAGTGGTTTCTCAGACCTTATATTATTAAGGTAGAACGGCATACACTACATTATGTATAGACATTCCAACTGTCATTAAGAACAAAACAACTGCTCAGAATTAACCTGGTACTCAAATTTTCACATCGTGAGAAATCAAATATTGGCAGTTCTAATTCAGATTTGGCACAAAAAAACACTTAACAAATCACTGATGCAATTTGTTGGAATGCATGGAAATATCTACATACGCCATCCACGGACAGAGAAAATGGATTGTGTTATTCGAAGGTTCATTAATGCTTGAGCAGAAGAGGGGGAATGAAACATTCAAGACAGAAAGGGGCATTTATTGATGTTTCCCTCACATCTCATTCATGCATTAAGTTGATTTTAAAAGCAATTAATACACATGGTCAGGGAAATGTAACAGAACACCGTATGTTCTTAACCTGTCGAACATATCCCAGTCAAAGCCCTTAGCAATGCTCTGCTTTGCATTATAAATGACAGGATAAATCTTAATGGATTGGGAATAATCAACTAGCCATGAGGGCTGACATACACACACATTCACCAGGCATTCTACCACTTACATACACACAACTGTGGACGTCCAGACACAAGGGAAATTAAAGGCTTTGAATACGTCTGCATTGATTATTTTAAATTATTAGCCCACCTCTCTTTGGACCTCCAATGCTTTTAGCCTCAGCTTTAACACATTTACAGAGACTTATTGACTATAATTACAACTGAGTCTTGGTAATGGACACATCAATTATAAGTCGCACATGTCTCTGACCATGCAGGCGTTGCTCAGGGAATCCCAATCTGCGGTCCATTAGCGTTTCTCTCACTGGTCTGAAGCCTAATCAGTCTTTGCCGTCACTTCTACTGAAACAGCTTTTACCTGGCTATAGTACACATTAGCTTTACCATAAGTCTAGGTGGCAAAATTTGGTTATACTGTATCTCTGAATTAGGGTTCATTCAAATTATATCCAAATTCTATAAAGTGCTCGAAAATATCATATGGTACCACAAGTCAACTGGACTTACAGTATTGTGCGGACAGAAAAATAAAATGCATAACTCAAACTTGGCCAATCACATTTACAAAAGATCAATATCGTTGTTACACTTGACTTTACTGATAAAAAAAAAAAATCTCATTTGAATACACTACCTTAATATTGTCCGTTTGGTTCAAGATGGAGAAGATTTTTGGCCCAGAGTAAAGGTTTAGATTTAACATTTTCTCCCAGTCTATACAACAACAACTTTACAGACACAGGGTTTCACTACACCAGCATTTTTATGACCCAATCTACACTATCTTGCCATGGCACTTTCAGCTCATTTTATGGCCCAATCTAGTCTGCTGTGCCCTGGCACTGACAATTGATCCCATCTGTATAATTGTCAATTTTTTACTTACATTAAACAATTTGTTAGTTTCAGAGTAAGAGCAGCTTTTGATCATGCATTTTAATGAGGAATAAGGGCTGTGACCTGCTTTTAAAACCACAATATGCACCAAAGACACAGGACCATATACAATAGATATCGTTGGCATTGGGCCAAATCCTATATATCGTTGCTGTCCTGTGAAAAAAACTTCTGTCCAATTTTGGAAAAAAAAATCATTTTCACATTAATGTGATGTCTGCAACGCGGAAATCCCATTCACGTAAAAATAAGAACATTGAAAAAAAATGGACATAAGTGGTGACAAGATATATATATATAGAGAGAGAGAGAGAGAGAGAGAGAGAGAGAGAGAGAGAGAGAGAGAGAGAGAGAGAGAGAGAGAGAGAGAGAGAGAGAGAGAGAGAGAGAGAGAGAGAGAGAGAGAGAGAGAGAGAGAGAGAGAGAGAGAGAGAGAGAGAGAGAGAGAGAGAGAGAGAGAGAGAGAGAGAGAGAGAGAGAGAGAGAGAGAGAGAGAGAGAGAGATAGATAGATAGATAGATAGATAGATAGATAGATAGATAGATAGATAGATAGATAGATAGATAGATAGATAGATAGATAGATAGATAGATATATAAAATGGTATTTTATTGTAATTTTATTTTGTGTATTTATTTGTATTGGGATTGTGTTGGGAAAATGTTATTTACCGGTACATGTTGTTATTTATGTAATGGTGGTCATGTATGTCATTCATTTATTTACTTATTTTTCCTGTTTTGTATAGGGTCTGGGGAAAAGGTGGGAATGGATGGCAATAAAACAAGGCAGCTATTGCAAGTCTAAAAACAGTCATGGTCTATTCCTGGCTTACGTATTCCTTACATTTTGGGGGGTTTTTTTTGTGTCCTCTTCGCGTGTGCAATGTTGGGCCCCTTTGACCTCATAAACCCATGTGGAATACAGCCCAGCCACGCCACTGACGGTTACACATAAATGCATATGTACACTTGACAGCAAGTAGTACAGTAGGTCTCGTCTTACTTGAACCATTTTTAAAAACTTGAAAATGGGCCGCCACCCTCACAAAATCTCGTTATAGCTTCCTTGCATTATTAGAGTAATAGCTTTTCATGTTCTTAATTATACAATGGTATTTTGTGTCATGTTTGTAAATGTTACTGTACATTGTGACTATTGCAAAGAAGCTTGATTTCAAGAAAATCGTAAATCGAATCGAAATCACAATATCTGTTACAATTTTTTCCTAAAATTGTCCAGCCCTGATGGATACATGTACACACACACACACACCCACACACAGGCGTCCGCTGCAATTATGGCCTGTCACGTTTGCCCATTCCCTCCCCATGTGGTGGCCTGAAACGTGAATGTCTAGCCTCCAAGAACATATAATTAAATGCTGTAATAGGGTGGTCACACAAACAGCCTATTGTAGTTTTACATTCCCCACTACCTGATTGTTTTCAAATTTAAGTGTATATCTCATATAATTATAATATAACTTAATGCAATTTTTTAACAGTTTCTAACAGTTTCACTTTCTATATATACTGTGCATGTGAGATACCGAGGTGGATAGTAACGAGTAACATTTACTCCGTTACATTTACTTGAGTACGTTTTGGGAAATGTTGTACTTCTAGGAGTAGTTTTAAATCACTATACTTTTTACTTTTACGTTAGCAGATTTGTGAAGAAGAAACTGTACTCTTACTCCGCTACATTAGGCTACATTGAACCCGTAACTTAAGTCCCCTCCGCGTACGTACGCGCCTCTCTCTCTCTCGCTCTCTCAGACAAAGGCGGAGACCTGCGCCAGGCTTTACCATGTGACTGTGTTTCACCAATCAAACGTAGCCGTATGGCCGTACAGCCCTGGAGTCTCGTCACATGATCATATTCAACTTCAGCTTCGGGAGTTGTTTTCGATTCACGCACCTCCCCACCCCTCCACACACACACGCACACGCACACAGTTTATACGAGTTCATGGGCTACCTTGTTGTTCTGCCTGCAGAGCCTGTTAAAAAAAAGTACAGGGAGTGATATTTTGTGCTACTTATGCTTAATTTATTTCTTTTATTTATACTATTATTATTTTATTGTTTATTATAGTACTTGAATTTACCTTAAGATTATTTTAAGCTATTCTTTGAAATTAAATTAATTCATTTTATTGATTAGATGGTCTTTAATTTTCCTGAAGATTATTTTGTATTTTTGTCTGATTGAATGGTTTTTAAAAAAAAATAAAAATAAATGAGACGTTGCTACAGTTACTCAGTACTTAAGTACTTTTTTCACCAAGTACTTTTTAACGTTTACTCAAGTAATTATTTGGATGACTACTTTTTACTTCTACTCGAGTCATATTATTCTGAAGTAACAGTACTTTTACTTGAGTACAATTGTTGGCTACTCTACCCACTTCTGGTGGGATAGCAAGGGAGGGACGGTAAAAAAAAAAACCAGCATACATACCGGTATGTGTGCGAATGTGTGCCAGGAAGGCCATGGAATTGCTGCTCTTGCACACCTTGCCACAGTACTTGCATTTGTTGCCTTGGTGCTCCTCCCGCTCACGATTGATCTGCTCTGTGTCCTCAATCACATACTTGTTTACTTGTCTCAGCAGCTCATCATGTTTCTCCTTGATGTGAATGAACAGCTGTTGCTCCGTTTCAAAGCGATCTGTGCATTTTGCGCACTTGAAGCACGAGCCGCCGTCATCACGCTCATCGAGGCTGTTCTGCTCATTTCGGATGTGGGAAGCGCTGGCCAGGTGTTGATGCAGGTTGCTCTCGGTGTAGAACGATTTGCCACACACCATACAGTGGAAATGTTTATCCTTGGTTGGGTGCTTCATTGAGATGTGCACATTCAAGCCGCTTAGGCCATCTGCCAAAAAGCCACAGTCGTCACAGCGAATTCGGGTGCTTCTCACTTTGGCTTTAACGCTTACTTCCTTGTGTTCAAGCTTTTTGGCATCATGGGGCAATAGCCCAGAGGGTTCTCCGGTCAAGCTTTTAACAGCAGCCACACCTTCCAGAGCAACGCCCTCCAGCGATGGCTGCCCCTGTTCAGCTAGGGCCTTTACGGACATAATGCAGGTGTCAAAAGGTCGGGCAGTGGACATTCTTGGAACTGAACCACATCTTTTTTCTATGCTGGTACCTTCCATGCATTTACCATCTTTTTCTTTGATTTCTTGCCGTGGAGATTGTTCCACTTGTTCCACTTCAACTTCAATTTCTGCTTGGGGCATATGCTCAGACTGTGCTGTTTGGCCTACTGTACAATCATCAGGAGAGGAAGATGCAATGCTATCTGGCTGCTTTTCTTTTGCTTTGCCAGCTGACATGGCCACAGCATCAGCAGGCTCAAGAGGGTCAGAAGATGCCACTGTGGGCTGTGTTTTTTCTTTTTGGCTTTCTTCTAAACTTAGCTTTGGATCATCAGGGAGCCGTAAAGGTTCTGACTCAAGAACCGTAACACCATTGAGATCAATAACCTCACTGAGTTCTGCCGGGGTCTTCAATGATTTTTGGCCACCATTCTCTTGTTGTGCAAGGAATGTCTTGCTTTTCTGCTTGTGTCTCTCTGTGCTGGCATGACGAGACATTTCCTCGGTTGTTACAGCATAGTATCTGCATGCCAAACAGACGTATTCAAAGTCTCTGGTGTGCTTTCGTTTCACATGAAGATTGAGGGTGGCGACTGAGTGAGCTATAAAATTGCAGTGACTGCAAGCAACAGAGTCATGCTCATCTTCTATTGGGCGTGTGTACGACAGTGTTTGCTCTTCTTCACTGGGTTTTTTTGAGCCTGGTGAGTCCTGCTGCATGTCCCTGTTCTCTGGAGCTTCATTTGATTCCTGGGATTGTGTATCTGTGGGTTCCTGGGGTGAAGGGTCTGCATAATTTTTGATAGGGCTACTATTTCTCCCCTGCTGCATACGTTTCCTGTGTTTCTTAGTGATACAATGGCGATCAATGTCTCCTTTGGTCACGCAGCTGTAACAGCAAAGAGTACACCTGTAAACATATGCCTTGCTGTGTTTACGGCGGACATGGACACCAAGGTTGGTAGCATTAGACACTACCAAGCCACAATAACTACATTTGGTTGAAGAAATTTGTTTTGGTCTCCCTCTTTTAGGTTTTGGAGGTTCAAATTCCAAGTCTTCCTCATCTACTACAACTTTAGCAGGTTCCAGTCCCTCTTTAATTCCCCGAGCCTCCCCACCCCCATCTCCTTTGGCAACCCTCTCAACACAATCAGTGGAGGAATGGGAAGGACTATGCTCCCTACTCTGATGTTGCTTGTGAATATCTGAGTTCAGGTGTCTGTCCATCCATTGAGATGTTGCAGAAAAGAAGTTACATAATTTACAGCGATACCAATCCAGGCCCGGGTGCTTGATGCGAGCATGGCTCTCCAAGAAGGAAAGTGTGGAAACCCTTAAATCGCAGTTTGCACACTTGATCTGAAATCTGTTCTCTGAATGTTTTGGGTCCACTTGTACAGCGCTGATCTTGAAAGCACTTTCAGTGTTCTCAACATTCTCTTCTTCCTCCATGTACTCTTCTGCATCAACTGAAAGACAAAGACAAAGCTACTTGAGGCAATTCAATGACAGATGTACAGTACTGTATATTTCTAATGTTGACCGCAGCTGCCCCCTCACATCATCCCTAATCTTGGTGATAACCAATTTACATCTCCAGAAATTACTAAATTCAAAGCGTAAACTTGTACAGTGGAACCTCTGGTTACATTCTCAAACCAAAACCTTTGCTAACCGAGGTAATGTTTCCCATTCAAACAAATGGAAAAGTAATTCATATGTTGCAGCCACAGAACAAATTACCTTATTTTGATCATATAAAAATGTAATTCTCTGCAATATAGAAATCAGTAAAAACACTATTGACAGTGAAAAAAAGTATGACAGTGGGTTTGCCAGCAAACCATTGTGGTGTCTTAAGCTTTTTTGGATACGGTAATGTTTATTTTACCCGTGGCTACTGCTAGCCCAAAATGGCCACCAGTTCCCACAATGCAGAGCAGCGTTTGCATTGTATTATGACATATGGTGGCAAATTTAGGCAAAAAAAAAAAAGATACCTCAAGCACGGACTCAATGTTGTTTATGCGACACGAAAAAAAAACAAATTGCCTTCCAAAGACTGCTATTTAGATAATGAATATCAGCATGCACAGTTCAACAACGTACAATCAATTGAAGGTCACTTACGGGATTCCCAAGGGGCTGTGCTAGAATCAAAACTATTCATATTATATATAAATGTTAAGTGATATCTGTTGTGTCTCAAAACTACTTATATGTTATATTTGACAACAACACAACGCTCGACTGCTCAGGAGAAAATCTGAAACAACTTCTGACTAAAGTGGAAAATTAATTGAACACATTAAAAAATTGGTTTGACACTGAAAAATTAGCACTAATCTTTAAGCAAAGTGTATAGTTTTTGTCACTGAATACCACAAACCTGCAAGTCAAATTATGGTAAATTTAATTGAAATACAAAAGACTATAAAAGTAAATTTCTTGGAGCATTCTGTTATGGCATTATGAAATAAGTAAAAATACACAAAGAACAAGGGGTAGGATAATATTTTTTTTTACTTCTTCCTACTCTGTTTTGAGCATGTAAACTTTGTTTAACCATGAGTATGTGCTTTCTCTCCTTTAAATATTTTTCTTTACTTTCCATTACAAAATATTCATCCATCCATCCATCCATTATCTATACCGCTTATCCCGACACGGGTCGCGGGCGTGCTGGAGCCTATCCCAGCTGTCAACGGGCAGTAGACAGGGGACACCCTGAATTGGTTGCCAGCCAATCACAGTACAAAATATTCTGTTACTTGTTTATATATTTAATAAGCAATAGTGTGTAACCTGCGATATTTTTTATTTTTTTATTATTGTTCATAAACAGAATTGGTCATAAAACGGGTCATGTGTAAACCCAAGATTCACTGTAGTTTTTTAGGAAGGAATATTCTATAAATGACAGAATGCAAAGAGGAAATACTCACCTGTGCGTGGGCTGTCTTTGCTGTGGTACCGCTGGACATGGACATCAAGAGGAGATTTGTCTCTAAACTCAAGTCCACAGTAGTTGCATGAATAGATAATCTTGGGTTTGGGGGTTCGTTTGCTCATTCTTCTCTCTGGAGAGGATATGGCCTGCACTTGTTTTGGCTGCTTATCTGGTTTGGCAACTTTATTACAGCCATCTTCGGGAGACACTGATGTCGGATCATCTGGGGCTGGCCCTGGATTTGACTCAGCAGAACTTTCTGTCTCCATGTCCATCCCTGTATTAACGTCACCTGGAGTATCTTCAGAAATGGTTTGCCTGTCCTCTGCAGGTTTTGCATCTTTATCTGTGGTCTTTTTATGTTTCCTTGCATAGTGAATCTTCAGTGATCTTGGGCATTTTGCTGAGAAGTCACAAACTGAGCAACGAGTACTCACATCTTCAGTCAAAGTGTCTGCCCCGGGGCGTTGAGTTGGTTTCCCATCCACTTTTTCAGGCTTCTTAGTCCTACTGGGTGAGTTGGCTTCATCCATATGCACATTAGCTTGACAACTCCGTTTTGGCATTTTGTCCAAAGGAGCCTCCTGTTCGATATTCGTTTTGATCTATGTCTTTACTTGCTCCATTTACATAAAACTGTGAAAACTTCAGTTGAGTTGATGGCGGATGAATTACCTACACAAAATGGGACAGCATACAACTTCAATTTGGCAAATTTTATTACCTTAATACAGACGTCAGAGGCATACAAATTGAATCTAGGTAAACCACTGCAATAAGTGTCATATAGTCCAACCTGCCAGTCGCAAAAACGGACAAACACGCGCAAACGTCGCCATCTAGTGTTTCCAGAAGCACATTGTTGAAAAACTACTGTAGGCGGGTTCCTTTATGGAGTAAACTTTTTCTTTTCTTATTTCCTACACAACAATTTCCTTTTCACACAAATGTGGCAACTGGCACTTTTGAATACAATTTAAAAACAAATGTATTAACTAAGGCCTACCCTTTAATTGGGGAGAGCCTGTCGAACACTAGAATTAGGTTCACTCAATTTAAAGAGCCACTTAAAATAATTATAAACCTCAGCCCTTATTGGTCATCAGTGTTTTGTTTCATATAGAAAACGTACACAATACACCTAGATTGTGCGCAAATAAATGGATCACATGCATGTAACAAGAATATTTGAATGGCATCAAAAGGCTTTCTGCATCTTACTTGTACACGCAAAGTAAAGCAAATAAAGTGCATTTTGACAGGAGGCCTCTACAATTTACATCCAGATCAGCCCCATGTAAGATGGTTTGGGTACTAGGCGAAACGTTAATATTTTTGTTGCCGTTTGTTAAACATGCGAAAGGACTGCTTTGAAGTGGATACTAACTAGGACAGGAAAGGGGAGAGTGCTCACAAATTGAGTAAGATTAGCCATTGATGCATATCTTTAAAGACTGTAATGGTCGCTAGATAAAGCCTAACGGGTGATCCGTTGGATATTTGTGATATTTGTGAAGTTTTAATATAACGTCCTATTGTGCTAACCCTGTTGTCAAGAGTATTAGCTAAAAAAGTATCGCTCAGTTGACCTAAGTCCGCTACTTAAAAAAAAACACGAGATATGGAAACACATCATAAACAGCAAAACTTGAAAACTACCTATGGTGTAAATAATGGATTGTTTTTTGGCGGGGCTGGGCTTCGTGTGTTTTTTTAAATTACTCTGTTTGATCAAATGTGGAAGTCGTGAAGCATTGCGAGCTAGCAACGTGCTCCCCAACTGATAAGGGAAGACTAACCAATTGGATTTCAACATTAGCCGTATAAGCCAATCACAGCAAAGTGAAAGGCGGGTCTTAATAAGATAAAACCCAGAAAACGACGGCGGCACAGAGGCCCAAAAAGTAGGCTAACGTCGACCGCCTGAAACAGTGCAATAACAGTATCTACAATCACGTTAGCACACAGCTGCCGTGGGCTCAGCCACCTCGCAATAAAGGGCGGGACCAATATTACGACAACACGCGTTCAATAACTCAAACTCACCTTTCACTGTCCAAATGTCGCCACCGTCCGCGCTTTTTGTTGCTAGACACAAATGGCGTACCGTAGCATGAGCGTTACGTCACATTAAGGCGGAACTACTGCCCGCCTTTTCCGACCTCAGCTGTTTCCAATAGGGTATGCGCGGCTTGTGGCCATCTTCATGCTCACCGGGACCTCGATTATAGCGGAAGTATCTCTCCGCAGCTTTTAGTTTTCAAAATAAAGGTTCACGTCAGAAATGACCGTTTGGTCGTCTCTTTGATAGCAAAATATAGTTAAATATAAATGTACTTTTATAGGTGTATATGGTTTTAGGTTACAGTAAGGAATAAGTTGAAGGAAGGAATAAATTACCTTGTGTGAACTTGTCTTTTTTTATTATAGGTTGTGATGTTAAATTGTTAGATTTTATATATTTTTATAATGCTCAGCAGAATTCAACTGGTTCTTTCAAGGCTAATTGACAGAGGTGGGTAATCCAGGTCCAGAAAGTAAAAACCCTGCCACAGTTTAGCCACAGGTGCTTCTACTCAACCGAGAGGTAAACAAGCTTAGTTAAGTACCTGTGGCTAAAGCCGAACTGTGGCAAGGTTTTTACTTTCTGGACCTGGATTACCCACCTCTGCTAATTTAACATAATAGACAGTATGAAACACATAAATGGTCTGTACACGTTTTTTTTCTAGATGTTTGTGACCATTTGGGCTGCCCCTAAATGGTGGCATTTTGCCCTTAAACTTTAAAAAATTTAAAGTTTAAAAAATCCTCTACTCATGCATGTGTAACCCGTGAATTTGTTTTTTCATAATTATCGTTGATTATTCTTTGCTACACTGCTTTCTAACACCTTCTGCAAACTCGAGTCTTTTATCAATTTCAAATTCATCACTTAGTTTTTTAGGAGATAAAAAGCCATTAACGTTGCATCAGCAAAGAGAGCAAGTGTGAACTGATCAGTACTATTCAATAGTATAGATAATAAGATAAGTTTCAACCCAAGTCCAGCGACTTTGCTAATTGATTTACCATGTGTGCCCCTAAATATTCTACTACTTTGCAATTTCTTAAACAACATTGATGCATATACTGTAAGTACAGTACATTTACTGTTGCCTAAAACGGACTGTGCAGAGTACATCAGTGGCCTTTATAGTTTGGGTGATGGACAACAATGCATGAAGTCAGACAAAACGCTTTATTAAACCACAAACATACACACAACGCTTGAGAACCCACACTAACATCTCCCAAAAAACTAAGATGGAGCGCTGAGTTTCTCTCGAGGTTCCCTCTCATTTTTATGAGGGGCCGTTAGGGACATAATTCAGGAATACCTCTCACACTTACTACTGAAATGCTTTCATACACACTAGTGAAATTTATTTTGCTCATAAACACTAGTGAAATGCACTCATACATGCTAGTGAAACACTTTCATACACACTACTGAAATTTTTGTTGCTCATGAACACAGGTGAAATGCTTTCATACACACAAGTGAAGCGCTCTCATGCACACTCGTGAAATGCTTTCATACACGCTAGTGAAATGCTTTCATACACGCTAGTGAAATGCTTGCATTCACTCAAGTGAAACGCTCTCATAAACACAACTCAAATGCAGTCACACACGCTAGCGAAATGGTTTCATGCATACAAGTGAAACGTTCTCATAAACACGACTGAAATGCACTCACACACGCTAGTGAAATGCTTTCATACAAGTGAAACGTTCTCATGAACACTACTGAAATGCACTCACACACGCTAGTGAAATATTTTCATACATGCTAGTGAAATGCTTTCATACACACAAGTGAAATGCTCTCATACGCACAAGTGAAACGCTCTCATACACGCTAGTGAAACGTTTTCTCCGAGGCCTCCAGTTTTCGGCCGGGATAGACTCCAGCAGGACCGCGGCCCTCAAGGGGATAGGCAGCTCGGATTTTGGTTGGATGGATGAAATATACAAGAAAAGGACAAATCACATTATCCATCCATCCATTATCTATACCGCTTATCCTCACAAGGGTCGCGGGCATGCTGGAGCCTATCCCAGCAGTCTTTGGGCAGTAGGCGGGAGACACCCTGGATTGATTGCAAGCCAATCGCAGGGCACACAGAGACAAACAAACATCCACACACACAATCACACCAAGGGGCAATTTAGAGTGTCCAATCAACTTACCATGCATGTTTTTGGAATGTGGGAGGAAACCGGAGAACCCGGAGAAAATCCACGGGGAGAACATGCAAACTCCACACAAGGAGGCCGGAGCCGGGATTGAACCCACGACCTCTGAACTGTGAGGCGGATGTGCTACCCAGTGGACATGCAAATGAAAATAACGCTAGGGGAGATAAAATGAAAATTTTACACTTTCAATATACAATGTATATAAATAAAAAAAAAAGGATTCAATGCAAGCAGATGCAGTTTCAATTGCGATTCATTTCAAAGAATGTGTGATATATAGAAAAATATAGCGCTTGACATCATTAGGGATATGTATGATGCATCTTTTTATTTGTTATTCAACAAGCAAAATAGTGGTAATCATAAATGCCTTCTAGTAGTTACCTCAATTCCGTTTGAAGAAATACTCAATAACGGCCTGGCGAGTCGCGACATTAGCGTAGCATATAGCATAGCAGCATAGCTTAGCTTGTCTGCATGAAGTGAGTTACTCGCTTGCCGAGGCCAATAAAGATCAAAATGCGGGTCACCCAATCACTTCTCCTGACCCCAACAGCCGTCCCCGTCGCCACGATACGTATATACGATGGTTTTCATTAACTTTTTTAACATAATTGTCTAATCGCTTCCTTTCGCTGGACCCCGTCTTCACCTGGGAATCAAAATCCAGGGTATGAGGGAATACCGGTTACAAGTCGATCTCTATGGCAGATTTTCTCAAAATAACAATTGAAGAGAAAATACTGCAAATGTTCAAAGCAATAAGATGATGTTTTAATTAATTATATTTTCCAATGTTATATTTTTAACCCTTATTTTGTCGCAGGTTATCCATTCTGTTTTATTTTGAAATATGGGAGAAAGATGTTCGGGTTCCGTTTTATATAAATAGCGTGCACATATACTACTGAAATTCGCTCACACACTTACACGAAACGCTCTCATACACACTAGTGAAATGGCCGTGCTCATAAGCACAAGTGGAATGCTTTCATACACACAAGTGAAACACTTTCATACACTATAGTGATTTTTTTGTTGCTCATTAACACAAGTAAAATACAAACTAGTGCAGGGGTGTCAAACTCCCGTCATCGGGGGCCACCCTCCTGCATGTTTTTGAGGTTTCCTCGTCCAACACACCTGATTCAAATGATCGGGATCAGGATCAGGCTCCTGCAGAACTTGCTGATGAGCTGATCATTTGAAACAGGTGTGTTGCAGCTGGGAGAGATGGAAAACAGGCAGGACAGCAGCCCTCGAGGACCGGAATTCGACACTCCTGCACTAGTGAAATGCAGTAGATACAACAACAACAACAATAGATAGATTGAGGATAGATAGAACGGGGCGGGGGCCGACAATGTTTCAGAATATGGCCGGGGGGTTGCGGCCGGAAGGGTATCCAGGTCAAAGGTGGAGTGTCTATGGAGATTAAGTTAAATTTTATAATGCGTTAAGAAAAATTAACTCAGTAAACTCATTTTTATGTACTTCCTGTGGCAGCTGACTTCTGCTCACTTTGCAGCCAAACTTAGAGGAGAGTCACTGGCGCAAAGATGGACTACGAATTTGCGCGCTTTGCAAAGCCAAATTCAAATACCATATTAGTTGTACATCTTTGGTGTATTCTTTAACAGTTGTATTTCACAGAAAAATTATCCTATTCAAGGATCAAAGAAAGCTATTAGAACAGTCTTTGAATAGAAATATACCTTTTTTTTCCCCACATTAACTCCAAGAAGTAAATATCTGTTCCAAGCTTCGTAAAAAATTGTAGTTGAATTGAATACCAAAACAGAACTTCTGACTGCTTAGCATAATACAGGAGCATCCAATAATATATATATATTTTTAATATGAATGAAAATTATTTGAAAATTATGTCTTACAGTATTAACATCCGATTTCTACATCGACAGTCACAGACAGCAACCCTAGCAGACTTTTTTCCACCAGAGGGCACTATCTGCACATTTATTGACCACAGCTTCTATTGCCACAGATATCAAGTGAGTAGTGGTTCTGTGATAACTGCCTCACATTCATGCTGCAAAAAGATGTTCAGAAAAAAAACAACAGCATCATAAACATTAATCAGACCAAATAGATTTTTTTCCATTCATTTTCTATCACTTATCCCTTTTAATGAATGAGCTGGTGCTCGGGGCGATTCTAGGGCCAGAGGTTTAGGGGGTGCTGAGCTCCCGGCCAGGCTAGCTTTATTAGGTAACTTTAACTGTTTTATACAAAACAGTGGTTAAATCGGAAGTCAAACCAAACGTATTTGTTTCCAGAATATGTTCTACGTAGGCCCACTAGTTTAACTATTCAGATGACTGCTCAGATAACGACCAATCACGGCTCACCTGTTTTCTCAAGCTGAGCCATGATTGGTCGTTACCCGGGCCCTGAGCAATGGTGATGTCTTTTCAGTCGACAGAAGTAACAAAATGGCTGGCCCCAGAGATGGCTAAAAATGGGTGGATTAACTGTTATTACACAAATGCAATATTTATCAGAATGCCTTGTTTCAGCTAGTGGGCTTGCATAGAACATATTCTTGAAAAAAATTTGGGTTGACTTCCACTTTAAGACACTTTTATTTACTAAGCAATTAATGAAGAATATTTTTCCATTTTTCTTACTTGTTCACACATCTGGTTGAATGTTTTGTTACAATATCAATAAAAAATACCAATGTTTTCTAAAAAGTTTTTTAGTTTTTTCTTGGTTTTCAAAAACATTGAAATATGACAGGCAATTATGCCATGTTTCAGACAGTTTGTAAGTGCTTGTAGGTTTTTTGTATTTGCTTGTGTGAAGCACATTGAGTTACCTTGTGTATGAAATGTGCTGTATAAATAAAGCTGTTTTGCCTTGCCTTCATATCAAATATGAATGTGAAACCTGCCCATTTCATGTTGCAAGTGTTTGTGACCAAATACAGTAGCCTGAAAAAGGCATGGAGGGCATTTCCAACTGAATTTATCTTACAAACCCGATACAAGGAAATGAAAGATGATAAAAAAGAATTTTAAAAAAAGCTCTGGCATGGAGCTGCGTGAAGTTGGCCCCCCACCCCATGCAAAAATTGGGGTTAATAGTCTCTTACTTTTGTGCTTCGTTTGTGCCCTTTCGTGCCATTAAAAATTTAGTTTGTGCAGCTACCGTTTTGCAGTTATTAGAGATGATTTTTTTAGGTTATCCAGAGTTCACCCACCTCCCCATCTTCACCAAATCAACCTGAAATGGTACCATTCGATTGTGCTACGTTTGTGCTCTTTTGTGCTGTAAAAAATTCTGGTTGTGCTGTAACAGTTTTTTCGACATTACTCTTTTTAATTTCGAGTGACGCCGTCACCCAGCCCCCCATTTGCATGCATTTGTGTGGCATGGGACCTTTAACATTTTTGGTACTTTGAGGCAAATGCAGCTCCAAAATGCATCACACTGTATAAACACAGAGCCATGTTTAAAAAGCCATCCACTAAATGAGGCACTGTGATGTTTGGGTATAAAGTACACACAGAGAGAAGATATGCGTTTAGAAATGTAATCCACAGTTCCACTTGTTTTTGTTAGGGATTATCAGAACGTAAATCTGGAGGTTTAGTTGTGCTTTTTCATTTCCATTGTGATCCTCTGCTTTGATATAATTCTCATGTCATGTATTGCATTGTTCTGTATGTACTGTTAACTCAGTTACATGTATCATTTCCTTACTCTACTCTGCTATTATGCCATCCGTGTAGTAAACACTAATGCGTAAAGATAATGGATTGCACATGCAGGACTCCCTTGGAGTAATTCCCTTAATCCCTCTCACTTGAGTTATGGCTTTTTTTTTCCCCACTACAGATCAGGGTCAAACCAGGGCTCGGTTAGGAAGTTCTGCTTACGCATCCTCGACCATCCAATCACAAAGTAATAGCGTTCGTGTAGTTTTTTTACTTTTGAAAAAAGTTTGGAAACCATTTTAGTTACGTCAAAAAACAACTAGCTACAGAATGTGTGTTATTTTTGTAATACCTTTTGTCACTCAGTGTAAATTAAGTAAACTTCCGGCCATGCACATTCAGCCAATCACAGACGCAACCAGAATGCAGGCATGTTTTTGTTGTTGTCACGTACTGTAAATACAGCAGATACGCATCTGTTGACAGATGCACTAAACCTTTGCTAAACAAGGATACTTGATATACTGCGGTTATACCGAACGTGAGTTGAGAGGTCTTCTCACGATGTGATTACATATAAAGTGAAGTCAATACAGTTTGCGCAGAGAGGGGTGAATCTGTAAAGATGCACTGGGGCCAAACAGCTTCATGAATGTACTTACTTCGTGGCATACACAACAAGTACACTCCGGGTAAAAAGTGGACAAACAATGTAGGAAAAAAATAATAATTTCGGTCTATGGACACTGGCAGTGATCGGGGGGTGTTGGTCCAATCATCATGCAGAAGCCGAGCATCTGGCTGCCCCACAGCCCCATAGACCCCAAGACACGCCCGTAAAAAGCAGTAGAGGCTTAGCGTCCGACTGAGTAAAAGCACTGTCGCTCGCGAGGTTTAATGACAAGGAATTCGTGTCACTTACCTGTGATATGTAGCTGATTCTGAACAAAGGATTAAGGTATTCTACTGCATATTTAGTCAATAAAATGTACACACAGTCGTACATATAGCAGTAAACCACTTTTTGGGGGGGAGGGGGCGCATTTTAGCGGAAGCTGACCTTCCCTTGCAGTCTTAGACCATTCACCACTGGTGTGCATTTTATTTCATGAAACAGTGAATGTGGATGGTATGATAAACAATGACTTCTCGGCCATGTTATTTGCATGCTATGGCATGAAAGCATTTTGAGTGACGATGACTGTAGGAATTGATGTTCTTAACTTCAGACAGATGCTTTTAGGGTTTGCATTCAGATCAAGTGTATATTTATTTTTTAAATATGCAGTGAACTTACTTGTTGGTGGACCTAGGGTTGAAGAATACTACATCTTTGTGAAAATGAGAGAAAAATCACATATGTCAACAATTTCCCCTAGGTGTGAGGGTGGCCAGGGGGGTTGCCATGGTGGCCAGGGGGGTTGCCATGGCCATCCCTAAGATCTGCCCCTGGGCACTGGCACCTGTACAACACAGCCAGCTTCCTATACGAGCCAAAAAGGAGCAAGCATAGGCAACTTGGCATAGCCTGTAAGTAAGTGTATGGACTTGTTTACAGCTGTTGAACCAAGAGTGCAATAGTTTTAGTGAAAGCCCCAGCCACCTGAATGACTGGCGACGTTCATGCTTTTTAAAAAATTTTTGTCATCATTGTCAGAGAAGGACATATTTTAAACATCCATCCATCCATTATCTATACCACTTATTCTCACAAGGGTCGCGGAGAGTGCTGGAGCCTATCCCAGCTGTCTTCGGGCAGTTGTCGGGGGACACCCTGAATTGTTCGCACGCCAATCGCAGGGCACACAGAGACAAACAAACAACCGCACTGACAATCACACCTATGGGCAATTTAGAGTGTCCAATTAACCTACCATGCATGTTTTTGGAATGTGGGAGGAAACACCGGAGTACCCGGGGAAAACCCACGCAGGCACAGGGAGAACATGCAAACTCCACACAGGGAGGCTGGAGCCGGAACCAAGCCCACGACTTCTGCACTATGAGGCGGACGTGCTAACCAGTGGACCAACTTTTACCCCTTTGAAAACATACATTTTATATTTAATATTTATCAGCATTTTTGGAAAATATTTCAAGGGTTTAAATCATTTTTCCAGTGCATTTTCATTAAGGCAAGGGTCAACTTTTGAGTAAATATTCAAGTTGTTTCAATAGATATAGTACTCCATCTTGTGATGGAATCGGTGAACGAGTATCGGGATTTTTTTTTTTTTTTTCAAACACGCTGATCGCTAAACGACCCTGATCGCATAAAGCCTTGCTGGGAGTATCTGAGTTGAAGCAATGTGTTGATGGACACAAGGGAGAAGCGCCTTATTTTTCTGGAATCAAACACAACAGCACACTACACAGCTGTGGGATACTCCTATGAAAGGGTCACTCTCTGTCTCAACCCCACCCGCCACCCCTCTCAATCCTTCGTCACTCTCATCCCTCCCGTTTCATCCATTCCTAGAAGTATTACCTCACACCACATTAGGCAGAGTGTTACGGCCCTGGCCGTTTTGTCAAGGAGTGTGTGGGTGAATGTATTGTTAGTGTAGTTGGAGTGTGTGGTCGTTGTCTGGATGTGTGTGTGTGTGCGTGTGTGTGGGTGGGTGTGTAGGGGTGTGTGTGTGGGGGGGGGGGGGGGGCGTGTGTGTGTGTGGGAGTGAGTGCTCCCGCCATTGTCGGGATCTTTGGAGACTACCGGGATTTGCTGACGTGGCAACAGGAGAGACCGGAGCGGATTGGCCACAACCTAACAGCGGCAGGTTTAAAGACGCTCCGCGGATTGACAGACGGGGTCGATGCATCTGACAGCAGCAGCCCGTTGCTCTCGGCCTTCAACACCGCAGTGTAATTTTGTGATCTCTGTTTAGTAGTGCTGTTGTTGTAGAAAGCTATTGATTTTGTATTAGTTATTCGGGTATATCCTTAGTTTGCGAGTCAGCTTGTGCGACCTTTTATTTGTGACCCATTTTGTGTTTCTGCGATCCTTTTGCCTCTGGCCCATTTTTGTTGTAATAAACCTTGTATATTACCGCAGCATTTTTGTTCCGTGTATGACCCTTGGAGACCGAGAGCAATCACCTTCATTTATGCTACGCATCCAACCCTAGACGGGTGCGTAACACAGAGCCAGAGGTGTCACCTGCGGAGTTTACTAAGTATAAGTATATTAGTGAGTGTGTGGGTGAATTAGAGAAAACCAAATCCTCTTTGAATGTTTCTGCTGAAATTGGACATTTTTACAGCAATGGGTGGAGCACTCCAAACTTAATGATTCTCTCTTCCGTTCCTTGTATCTAAATTACTTCACCAGCTACTTCAAAACGAAACACAAATAGCAATAATAAAATGGAGTCAAATCAATTGCTTGTGTATACCTAGGAAAATATTGAAAAAATAAAAATAAAAATCTCTCTCTCTCTCTCTCTCTCTCTCTCTCCCTCTCTCTCTCTCTCTCTCTCTCTCTCTCTCTCTCTCTCTCTCTCTCTCTCTCTCTCTCTCTCTCTCTCTCTCTCTCTATATATATATATATATATATATATATATATATACATATATACTAATAAATCATTATCACTGGTGTTTTATTTCACTCCTTACTGTCACAAGTTTAAATACACTTGAATGAATGTTGTATTAATGTTGGGCTTTGATTTGAATTTCTTTTCCTCAGGGCGGAATGATTACTACTTATATATGTTCAGTGAGTGCACAAGTTTGACTTTATTTAGGATTTAGGGTGAAAACTACACACACACACACACACACACACACATGTTCACTCCTAGACGGGAATTCACATTATTATTTAAATAAATGTGGATTAAAGTTCTACAGTATCTTTCAAGGAGACAAATCCAAGCCCTCTTAACTTTTCTTTTGTGGTCATGGTTGACTGCACCTGGTGGTTTGACTTTGCAAAGCATAAGAATTTGTGAGGTCAACCAACTAAGTGATGCCAGTTACACGAGGAGCGAAATTTGGACCCAGAAGCAGACAGAACAGTAGTAGAGTAGAGAGTAGTAGTAGAAAAAACAGAGTCTTTATGAACAAAAATACAAAGTAACTGGGCTGGATGCAGAACACAAAAATCCCAAATAACAACATCTAGCTGGGCTGGATGCAAAAAGCATCTAAGGCAGCTTGACGATCTGACATGGAAGAAAGCTTGATGTTCTGACCCCGTGTCACTGAGCAAATCCAACATAAATTCTGAGAGAGATCATCAGGCCATGCCCAATCCTATATGACACCATAAAGATGACAAAAGTAGCATCCCCTCTAGGGCTTGTGAGGGAACTCTCGGTAGAAGTCCCAGAGAAGGGAAAAGTTCGAGATTAAGCGACCTTAAAGCCCAGGAATGTTCCTCGGGGCCGTTTGGAAAAAAGGATGAGAGGGCTAGAGAAGACCGGCTTCAGGAAAGACATGAAAGGGGAGACCAATCACGGCTCATCTGTTTTCTGAAGATGAGCTACGATTGGTTGTTACCTTAGTCCTGAGTAACTGTGATGTCATTTTCAGTCGATGGAAGTAACAAAATGGCCGCCGCTGAGATGCTTTACTCATATTCCAACACAATATTCATCAAAATGCCATGTATAGACTAGTGGAGGCACATAGAACATGTTCTTGTAAAAAAAAAACCCAATAATAATAATTGGGGTTAACTTCTACTACAAGGGACATTTAACCATTTATTAGTTTGGTTTTGTCTCTATATTCGAGTTTGTATGTATAATTATGTGTGGATCACAGCAAATAAAAATACCATCATATTTGTGCTGTACACCCAATTAATTCACGTTTTGTATTTGAAACGTATTGACTGTGTATGTTGGATACCCATTCCACCTTGAAAAATACATCTTGTGACTGATGCTGCTGCTCAATATCAGTAAGATCACAAAGTCCGTCATTTCTTTTGTCAATAGTAACCCAAGCTAAATGGAGGGAGAAAACAGTTGATTGGTCTTCCATATTGGGTTGTTGTAGACCCATCAAATGATGCTGCCGGTCATCGAAACATCCTCAAGGTTGCTGTCTATGAAAGTGGCTGTGTATAATATCAGTCAAACAGCTGTGAGTTTAATCTCAGGGACTCTTCAAGCCCACCCAAAGAGACAAGTGAAACAAATGGAGAGTACTTTACATCTGTTGCTTGTTTTTCATTATACTCTCTTCAGAAGTTTGATCTAATCTTATGACTCTCAAGCTTTTCAGACCTGAGTTGTTTTTCTTTTTACACACCACTGTTCTGTGGGACGTGAACTCGATCTCATACTGTAATTATAGATCGCAATGTGTATAAGTGCATATGCAAACACATAACATATCCTGTCATATTTTCACTACAGTAAATTCATATTCAAGCAATAGCACTTTATCCTTCAGAGAACTTGAAAAACCATTAAAATGGCATTTTGGACTTACCAATAATGACTACAGCAGCGCTTGTGCTTGAATACGGCTTAAAAAGATACCTTTTTGTAATGAATAACCGTACTCTATATACTTGTCAAAAAACACCACAGAACAAAATGCAATCCATTAAAGAATGATGACATGTCTACTGGTCTATATTTTGGTGTTTTGGACTCTTTTTACTTTCTCTTTATAGGTTCACGCTATAGAACTATGGGGGGAAGAGGGGTCGTCTACAAGTGCCTTCAGGTGATTATGGTGTCATGACGTCAGCTGGTGTTAGGGCTGAACCCGGCAAAGCATTTAAACACTCTTCCAACCCCCACCCCAAACACAAACCAGCCTGCTTCCGTCACATACATGCACATATATGGAGACTTAGGCATAACACGCACATTCACACACATTATTCGCAGAAAATGGGTCTTCAGAGAGTAAGTTAAGTTTAGATGTGATCATTGAGCCACAACAGTTGATGTGTGGGGAGTCGTCTGTAGGAAAGAGCTGCATCAAATGTTGAAAGACAAATGACTCAAGTTTATACTGTATATACTGTACAGGTACAGAGTGTGTTACGTCTTTAGATCAGGGGTCACCAACGTGGTGCTCATGGACACCAGATAGCCCTCAGGGACCGCATGTGTAGCCCGCAGGCCTGATCTAAAAATACCTCATCAGTGTTGGGACATTGTGATTTTCTAATATGTTGTAAAATTCTTTATTAGAAAATGTAAACACTGGCAGAGATTTCTAGAAATTAAGTGTTGCATAAAGATATTTATGTTTCCTAATTATTTGATGATTAACATTAATAATAACATTATTAAAAGTAATTTTAGAAAATTTCTTATTTCAGAAAAGCATTGCAGGCTACTAGCCCTTCACATTACCGGTAATCAGTACTAAAGAAGTAGCTCTCAGTTGCGAAAAAGTTGGTGACACCTGCTTTAGATGTTTGTATGTAATTCATTGATACTGTATGTGACTGATCATGGGCCTCTTTCTATATAAAATGAATTCAGGACCCCTTGGGCATGGTCACATTTTCAGAAATGGGCAGATAAAAGATTTACTTGGCTGTTAAAATTCAGACTCGATGGCTTGGTGGGTAACTATTTCTATGTAAGTACTTAAAAAGTCTTTGTTCCATAATCTGTCATTAACACAGGCAGTCAATTGTGAATTGCAGCATTGAAACATGTAAACAGAGGTGGGTAGTTTCGTCATCCGTCAGCAGCATTTCCCTTCAAAATAGCAAATGTTCTGTTCATTCCAGGTCATTGTCTATCATTCTTTGTCAATCAATAAGATTCCACATAATATATAATTCCAAATCATTCCACAAATTTTCATTCAGCCTTTCACCTTTCAGCCTTCAAATTCAATTTCTACAGAAATTGCATTCTGTATTTCCTCTACTTCTATTTTATTCCTTGCACTTTTTTGACATGCTAATCCTTGCACATTTTTTTACCGATTCGCACCATTCCAACCTCAAAATATTTAAAAAATTCACAACAGGTGTGTGCTTGCATTTTTTTTCAATCCGATATGATCGGGGTTACCCAAAATTCAACCCAGAAAAATCCCCATTCATTCCCAATGGCACATTCAACATTCCATTTACATCCTTTCTATTTGAAATTCAAAACATTCAATTCACCTTGGGAAGTATTTTGAACAAAATTACCATTCACCAAAAATGGAACACTTTCCTAATTAAAATACCTACCTACCAAAAAAAAAAAATCCTTATTCATTTCCAATAGCACAGTCAACAGTACACAATTCTATCATTCCAATTTGAAATTCTAAACACTAAGCTCATTCAATTCACCTTGGGGATGAGTTTCCACATGACAAAAATTACCATTCACCAAAAATACATTTCCACCATTAAAATATCCACCACACCATAAGAACTGGAGCAGGACAGTGACTTCGTGTACTTTATTTTATACCAAATAAACCCTAATATGTATACGTTTCATGGAAATAAACAGTAATTGCAGAATAACTGTTTATCCTGATCATTGAATAGTGCTGTTTTAAAGGTGGCTAGAGTAGCAGTACTGTATATCTTCCTTGTTCCCAGAACCGAAGTGTATCTTGCATGTAAAAAACAAACAGCACCACTCGAAACTTTGTTATTCCAACTGGATTAGAGAGTTTATAGATGAGGTCAGAGGACATGACACTTCAAATGACTATGTGGAGACTAAACTGCTGTTTGATTTGTGCTGTTTAACTCTCAGCTGAGTCATTGTGATCTTGATTCTGAATGACTGTTTTGCTCAATGTTAATACAGTGTAATGTTTTGCCCATTTATTCATTACTTGTCCAGGCCACACTGCCCTTGTTGAGTATGCATGTCCTTGGGCAAGCCGGGAACACTTCCCAATGTTGGCGTCAAGGAGGCATGGATGTAAAGCATAGAAACTATCTGTACCTTCCCATCACAAAAACAACAACAACAAGGGCAGAGGAAGAACACAGTCCTTGCTGTGACAGTGAATTTCCACATTGTTGTTGATATCACTCAATTGAAAGAATAACTGTCAATTTCAAAATACTGTGGATTCAAAAACATTTGTGTTTCCAGAAAATGACATTTGTCAATGTCTTGTCTGTCCACGAGTTCTCGTCTATATTTCAGGCCCGCCCGGTCAGTCAGAGTCAGCCAAAAGGCGCCGAGAACGTAGTTACTGGTACCACGTCATACACAGGTGCCGCTCCTGTCACGCAACCAAATAAAGAAAATAAAACATAAAACAGTGTTGTCTACATTTCGGGTCCCACAGACGTATTAACATGTGCTCCATAGTGTAACGAATTGGGTTATCTATGTTGTGGTCAGATTTGCGATTTCTGTAACGCGGAAACATGATTCAGGTAAAAATAAGAAAATGAAAAAAAATGGAGATAAGTGTTTTTCACATGACAGCGACGATATGCTAGTATGGTGGAGGCCACGGCTAATATGGTGAAGCAGCATGGGGGGGCAGCGGTGATTCCCCTGAACACCCCAAAGTACGATGGTAAAGCTGACTGGGAAGCCTTCCATGCCCAGTTTGAACTTCTGGCCCAGGCCGGTGGGTGGTCTACTGAAGTAAAAGCACTCCAACTGACGATGTGTCTCATTCCATTACGGTGCTACCCACACAGACAGCGACCAGCACCGCCACCTGCCCCGTCCTGCCTCTGGGTCATCTACACCGAATTCCGTGCCGGAAATTGTGGATTTACCCTCTTCCAGTAGAGATGTCATCATTCTTGTGTGAAAAACCGCGATGGACTAACTTCTGATGAAGAGGGTCTATTGTGGCGACTCCTGATCGAGTTTAAGGACTGTTTTTTCTTGAGAGAGGAAGATGTGGGTCGGACGGACCTCATAGAACATCACATCGATACGGGAGGGGCACCGGCCATTGGGATGAGACCCAGGCGTCGTCCCCTAGCCAAGCAGGCAGCAGCAGACATGGCTCTGCTGGCGATGCGAAGGGCGGGCCTCATCGAGCCTTCCACCAGCTCTTGGGCTTCCCCTGTTGTAATGGTGCCCAAAAAGCAGGCTGACCCCCGCTTTTGTGTGGATTTCAGACCCATCAACAAGTTGACTAAAAAGGATCCCTACCCGCTCCCACGTATTGATTCTCCTCACTCCTCCTCAGCGGACACTGGCAGGTCCCTCTTGCCCCAGATGCCAAACCGAAGACAGCATTCATCACCAATGGGGGCCTGTGGCAGTTTAAGGTCCTTCCGTTTTGCCTTTGTAATGTCCCCGCCACGTTTGAGAGGCTGATGGACAAGGTGCTCGCTGGCATTCCTCATCAAGAGTGTGTGGTGTACCTGGACGACATGCTCGTGCACCTCACATCTTTTGGGACAGCTTTCAGTTCACTTAGGTAAGTGCTGGAGAGGGTGGCGGCAGCGGGATTGAAGTTACACCTTCAGAAGTGCCACTTCATGAGACAGGAAGTTTCGTTCCTGGGTCATCGATGAGGCAGCGTCAGCACATTGGAGGATAAAGTGCAGGCTTTCTCGGACTGTCACTACGTCTGACGGCGTGTTCTTGGAAGACGCTACAATATGATTACACCGATTTCCACGCTTAGCGTGTGTGTGTGTCTGTTGTTTTTATTTGATGTTTTTCTTTATTTAGTGGCATGTCTGTTGTGCGGCGCCTGCATGTGACGTAAAAATCACGTTCTTTACGTTTTTTTACACTACCGTTGCGCTCGCAACCAGTGGGAGTGCACACAACGGGTCGGGGGAACCTTCAAAATAAGGTTCCCCAACCCGATCAAGGATGGTGTTCCAGGTGTCTGGGAGCATGTAGGCCAACCCGGTCAGCTGTTTTTAAACGTCACGTCACGTGGAAGCAGTGACAGCTCCGAGGAAGGCTGCAGTGACAACCAAAATTGTCAACAAGGTAAGAGAGTTTTCTCTTCACTAGATAAGAAGATCAGATCCAGGGAAAAAAAAAGAAACCTCAAACCTATGATTATTATTATTATTTCATCATTACGAAAAACATTTTATATTTAGTTCTCTGATCCATACTTTACATTGATTTTCTTTTTTAATTCAACCATGTAATTGATGTTATTATTAAGATGAATAAAACAGCAGAATTTGTGTCTTTCCTGTTCAATTACATGGTCAAGGCGGGTGGCTTTGATGCGTCAGTGTTTTTCGTGTTTCAGACGACCACGTACACATTAATTGATGCAGTCACAAAAGAGACATTGCTGATTGTGTTTATATCGCCAATACAGTATACATTCTTTATCAAACATGTAATAGACATGCTGACATTCAACAGTCTGTCCAATAGGCACACAGTCAGGACCCATCCCCCTAACCTATGGCGGAGGGAGGTTATCCTGTCGTCCACCGTGGTGAACCAAAATGTACAGGTGCCAAGCCAAGGGGCAATAAGTATTCCCAACCCTGCTGGGCGTCTCTCACCTCGGGCAACTTCAGAGTGAAAGAGTGTCCAACCCTCTTGAGAGGACTGGTACCAGAGCCTAAGCTGTGTGTGTAGATGAGCCTGACCATAACTAATTGGAACTTCTCTGCTTTGCACACCGGCTCAGACTCCTTCCCTGCCAGAGAGGTGAAATTCCATGTCCCAAGAGTTCATTTCAGTAGCCCGGGATTGGACTGCCAAGGTCCCTGCCTTTTGCCAGCTCAAAGGGAACCCGAACCCTTTGGCCCCTCCTACAGGTGGTGAGCCCATGGGAAGGGGAACCCACATTGCCTTTTCGGGGTATGCCCGGCCGGGCCCCATGGGTGCAGGCCCGGACACCAGGCACTCGCCAACGAGCCCCACCTCCAGGCCTGGCTCCGGAAGGAGTCCCCAGTGACCCACGTACGGGCAAGCAAAAACGAGGTCAATTTATATGAATCATCATTACGGGTCACATGAACTATGATTTGTCTAGTCCCTCACCTAGGACTTGTTTGCCATGGGTGACCCTGCCAGGTGCCTAAAGCTCCCTCTTTTTGTGGTCAGAACCTGATCTGCAGCGCTCTGAATGAGTTGCAGCTGTTTGGTGCTCTTTTGAGGGAATCCAGTAAGAAGACTGTTACGATAATCAAGTCTTCTGGAGAAGCATGGATATGTTTCTCCTGCTCTGCTTGGAGCATGACACCCTTCAGTCTGGATGGTCATTTGGTATACAGATATAGGTATGTTATACAGACATTGGGAAACTGGATGGATAGACGGAGGGGCGGATGGACAGATAGATATGACGACGTAACACATTGTAGCAGACGTGACTTGTTAGCTAACACAGGGCTCTATGGTCTGCCCACTTTGGGACGATGTTGCAAATTTAAAAAAATTATAGGTTGTACACATCCAAACAGCCAAAGTCTCCTCGACTCTAAAATCATTTGTTATAAATATATTTTTTTTAAATTCACGAGCGCATGCACAGTTGAATAGATTCCATGTGCTTGAATAAGATCAACAGCCAAGGATCCCCCAGCATCGTGACCCTGCCTCGAGGGTGGCAGCAGCTTCAGGAGGGCTGGGATGATTTTCCACTCAACTCTACTTGTACCTTCACTGCTGAATAATATAACCATGTGGACTTAATCAGCATTGGATTATACTACCAACTAACTAGTTTTCGCAAGTTTACATTTGTATTTTTGGAGCGTGGGGGATGGGGGGGGTGGATAGTACCCACCGATAGGCCGGTCCGCCTCTGATTTTAAACGGTCTCCCGTTAGCGATTCCGGAGTGGAGTGGTGGGTGGATGGATGGATGGATGGATGGATGGATGGATGGATAGATAGATAGATAGATAGATAGATAGATAGATAGATAGATAGATAGATAGATAGATAGATAGATAGATAGATAGATAGGTTATCTACAATGCAATAGAAATTCCCTATTATGCTTCCTGAAAATAATTTCATAATTTGTGTAATTTTTGTAGTTTGTAAATTAAAAAAAATGCACAAAATATATGAACTCATTCATTTAGAAGGGATGTCATGTTATGTGGCAGTATGTATGTGTATGGCGAGGTGTGGCATGATTAAACCCACTGTGGGTGTGTCTTAATAAAATGTCTGGGCCGGAGAGAAGGGTCTGAAATGGTCTCTTCTGATGTCATGCGCATGCTGATGGAGTTACAGCTGACAAGCACAAGGCTCTGAGAACCTCAGTAACATATGTATGCTAGTACACGCAAAAGACTGATGTGAACTTCCAGTCCTCTAGGAACCAGGAAGTCCCCTTTTTGTTTGTGAAACATCTGGAGCACAGAATCCCTGAATCCCTTGTTCCCCTGGCAACACTAAATCATCCAGCCCACTGCCTGTCTCCAGTGCAGTTTTAAAGCATGTGATTGTGTGAGAGTGTGTGGGTGTGTGCGGGTGTGTGTGTGAGTGTTAGTGGGTTGTGTGTGTATATTCTCTGCAACTGTATGAACATACCAAGTGTCGGGGTTGTGTGAGGTAAACTTACAGAGCTAATTTGGGGTACCTTTAAGAGGGTCTGAAAATGTCTGGCAGTGAATGAGTTAATGAGGAATATGGCCCCGCCCTCCTGCGCTCCCTTCATATCTTGGTGGGTGTCACGAGAGGGACCAGTGACTATTTGTCCATTCAAAATCCTTGTAAATACGTAATAATGTGAAAATAACGGTGATCAATCGGTCCCAAAATGTATGTAGACATCTCAAAAGTAGGCCCACTTCAAACTATGAAAACATCAAAAAACGATGAGGCTTTGAATGGCTGACTTAAGAGAGAATGAGGAAATGAGCATCTTACGCCTCTGTTTTCTTTGATAAGTCACCAAAATACATAAACACAATGTGTTCGAGAGGTTTTTCGTAATCTTAATTGTTCATAGGTTGTTATCAGAGTTGGGCAGTTTACCCTTTTTTGTAGGTCCGTCCTCCACCCTCCGTCTGCGACCTGGGTACCCTTCCGTCCTCGTCCCTTCTCTGTCCTTATTCATAAGAATTATCGTCCTCCGACCCTGTCCGTCCGTCCTTGTCCTTTTAAAAAGCTTCCGTCCTTACATTCGCCCCGCGTCCCACCGCTCCAACCACATCATCATTCGCGCCCGCCCGTGTTAACTACATTGACTTCAATTGAATTGCGCCGCCAAAAACACCCTGAAAAGATTTGGTGTGAATACAGCATTATTTTTAGCAACACAGCAGCGACTGTTGTTAGATGCGGGAGCAACCATCCTGCCTTTTCAGACTTCCCAAAACTTTAGCGTAGCTAAATGCCTGAAAACTATCACAGACGAGGTTGAAGTGAACAAGAGTAGGAACGGCCATATTATATAATTTTGTTGGCGATTGGTGACTATTACAGACACTAGGTGACAACAGAATGTGACAAACCAAGCAATATTACAATGCTTGCCTCCCTGCTATGACGTGGACAAGCTGAAAAAAAATAACAAGCACTCCAAAATTGGGTGTGCCAATTTGTCGTAAAGCTCATCCCAAAAAAGCCATTAAATCACTACAAATTATTTTAGGGGGTTGAATTTCAGTGCTGAAATCATTTTTACAAACAGACCTATTATATAAGTGACAATATTCCTCCCGCCCATTGTTTTCAAAACATTTTTTGTTAATGAGATTCTATGATCCTGTGAGCAATACTCAGACAAATGAAGCATATCTGACCTTGACAATATGGAATAAGTGTTTGCGGTTAATCCTGTTGCTTACCCTTCCAGGGAAATGTCATGTTGTGTTTTATTTATTACCCACAGAGACAGAGTTGAATAGTTAGTGTCCCTCATTCATGTATTAGTTTTATCAAAAATGTATTTATCCATATCACATAACTAAATCAAGACTAAAATTGTAACTTTCTTCTACTTCAAGTACCATTAACAGGTGGTGGTATATCCTTCAAGCATTTTGTGGTCAACTTCATTCCAAAACATCCAAATGGTTTAAATGGGAAAAGTCCACCAAGAGAGGGCGGTTGAGCAATTTTGTTTAGAAATCAAATTGTCCGCTGCAGATTAAAACTGCATCAAAGTCCCATTGATACATTCTTGCTTTTTGACTCATTCTTTCATCTAACCTCATCATAGGGATTTCAATTTCTCTGGGATTCAAAATCCGGAGACTCTAGACGGAGCCCCAAGTGTGGGTTTGTCATTGTATGAGAGTCTCCACACGTCAGCTTTTGTGTGACTGTGTGATTAAAGTGCTTGTCTGTGTTGATTTAAAATTATATACTTTTTCGTACACAGAGGTTTGATTTGGTCTGTTTTCGTTTTTTCATTTCATGTTTTGCTCAGTGTTTATATGTCCAGCACATTCGATTTTAATATGTTATATAGAGATGTATTTAGTAATATTCATAAATTAAGGTTAGGTTCAGCAACAGATGGATTTTTTTCTGAAACATCATAGCTATAAATTACCAGGCATGGTACAAAGCCGTATTGTGGAAGTTTTATTCAGGTCAACTTCAAAACAAAAAATGAAAACATCTAAAAAAAAACTGATGTGCTACAAAAAAAGGAAAGAAAGGAGCATCAAAACAAGTTTAGGGACACATAAAGCCATCTCTGATTAAAATTTGCTGTTGGCAAGATAGAGCCCATAGACTTAAAATGCACCTAAAACAGGTGTGAATAAGACTTAGTATTTAGTTGCAGACACTATTCTTGTAATGCATGCATCATCTGAGACCCACTTTCATCATCAAACGTTTTATTCTTCATTTCTGAAGTTTTTCTACAATTTCAGCTCAGTTTCTTTCAATGGGCATGTCAAGTCAAATGTATATATATAGCGCTTTTAATCCCAAGAAAGTCTCAAAGGGCTCCACATGCCCACACTCTAAAAACTGTTGTTTGTGCTGCGTCAAAATTCTAGGTGATTCCCATCAATCCATCCATCCATTATCTCCCGCTTATCCGAAGTCGGGTTGTGGAGGCAGCAGCTTCAGCAGGGAAGCCCAGACTTCCCTCTCCCCAGCAACATCTTCCAGCTCTTCTGGAGGGATCACGCAGTAACACGCAACATCGTGGTCAAGTCAACACCGCTCGGGTTCAGATCCTCCCAGTCACACCTCTCCAGGTCTCACTGTCATTGCCCACGTGAGCATTGAAGTACCCCAGCAGAACGATGGAGTCCCCAGGTGGAGCGCCCTCCAGCACACCCTCCAAGGACTCCAAAAAGGGTGGGTACTCTGCACTGCTGTTTGGTGTATAGGCACAAACAATAGTCAGGACCCATCCCCCCACCCTCAGGCGGAGGGAGGCTACCCTCTCGTCCACCGGGGTAAATTCCAATGTACAGGTGCCAAGCCGGTGGGCAATAAGTAGGCCCACACCTGCTCAGCGCCTCTCACCCTGGGCAACTCCAGAGTGGAAGAGTGTCCAACACCCCCCCGGGGGGACTGGTACCAGAGCCCAAGCGTTGTGTGGAGGTGAGCCCGACTATATCTAGTCGGAACTTCTCAGTCTCACACACCAGCTCGGGCTCCTTCTCTGCCAGAGAGGTGACATTCCATGTCCCAAGAGCTAGTTTTTGTTGCCGGGGATCAGACCGCCAAGGTCCCTGTCTTCTGCCGCCGCCCAGCTCACATGGCACCTGACCCCTTTGGCCCCTCCCACCAGTGGTGAGCCCATGGGAAGGGGGACCCACGTGTCCTTTTCGGGCTGAGCCCGGCCGGGCCCCCTGGGTGCAGGCCCGGTCACCAGGCGCTCGCCATCAAGCCCCACCTCCAGGCCTGGCTCCAGAGGGGGGCCCCGGTGACCTGCAACGTGATCCATTAATTGTAGTCTTCATAATGGGTCATTTTGAGCCGTGCTTAATCCGGTCCCTCACCTAGGACCTGTTTGCCATGGGTGACCCTACCAGGGGCATAAAGCCCTAGACAACTTAGCTCCTAGGATCATTGGGGCGCGCAAACCCCTCCACCACGATAAGGTGACGGCTCATGGGGGGGGTCATTTCTTATAAAGTAACCCAATTGTTGGTTCAAATTAACTATCTATTGGTAATTAAACTAATTATATGCCAATGATGTTTTAAATTGGGTAAAAAATCCACCTTACAGGCCCATACACAGATGCCAGATGTACACTTTAATTAAGTATGATTGCCGGCCATGTCAGCCACCGACATACTGTTCATATGTCTACACGTGCAACATCGTGGTCAAGTCAACGAAACTTTTGACATTTGGATGTCTTCATTTATCACACTGTTTTGGTAAGTACTTCACACATTGTAATCTTTTGAAAACGAGTTGCCTTGTAACTGAGCGTGTGTTGGATAGGACGAGTGTGGGAATCGTAAAGAAAAAAAAAAAAAAAAAGGCATACTGTGTAGGATGTGTTTGGTGCTGCAGTAATGCTCGTGTGCTTCTCTGAACCAAAGTGAGTACACTAAGAAGTGACTTATTATAGTGTATAGTGTGTTTATTCATCATGTCGCAGCGTGTATTTAAGTCTGTGATTTTTTTAGCTTCATTGCCTTGGTCCGGTGTATCTCTTTGAAAGTTCGCTGCGTGACTAAATGAGCGTCTCAAACACGATGCGCGGATGTTAATATATTAAATTCTGAATGTTAGTGCCTAGAAAGAATCGTGCTCAAGTACGGTGTACTTATTTACATATTTGGTGCCTCTTTGCTATCAGGTCTGGCGTGGGTTGGGGAGTGTTTACTTTGTATGGGCGACGCCATTGCACGACTTCCGCGGCTGTAGTCGGCTTGTTGTTATGTTTATTTGAGGTAGTTTCACCTATCGTTTGCCATTTGAGTTGCTAGTGCATGTTTGTCATGTTGTACATCTTATTTGGAGTTTTTAGTTATTCTTATTGGGTGCAGCTGGGCAATGCACTCATATGCTGCATATCTTCTGTTTGTTGCAGATCCACACACACACACACACGCACACACCCCCACACACACGCACACACTCCTTTTATACACTCTAGTGTCCTTGGATCGTTTCCACCTGCGCGTAACTCCTGTCAGCATGTACGCTACTGCCATATCCGTGCTGTTACCTGCCTATTCTTGCAACGAGATTGAAGCTGCCAAACCACATCTTTACTCCTTATTGTATTCTGACCGACACCCGGGGCGAAAAGAGCATACTACATCTCAACCACATAACCTATACCAGGGGTGCCCATTACGTCGATCGCGATCACATTGTGGGTAGATCGCCAGCCTATCATCCGTCCTCACTACTGTATCGCTACATTCACACCAACTGCGTTGGGAGCGTTTCTGGCAGCGCGTTTGAATTGGAGTCAGTGTCGCGCGGGCAGGCGCGGTTGCATGCGCGGTTGCATGCGAGGTGGCACGAATGATGCGTTTGGAGCAGTGGGACGCGGAGCGAAGCACCGAAAATCCACCCATTCGCTCCATTCGGCGTGTAGAAAACAAGTAAACTTTTTTGCCATTTTGCCTCGCGGCAGCCAATCACCATTGGGCATACTACGTCACACACAGCCACACGGCGTCCTGTTCATTTGGTAGCTTTTTTTTTTTTTTTTTTACAGTTCTTGAACTTTACCAAGACAAAAATATTGTTAGCATTAGCATAGTGTGCAAAAAGGTTTACTTGTTTCATATGCGCCGAATCGAGAGAATGGGCGCATTGTTGTTGCTGCAAATCTGCTTGAGGCTGGCTATCAGTAGCTATGCGTCCCTGGCTAATGAGTGAGGTAATTACAAAACGTTTTTTTTGTTGTTGTATTGTTCTATATAGGTTGATGCAGTCATGCAAGGTACACCAGCATATACGGTACATATAAAAATGATTCTCAATATATTTATAGATAATGTGTCTTGCATTTTTAGTAGGTGGTAGATCATTTTGACTCGGTCATGTCATCAGTAGCTCTCAGGCTGAAAAATTGTGGGCACCCCTGACCTATACAGTCCACCGTATGCACTCGAAGAGGTAAGTCAAAAAAGAAATGATAGAATCCTCTTGCTGTCCCTCCTTTCGTCAGGTAACACACATGCATTGATGAACCTGTGAAATAATTCCAGGTTTCTTGAATGAGAGTAATGGTAAGTTACTCTTTCCTTTCATTTCTTACCCTATGTGTTTATATTGCTTAACAAGGTTGTCATACTTTTTAGACAGCAGTGCTTTAGACTCGTTTTCAGAATGCTCCGCTCTGGCAGAGTTTTCTACATCAAGCGCATCAGATTCATCCTCAACTTCGGATGTATTTATATATATATATATATATATATATATATATATATATATATATATATATATATATATATATATATATATATATATATATATATATATATATATACATATTGATTCAATATATATATATATTAGGGTTGCAACAGTACAATACAATATTCTGTATTGAATCGTTCGATACAGTGGTCATGGTTCGGTGCGGACTGAATCAAACAATACACAAGATTTTTGACGAAGAGAAGCTGCGCAGTCTACTCCACCTTTTTATATGCTGTGTTGGCGAGCGCAGACTTATTCACAATACAGTACTGCTCCTCCCACATTCACAGTTGTGGCTTTTGACTTGGATTAACATAACGTCGCGGAGGTCTTCCAGTCAGGTTTCAAGATGATGTACAGCACAAAGTCAGCCCCGTTACAAGCTTTTAATGTCATCCTCCGGACAAATGATACTGGAGACTGTGTGTCTGGTTTTGTTGGATTTAACTGCAGTGTTTGATACGGCGGATCGCAGTATGCTGTTGGCTCGTTTGCAGCATCAAGTGGGCATTAGTGGTAGCGCCCTTGAGTGGTTTAGGTCCTAGTTGGCTGACAGAACCTTTTGTATTAGCCTTGGTTGGAGTCCCGCACGGCTCCATTGTCTCATGGTGTACCACAAAGTTCAATTCTGGGCCCTCTGCTGTTTTCATTGTATCTGCTCCTTTTGGATTCCAACTAAAAGAAACATGGTACTTCCTTCCACTGCTGTGCGGATGACTGTCAGCTCTATGAGACTCTTTTTGTCATGTCTGGATGAAATGCAGTCCATTAACCTGAATGCCGTTGAATTTCTTGAATTTCATCCATCCATCCATTATCCAAACCACTTATCTTTACGAGGGTCACAGGCGTGCTGGAGCCTATCCCAGCTTTCCTCGAGCAGTAGGTGTTGTATACCCTGAATTGGTTGCCAGCCAATTGTAGGGCACACACAGACAAACAAACATCCATGCTACAATCATACCTAGGAACAATTTAGAGTGATTAATTAAACTACCATGCATGCTTTGTAATGTGGGAGGAAACCGGAGTAGCCAGAGAAAATCCACGCAGGCATGGGGAGAACATGCAAACTCCACACAAGAAGTCCAGGGCTGGATTCAAGCCCACGACCTCTGAACTGTGAGGCGGACATGCTAACCAGTCAATCACCGTGTCTCCCTCTTGAATTCCAATGAAAAGAAACCAGAAGTTATATTGTTTGGTTCCAGTAGCTCTTTTACTTCCCATCCTGCTGACTTGGATGGGAAGGCTCCTTATCTAAAGCCAGCAAACTTGGATCTCAAACTGAACAGTGATTTTAAATTGTACTGGCAAATTGGTGCCATTGTTAAATCCAGGTTTTTGCATCTAAGGCAGCTGGCTAAGGTAAAGTATCTCCTTGCTCATCAGCACTTCGCAACAGTAATTTATGCCTTTGTCACTATTTTGGAGTCAGATAATCCTCCATCAAGCATCTACAGTTGATCCAAAATGCTGCTGCTTGCCTCTTGACTGGTGCTCGTAAGAGGGAGCATATAACTCCTACCCTGGCATCCCTTCACTGACTGTCCCCCTGTACATTTTAGAGTTCTTTTTAAGATTCTATTATTTGTTTTCAAATCTTTAAATGACCTCTCCCCAGCTTACCTCTGTGAGCTCCTCCACCCCTACGCACCTGCTCAGTGCCTCAGGTCTGCGGACCAGGAACCAGATGTTATTAGAGATACAGAGGACTAAGCGAAGGCTCAGAGGGCCTTTTCCATTGCCGGTCCCACTCTTTGGAATGACCTCCGATAGGCAAGCCCCGTCGCTTGCCATCCTTAAAATTTGTCTTAAAACTCACTTTTATTCTTTGTCTTTTGACTCAGCATGAGACTTGGCCTTGGTTTTATTGTTTTATTTTTTTAGTTTTTTACTGTCTTCAGAGTTATTTTTTTTGTATGACTTACTTTTTCTCCATGTACTTGGTGAGAGTTTGTTTTTGGTTTAATCAAAGGATACATAGGTGGAAAATACCACAAAATGGGCAGAATCATGAAAAGGGACAGTGTGCTTTTGCAGAGAGAGAAAGTGGAAAGAGAATGGGAGAGAGAATTCAATTTAGGGAGGTGGATTAATTCAATGTATTTTTTCAGGAAAATAACTATACGGTACTCAAGGGTAGTTTGTCCATGTTGCCATGGTTCAGTCTTTGTTTTGATTGTTGCTTAAATTGTGTCTGTCAAATTTTGAGCAGGTGGCTTTCAATATTTATGTCAACCAGAGCCCCTCAATGGCATGTTTCCATTTTCCAATCAGTATTTATTTAATTTCCTTTTTTGCCATGCATACAAAACTGATCCAAATACCCTATTTAAAAACAACAACAACAAAACTTAGTACATTGTTTCTTTTGCTGGATTTGATTCAAGGTTAGATTCTAAAAAGGTGACATTTGTGGTGCTTCTCACTTAAAACGCACTTACACCCCCTCCCCACACACACACACACTCACACACAAAGGAGACCCGAAAGATGCAACAAAACATTGATGTTTGTCATGCTCTTTTCCTTGCAAGGCTTCCTCCCTTCTCCATTGTTTTCTCCAGTTTTATTTTTTTTAATTTCTTTTATCCACTGGGATTTTGACATTGAAAACCACAAAGTTTCACCACCATCATTCTTTTTGTTAGAGTGGCTAGGGATATTGATGTTGGTTTGATTTTGGATGTCATGTTTATGGGAAAAACAATAATTAAACTTTATTACTTGAAAAAAATACAACAAAATTCCACCAGAAAAAATTGCACCAGGAATTTCATAGAGGGGATGTTAGTGCAGACCATTGAGACCATGACCACTGTAATCAATTTAATGTTGATCGAAAAAGAGTTTTTGAGTAGAAAAAAAAGAACTTAAAAATACTTCATAATTTGAAGGGTTGATAAATATTTTATATTTAGGGGATATTTTATTGTTACCCTTTTTTTACTTTTTTATTCATCCGGTCCAGCCTCTTCTGTTTCTGAAAAGATCACAACCAATTCTTCTGTCAAAAGAATATACGGTATGCTCCAAGTCCCTAAGATTCCATGCCAGATGGTTTGTATCACAAAATAGTTTGTTTCACAAGTCTACGCGGAAGGAGCCGATTGATACAAATGGGAGTGATTATTTATGTATTAATAATACTGGCAAAATAACGTGCTTTGATATTCATGTCAACACTAAAAGGATTGATTTCAGTGGCATTTTTTGAGATTGTTGCGGTCTAAAATGCCTGATTTCGCTGGCAATTTTCCTAAAAGTTGCATTTTTCTTTTTTTTGCTCAAAACCTCATTTGTTTACAATTAAGGAAACTTTTCCTACAAATTTCAAGTGGATTTTAAAAAAAGATGTTTGAAAAAGCAACAGATATTTACAAAATGTGTATATTCTTGATTGAAGGATATTTAGCACACATCTCTCAGCATCTGGAGTTTAATTAAATATGACGGCAATAGTCTTTTTGTCAATGTAGCTCCTCAGTGTTTCTTCTTTCTGGTAGATTGCAGCTAAATATTTTTTTCAAAACTGATGATAACCCAATTTGGGTCCTCCATTGATGACTTTCTCTCTCAGGAATCTTCTCATAGCTGGGTGGTCACAAACAGACAGTGGGATGTTGATAGCTTCACAGATCTGACAAGTGAAAGTTGATAGCACTCTTAGACTTTTCCCCCAGCTGCGTGCCTTGATAACATTTAATATCACATCATCAGCCTGTACTGTGAAATAAGTACAGGTGGGCAATACAGGAAGTACTCATTTTACGAACGAGCTCCGTTCCTACAGTTGTGATGTAACACTAATTCCCCGGTCGGATTTCACATTAAAGTCGAAATTTACGTCAAAATACTTAAAATAAAAAGCATAAGATGCTGTACCTAGAATTACTGCGGAGAAGTGGATGGAGGAGGAGAGGAGGGCGAAAAAGGCAAAGATATTGCCAGCGCGCAAACAGACACAATCGAAACACTCTGCGCATGCTCAACCGCAAGGAAAGCTGGTCTTTGTTTTACACGAGGTGCTTGTATGCGGACGTGCAATGTTTGGCGCGAAACCCATCACAAATACACAAGCAGAGGTAAACAAGTTCATAGACCTTGTTCCGCACCAACTCCAACAGGCAAAGGAGTTAATGGATGGGACCAAGATGTCTTTTCATCTGTCCCTGGATGCACCCACCTGGTAGAACATATAATTCGCACCCAACTGGGAAAAACAGTGAATCAGAAGCCCGGCCGAATACCGGAGGCCCGCAAAAGAACTGTGGAGGAGGAGGTAAAAAAGATGCTGGACTTCTAAGAGTGCCTGGTCTAGTCCCATTGTAGTGACAAACAAGCCAGACAACACAGTGTGTTTTTGTAATGACTTCCAGAAAGTTAATGAAGTATCAGAGTTTGACACCTATCCCTTGGGTCGATGAGCTATTTGAAAGCTTGGGAAATGCACGCTTTATAACCACTCTTGACTTCACCAAAGGATATTGGCAGGTTCCCTTGTCGGCTGAGTCGAAGGAAAAAAACGGCCTTTTCCACCCCAGAAGGTTTGTGGCAGTACCGTATGATGCCCTTTGGCCTGTTTGGAGCGCCAGACACATTCCAGCGCTTAATGGATCAGGTCCTGCAGCCACATCAAACCTATGCAGCAGCGTACCTAGATGATGTGGTATTTAAGAGCACAGACTGGGAAAGTCACTTCCCACGGGTACAGAAAGTTCTTGAGTCCCTCAGATAAGCCAGCCTTAGAGCTAACCCCAAGAAATGTAAATTGGCATTCAGTTAGACAAACTATCAGGGGTATACCATCGGGCGAGGGCTTGTGAAGCCTCAAGAAGCGAAACTCTCCGCCATTCAAAGCTAGCCAAGACCAGTTACCAAGGGACAAGTGAGGTCATTCCTGGGTTTAGCTAACTACTATCGGCGATTCTTCCCTAACTTTGCTGCGGTAGCCGCCCCTCTTAAAGATTTGACAGGTAAGAGACACAACCAAATGGTCAAGTGGAACCCCATGGTTGAAAAAGCATTTGGCGACCTGAAGTGGGCTCTGTGCTCGTCGCCCGTGTTGACTGCCCCAGATTTCAACAGGGAGTTCGTAGTCCAGGCAGATGCTTCGGAGGTGGGTCTGGGTGCTGTTCTGCCCCAGGTAAATGGTGGTGAGGAACACCTGATACTTTACTTAAGTCAAAAGTTGCTACAGAGAGAGAAGAACTATGCAATAGTGGAAAAGGAATGCCTTGCCATTAAATGGGCTCTGGAATCCCTCAAGTACTACCGATTAGGAAGGACGTTCACGTTGGTGACTGATCATTCCCCTTTACAATGGATGGCGAGGAACAAGGAAACGAACAGCAGAATGACCAGGTGGTTCTTAAGCCACTTTTCTGATGTGTACAGGCCTGGACGCAAACATGGAAACGCAGATGTGTTGTCTCGCCGTAATGCCTTTTGGTCCTTCTCCATCCCGCCGCGGACGTCAGGCCCGGGGAGAGGGATATTGGCATCGCGAGGGAAAGTGTAATGGAGGGATACTACCTTCCATTTCAGAGGCCAGTGCCACACACTAAAATAGCCGACAGTACAAGTACTACGTTTCCCAGCATGCCTCACAACCCCAACAGGGGTGGCTGCTTAAGCCACTTGATTAAAGCTGGTGTGGCTGGACGGAAGGGGAAAGAAATAAAAGCCAAAGAGCAGAGACAATGGGAGAGGAAGAGCAGAAAAAGAACTAGATAGAAGCACAAGGGAGCAACTCACTCAATGTGGAGGAAAGTTATTTTTTTAACTTAGAGGACAGACTTTCGTTGGAATCTTTTGTAATTTTTGCAAACCTAAGTTGACACCTCTGACAACTTCTACAATCTGACATGTGGCAAAGATAATAAGCATTGATTTCGTTGCAACTCTTGCCCAAGAAGACTCCTCTTGCCCTGGTGGACCCTTCGCGCTGTATATACTATATATATATATATATATATATATATATATAATATATATATATATTATATATAAAGGGTGACTGCTGACAGCACCTTCTTATAGAGAGAGCTGTGCCAGCGCTTCTTTCTGATTAGTGACCCGCGGCAGGTAAACAGTCCGTACGTCCTCATACCTAAAAATAACCTCCGTTATCGTCCTTTAAAGTGGAAGTCAACCCAAACATATTTTTTTCAAGAATATGTTCCCAGCAGGCTCACTAGTTGAAACACGGCTGATTAATTTTGCGTTTGTGGAATATAAGATAAGCAGCAAAATGCATCTTGGGGGGCCCCCATAGATGGCTAAATATGAGTGAATTAACACTTATTCCACAAATACAATATTTATTAGAATGGCTTATTTCAACTAATGGGCCTGCATAGAACATAATCTTGAAAAAATAATGTTAGCGTTGACTTCCCTTTTAAAGGGCTACCCTCCTGACATTTCATCAGCCCCCCCCCCACGCAGCCGCTCCAAAAAATAAAAATAAAAAATGTATTCGTGCATGACACCTAAACATTATGTAAAGCTCATTAGCTGGCTATTTCCTTTTCACATCCAGTCCCATGGACCGAACTGGTCACATGACATGAAAAATTTTAAAATAGACGGATTAAGCATAGACGGAAACTCCTATTTCCTCTCTAGCACATTTGGTTTTCATAATAATAATAATAATAATAATAATAATAATGGGATACCAATAATAATACCAATATCAGGAATATGTAATATTGTTAATATGTAATTTAATAATATTGATGAATTAAGGGGTGGCTTCAGCAACAATTGATTTTTTTTTTCTGAAACGTCATAGCTATACTTTACAAGGCATGGTAAAATCCATGCTGTGCAAGCTTTTATAGGTCACATTTAAAAGCAATAAATAAATAAATAAAAATGTTTAGGGACACATACTACATTTCTGATCAACATTTGCTATTGAGCAGTGTTAGGTTTCATCTATTGGAAACATTCAAGCCTTCACTGTCAAACCAATTAATAGTGAATGTTATGAAATAAGTGTTATAATTCAACATAAGGTGTACAACGTAAAATTATTTTCTCATACTTTATTGTACCTTTGTTACCTTAGTACCAAGTACATTCTAACATGTAACATAATGCAGGAATATAAATATGCTGATTTTCTACAAAATCATAGGTTCATCATCTCTCTTGAATTCAATAACTTACCCCTACAAATTGCATTTGAATTGCTGTTATTGCAGATAAAATCCCCAGCTCATATTTTCACATTGTTTGGTCAGATAAACAAGTCAATACCAGAACAGTTGAAAGCACAAAATACAATATTATTTTACAAAAACATGAATGAAAAACAAAATACAATAAAAAAAAAAAAATGCATACCGGTATATACACTACTCGTCAAAAGGACTTGGACAGTTTCTCATAAGAAAGTGTGTCCAAACTTTTGACTGGTAGTGTATGATATATATATATATAAAATGCACAGATATACAGGAAATATTAAGTAAACAGCTACAGCAAAAGACCGACAAGGCAGGGTAATCCATCTTTAAACTGCGTATGAAAAGGCCATTTTTATGTTTAACAAACAGATCATAAATAACATGAGCCCTTTTGAATGAATCTTTGGATGGCATCCTGCATGGAAAACCACTGAGGTATTTCATCTTGATTATGCCATGCATTAGAAGGGATGATGGGAGAGACATACTGTAAAAGTGCATAAGAGTTAAACTCAAACTTCTGGCTTTACTGCAGCAAACATTTCATTCCAGAATTCTGTTTCCCTTCATTCAAGTGCATTTATTCACTTTAATGTTATCAGTTATTCTCATTAGGTACTTGGTTACAGTTGTCACATTTGCTTCATCCCATGCCACTGTCCACTGAATCCCAGACCACCACATCCCGCACCCTACACACAACTCACCCACCCTTCCCTAACAAATGAATCATTTAACACTTCATTCAACATTAGGCCCTGAATTGGACACATGTAGTGAAAGGTCACATGGTGAAAGGATGTGAGCAAGGGCATGAAGTCATGATTCACAACATCATTAGATTAGAATATGCCGATTATGTTTTCCTGGTGATTTTCATTTAACTTGGTGGGGGGGGGGGTCGGAGTAGATCGAAAATATAGTGTTAAGTCCACCGTCAATATATAATCATCTTAAACACAATTCACTGTTTCTGGAAAAAGATACAATTGTCACAGCAGCAATGATACACAGTCTCTCTTCTGGTCACATTTTCACCTGATCTGATGGAATATATCTACCAATCAATGATCAGTTTGAGATTCTTCACTTTGTAAACTTACAGAAAAATACAGAATTCAAGTCATATGGGGGTCTCAACAACACTCCTAAGTTGGGATAGGAATCACATTGATTGTATTATAATCAAATACCTGGGAGCCGGTTCATTATGACAACCAGTTCCCAGTAATTAGATTCCAAGGAATCGTTTGATTGCCTGACGTGGCTAATTATTGATTCCTTTTAGCGCCTTTTAGTGCTACCTGCACAACAATGTCATCATCATCTAGGCATGACCAGTCAACCCAAGCCGATTGTTACATTACTTTAACAGGTGGATTGAGCCTGAACAGGTGAGTCGTGCCTGAAGAGTGGGGTGCAGGGATGATGTGCAAAAAAGGTGACGGTTATTGTTGGGCTGGTTTGTGAGTCCACGGGGCCATTATTGTAGCAAAGCCATTTGAAAATGCTTAACCAGGTCACAAATCTGTTACCATAGTCACAAATATGTAACCAGAGTCACAAATGTACATAATCCGTTCACAAATACATCACCAAAATCATAAATACACAAACCAGATTCATAAATCTGTGAAATAAACTTGCAAAATGCAAAATGTGTACTTTCTGTAAATGTGTGATCAGCTGTCTGGATTGGATGTGATCTTACATGTGACTTTTGCAACAGTCTTTCTGTGGAAGATACTCAATGCGTGTAGTGATTCACAAATACAAGTGCAGGCTTGTGTGTACCCTCTATATCATACCACCATGGGATGCAAGTGCCAAAAATTGGCCACTGCTTATTGGGCTTTGACATCATAGACATTTTGGCCGTATCTTATGTCTGAGTGTCTGCCATCGTGACAGCCATTAGTCAAGACTTAAGCAATGGGCTGTATGAACAGCAACACATTTAGCATTTCTGGGGATGTGAAATATCTATTTTATAGCGAATTAAAAGAAGTACAGAAAAATGCAAAATAGCATGAAATATTTTTAAAAAGTTAACAGGAAATTATTAAATGTACCAATATGAGAACGTGACCAGCAAATTAAAGAGAGGTGTAATGACGATATATGAAGAGATATTTAACATGAGGAATTTTGAGAAAATAATTATGATAAACTCATGACCTATATAAGATGGATATTTGAGCACACCAGGGGACTCATTTTTGCAGAGGAAATTTCCTTTCCTATCCTATCTGGGTGAGATAAACCTGAAGTAATTTTGAGGAGGTGATCATTCGAATTCTACAAATGCTTAAGAAAGGTGCCTAGAGGCAACCTTTAATCAAATAGCATAGGTTTCTCTTTCTGTTAAGTCTTTATGTACAACACTTTGTTGTTTTTCTTTTTCTTTTTAAACCTCACTATAAATAGCTAAACTAGATTTGTGAGTGTCAAAGATTAAGCCATACACGACCTGATACAGTGAGATTGTGAGTCGTTTAAATCACATACAGATCTTATGTGTGCTTTGGCGTTCAATTCATGTCAGCATACATTGAGCGATCTTTGATGTCATTTTGATTGTTGCGTTTGCTGGCCGACCAAACGTTATCATGCCAGCAAATGCGGAAATGCCGCGTGCATAGTCAATCAGCGTGGCGAGGATAGATGCGGTCAAAGCACAGTCATCAGTGGCCGATGTTTTTTGATGTTTGCTTCCGCTGGTGGTATGATATGGAGGGACACACAAGTCCCCATGTATGTTTGCAAATTACTACACACATTTGTGTATCTTCTGCAGCTCGTTGTAGTAGTTGCATGTACACCCAATCCAGAGACAGAGCCCACATTTACAAGTCAATGTACCTGTTTGCAAATGTATTTCTCAGATTTGAGAATCTGGTTGTGACTCTGGTTACATATTTGTAACTCTGGTTTACACTTATGCATTTGCAAATGGTTTTGCTACAATAAAGAAGCCCCATAGTAGTCTGTGCCGTGTGCATGTGTACATATGTAGAAAAGTAGAATAGTCAATCCTTACTCAACGAGAGCCTTTAGAGTAGCTGCAGCAGCCGGTAGATTTGCAGACGGGGTGGTTAGCGCTCACTATTCTAGGGGTGGGCGACATATATCATCATCGATAATATCGTTGACGTTGCTTTCACGATCTGCCATTTTACGTTATTGAGTATTAATACTGTTTCAAATAGAAAAGATGAACGGGCCCAGTGAATGGCTGCAAAGTAGCAGGAGGTGAGGAAAGTCAATCCGCAAATCAGCGTGCATAGATGGCAAATGAGGCTGAGCGGAAGACGGCATTGTTTCAAATTTAGGAAATGGACAAATGGATGAGTCTTGCTTCTCAGCAATTTTTTTCAGTAGCAAGACCTAAGTCAACGTCCCTAGCCTTGAAATGAACATTGTAATTTGTGCCAAAACGGTCACCATGAAGAACAATTCACAGACAAATCCGTTCCACCACAAACCATATGGATTACGGGGAAAACTTTGCGACTCCACAAATACAATATCACGACTACCACTAAGGGAAAGATCATTAAAGCTGTGCAACACACTCAGAAAACCCTCGCCGAGTTGAGCAAAGACACGCTGTGCCATTGACAAAGCAAGTAAGTGGTGAGACCTCACTAACACTGGTATTACATACATTATTTTACGTGAGCGGGTAAAACTAAATTTGACAAGAAGTTTGATGTTCGCTTAATATTCTCTTTAAACACTTGTACTCCGCATCAAAGCTACATTTGAGACTATATCACGTGTAGTATATGTAGGACAATTTCTCAAACTGTCAAAAGATCGCGACTGTGTTAGTTGTCACTACAAACGTATTGTGTAATAACAGCGCTAGACGCTGCATCTCCGTGTTTAGGAGCATCCACAATATACATACCTGTGTTCTAGTTTGATACATGTGGGACAAACCACCATATAGCAATTCAACTACTTACTTTTCATTGTTACTACTGTAGTAAACAGCTTTTCTCATTCTGATTGCTGTAGTAGCTGGCAATGGTAGACTAGTACTTTCTGCACACATTTAAGCAACATAAAAATTTGCAAATATCAATGAGAACACCATACTAGCCTGGATATAATTTGAAGTTCATTGTAAAATATTGCTGTAGAATATCATTGTACAATGTTTTGCAGGAAATGTATGAAGCTGTTGTTTACAAACACAGTCTATCAATAATTGTTCTGTAAATCAAATAGAGATTTACAATATTTTTTGTAGAGTATCATCAAATTATTGTTATTGCGTTTTTGGAACAATTATTGAGATTTTCTTTTCCTTTTTGCCCATATCACGACTCTCAACCCGGGGGATAATAGTAAAAGTGGCTTCGAGTCTTGAGCAGGACTGAGTCGGATGACACATGCACTCCAAGCAACAATGAATGTCTACATTTTTTGTGTGACAAGAGTTACTTTAGACACATTAAACGAACATTGTATAAAAAAATAAATAAAGGTCAATGTAATTGCAGCAACACAACTACATCTTCCGCTACTACTGGTTCATAGCAGTGCTACATGAACATGAAATAAACAATATTGTACATTCCACTACATTGCAATGTACACCATAGTGTACATTCGTTGAAAACTATTTGCACAATCATATATTTTGAATCCTAACTTTCCACTAGATATTTGTGTTTTATTATTTTTATTGCATCCATTTTTTTTATCAATATTTCATCCATTTGTTTTCCCATAAATTGTGTTTTACAAATACTTGGAGATCAGATCTGCAAAAATTACCATTAGTTTCATGCAATTTTAAGGTAAAAACAACTCTTATTGGCAGGCATGTGCAGACATTTTTGGAGGTAGGTGTTCAAGTCCCCAAAACAGGGCACACATCACCAATAATTGAGATCAGAATCTGTGCCAGAGCACGTCCTATGAGAGGGCATTCGGTCGGCGTAGGGAAATCAATGATATATATCACTTGTTATTTCGTTCCCTCACCCGATGAGAATTGATAAGAAAATTGATATGGAATTGGAACGATAAGCAGTATCAATAATGGAACCACAAATTTGTATCAATTCCATCCTTCTATGTGAGACATCCAAAAACCTGTCATGAATTTGGAGAGATTATTTCTTTTGGTATCATTTAACGTCAATGGTGCGTTGTAAACACAAGCACAACCTACAACAAACAAATTGTAACTGGCATAGAAGATTTTTTTTCTCAATAGATTTCTGATGAACAAAGTATTTGCATGTAAATCCAGCATATTTTACACTGAACAAATGCGGTCTTATCACAATAAAAATCAGTTTCATTAAAGCATTTACTTCAAACTCTTCAAGCGAACATGGGAAATTTTTACACGATTGTCCCCATATGACTTGAACATGATAAAAGAAAGAAAGCAGCATTCCATTGTATAGTCATTTTTGCAATCTTTTGTATTAAAAAAAATACCATCAAGGTACAACAAATGAAATGGAGAAATGGACGACAAAAATGGTTCCACACACTCAACTACCAGAGGTGGGCATTCCGTCAGTACTGACGGAAGGTACGTTACTCCCCTCGTTTTGCTCACGAACGACGGGAAACTTAAAAAAAAAAAAAAAAGACAACCTAAGCACTGAGAGAAGTGGGGTTTCGTCCGTCAGTGCAATCGTAACCAACTGGGTCAAGTATCGATGGATCTCTCGGTCCGTCAGTGAAGCATGCCCATTTCACTGACGGCTGATGAAACATGTCTGTCTCGTGTGTTTATTCGTGGGGATAAATACAGCAGGGTTGCTTCCATTGACTATGTATGGAAACGCTTTGTGCTTCCTGTACAGTAGGTGGTGGTATGCACGAAAGAGCTGTAATCCACCAATGAACTAAGAAGAAGAAGAAGACGAATTAGACCGGAGAGGGTGCTGATACATATGGATGCAATGTCTGGTGGACAGTTTACGATCAACTGATACTTGTTCATCGAAATAAAACATAGTTTGTTAAGAATTCACAGTGGTGGCTTTGAAGTCCAATTTTGCTAGGTGCCAGCATACACGGGGGGAGGGAAATGAAGTGGCTCATGCACTAGCTAAAAGAGCACTTGGAAAGAATATTACTGTTGCAGTACCATTGGGAAAAGGAGAGGGTAAATGCATTGTTAGGGAAAAGGGTTATATATATATATATATATATATATATATATATATATATATATATATATATATCCAAAAAGAGAGGAAGGTGATAAGAAAGGAGAAAGGTAGGAAATATGATTTTCATCAAACATCAGTAATGATGAAAATAATTAAGGAGAGGAAGAAAAGAGGAAGTTGTACGGGACTGAATGATGTAATGCATGTACTTAGGTAAAAGTATTCTAATTTGTGTGAGAGGTGTGGTATTACTGAAAATGTGGAACATGTTATTATGCACTGTGGGAAGCTCACATTGGAGAGAGAGCGACCGGATTGGTGCGGCGTGATTGGGTGATTGGTGGTGTGATTGGGACGGAGAAAGAGGGAGCACTTTTTAAATATTTGAGGGACACAAAGATTATGTATAGATTATGTGCGACACACTCCAATACAGTAGGTGGCGGTATGCAATTGAACGTTGCTAGCAATCTACCACTAAATGTCAGAAGAAGAAGACGACGGAGACTCTCATTGAAAGACAGGATTTTTCATCTGTTGGGACTCTGATGTCGGGTTTTTTTTTGGTGGGTGAGGGGGCGACTGACACATTGATGATAGACAGACTGGTGGACCGGTGAAATTTGTTGACGGAAGTGATGACGAACGTGCAGTTAAAATAATATGACCGATGACGGAAGCGCGGTTAAAATAACATGACATACTGGCAGACTCATGATTACAGTTCGGTTCGGCTTGAAAAAATGATAGACTGACGGATGACCGACGGGTGCCCAAGCCGCTGATAAATGACGGACCGGCAAAATGTAGTAAATTGCCCACCTCTGCAAATTAAGTACTGTATAGTTAAGCGCCCAATTGATAGCAACATGTGCTGTTCACATTGCCAAACCTAAGTTCAATGTTAATTGTGGAAGCAGGTAGACACTTTAGAAAGCAACCTGGCAGATGCTAATTGGTACTTTGCGATTTCTCTTTTTCAGTGAAGGTAAACAACGATTTGCACAGTTATGCCCTGGAGTTCCTAATGGCTAAGAAAAACCTTTATAAGCAATATCCAAAGTGTCATTGGGTGAGCTATGCTACACTTAATGAAGCCCAGTGAAGATGACAAGTGTAAGAGTAGCTATCCATACAAAGCCATACACACTTCCTGCCAACTGAAAATGCTTCCTCTTGCCATACTGCCTCATCATGTGTACTGATAGTAAGCCCTTACAAGTTGTTCTTCAGATGAATAAAATCATTTTAAATAAATATAGGCAAGCGCACTGATAGTATTGTCCCTTGATTATGAATGCTATGGTGCTCCTGATTTTTTTTTTTGTATTCTTGTCACTCAAATTTGAACATTTTGGTTTTGCTCATTGCAGTTTAACTCAACATAAAATTTCAGAGATGCTGATCTTCTCAGAATGTCTCTACACTGAAAAAAAAATGTGTGTTGTATTTACTCAATTTATTTCGCCAAGTGGTTGCACAAAATGTAATCATCTGGACCCAGATACTTTTTTAAAAAGTAGACTATACATCTACGTAAAAAAAAAAAAATGGATTCCGATTATTTTATTGTGTGCAATACTGGACAAAATAAAATTTAGTAAATTCAACACACCATTTTTTTTCAGTGTAAGAGCATCATTAAGGCATTTCAGTGGTACATACTGAGTGTTGTAGGCAAAGTCAAACGTCCAGCACCATGTCATAGTGTGTTTCCTTCTTCCTTTTACCACACTTGTTTATGAGTACTGCATACAAAGTCAACAGTATCACCCAATAACTGGCATAGACGACCGCCCCAATGATCAGAATGAGCATTTCTGATTCAGGAAAGGGTTTTTTTGCCTGCAGGATTGTCGTGTAGATGAATCCAATGAACAGGATGGTGAACCAAACTGATATTGGAATGAGACCAATGAAGTTCACCACTATTGTTTTCCTCCCAGAGGTCCCCCATCCAGATTTGTTGATTGTTGCGATTGCAAACATTTTGGCTGGCAACAGGCTTGACATGTACAGTACAGAATAAAAGGACATAAACACCATGACAATGTTGCCTCTGAGGCAGCTGGCGAATGTCGACTTGATCAGTGCCACTGCCTGGACAATAAGGAGAAACAACAAAATATTCCAAAGTCTTCCTTGGTAGAAGAGTTGGATTGCAGTGGCAATGAGGAAAAATGGGAAGAACCCAGTAATCACAGCCTCATAGGTCATCCAAAGATGATGTTTGTGGAACCACATGGAGTTGTAGAGCCATTCTCGGAAATATGACTTACTCCATCTCGTCTGCTGATTGAGCCACCGCAAGTATGTAATTGGTGTCTCTGTTAGGCACTTGGATCGTGCAGTGTACTTGGTTGCATACCCAAGGCTCAGAACTCTGTTTGTAAGATGGCGGTCATCTCCAAAACTGCAGTGGGATCCCATGAAGGTCTGATTGTACCAGTCTTCAAGGAACTCGTGCAGCAGTGAGTTTCGGTACATTCCTAACGGTCCACTGATGCACTGCACGCAGCCAAAGTAAGACTGGCAAGCCCGCTCAATGTTGAAGGCCATCCAATATCGGACGCTACTCAGGAAGGAGATCCACGACTCATACTTGTTTAGAATCTAGGCAGAGATGTATGAGCAAACACAGAAAACAGTAGGTATTAGGATATCATCAAATTATAACTGGTAGAAAGGAATCATGTTTAAAAGGTTACCTTACCTGCACATCACCTCCAACACCACCCACCATGGGGTCTTCTTCAAGAACCTTGACCATCTCCACCGATGATGCTGGATCCAGCATGGTGTCAGAGTCACACACCTGAATTAAAAACCAAACAAATAACATGATGGTAGAGGCATAAGGTTTGACCTGCTAAATCACATGTGACAAACTCAAGGCCTGGGGGCCAGATCCGGCATCATTTTATGTGGCCCGCGAAGACAAATCATGTGTGTTGACTTGAGATGTTTTTTTTAAATTGTCTTCACTGTTAACACAACATATTCAACATTTCCAGCATTTGTTACCAATCCTTCCTTTAAAATACATTGAAAAAAAGTTGAACAAACTGTTTACTGGCTTCTGATTTCAAAACTAGTGATCCTTCAATTAGTTGTGTAAAAGGCGATCATACATTTACACGAGTTAATAGTCCTAACGGCCCTCTGAGTGAAATCACAACTACGATGCGGCCCGCGACAAAAATGAGTCTGTGCTAGATCTATGATGAACAGCTTTTGTACATTGTTTTTCTTTCCCCGTTATCTTTGGTCCTGTGGTGGCACAAAAGTCAGACAGTGAATCGAACAAGGACATGATAAACCTGCATTATACTGAAACTCTGACAAGTCCTGCTAAGACAGAAAGTAAACCATTCACCCGGGAGTAAATGTAGCTTATAGCCAACCTCAACCTTTACGATCACAATGGCAACTGATTAACTAATTTGTTCTGTGACCAAGCTCATAGCTCAATTTTATTTTATGACCAATCACTATTCCCCATTTAAATTAATTAAGATGCCTTTGATATGTCCAATGAAACCCAGTTTTGTTATGTTGTAAATAAAGAGAATTGCACTGTATTCTATAAAAACATAATAAAAGTCAATGCAAAGGAATACACAGGTTTTACCAAGTGCAGTTACTGTACATTAAGACAACAAAGCTGTAATGTGTAATGTGTGAATTTAAAGACGAGGTCAACGCAAACATTTTCTTTTCGGAATGTGTTCTACAGAAGCCCATTAGTTGAAACAAGGCATTCTGATAAATATTGCGTTTGTGGAATAAGTGTTAATCCACTCGTTTTTAGCCATCTCTTGCGGCAGCCAGTTTGTCTTCTGTCGAAAATGACATCACAACTGCTCACAACGACTAATCACGGCTCAGATTCAGAAAACAGGTCAGCCGTGATTGGTTGTTGTGAGCAGTTGAGTAATTTTTCAGTCGACAGAAGACAAAATGGCTGCCCCCAGAGATGGCTAAAAATGAGTGCATTTTCCTGATTAATTTATATTCCACAAACGCAAAATTAATCAGAATGCCGTGTCTCAACTAGTGAGCCTGCAAGGAACACATTCTTGGAAAAAATATGTTTGGGTTGACTTCCGCTTTAAGGACATTTGAGTGACGTCCGGAACAATGCCAGGTTAATCTTTGTGTTCCCGCCGAGAGGTGAGCTCTGGCTTACTGTGGCTCCAAGTGAGTGTTTTCATTGTATATTTGTTTTGCGGGTCAGTGTGGTGGAGTGAAAAATGATGAGAGGCCGAAAACCACATCCACATGAATGCTGGGATTTCACAAATGCTCGTCATTTATTCAAGCTGCAATTTATTAAGTACGGTTGTGCAGAGACTATTTGCTATACAAAGATGGTGCTCTATGACGACTGTTTCAGTGTTTACTGGTTTTACCGCTCAACAAACTGCTGAAAGTGTATCAAAGACTATTACTCTCCTTTTTTTCCTCTTCACTCTGGCGGTGGCCTATGTGAAGTTTGCTCATCCAAAAATCTACCAAGCCATGACTCGTTACTCAAAAAGGTTCTAAACTGGGTCATCGCCGTATTTTACTTTTCATTTATATATTTTTTTTGTATTACAATGCATTACTGAGTTTATATAAAGCTTTTGCAAGGAAGCATGTAACTTAGGTGTCGTTTTGGACTCTTGACCTTTATTCGACTCCCAGGAAATCAGTCATTCAGCCATACTTTGCACAATTTGGGCATGGATTTATCAAAGCCTTCATTTCAGCTGTGTTGGACGGAAAAAAAAAAAAAAGGTTACAATACATGAAAATGTTCTTGCCTCCAAGCAGTCCTTGATGATTGTTACTGACGACTACCTGTGAGTTTTACGATTGATTTTAATATACGTATGATTCTTTTTAAATCACCAAACACTTGGAGCAGTTAACTCCAGTTAACTAAATGATCCTCCTGACAGCTGCCTGAGACCGTCGGGTGGAGCTTGACTTGCGGTCCGTAAAGACCGTCTGGTCTCCATGGGATAGATGGATGGAGCCATAGCTATATAAATAAAGTTGTATTGTATTGTATTGTATTAAACAACAAAAATCCATGTGTTTTTAGCCATCTCAGAGGGCGGCCATTTTGTCGGGGCTCAGGTAACAACCACTCACGGCTTGCCTGTTTTCTGAAGCTGAACCATGATTGGTCGTTGCCTGAGCCCCGAGCAACCGTGATGTCATTCTCTGTCGACAGAAGTGACAAAATGGCCTCTAGTTGAGGTGGCTAAAAATAAGCGGATACATGTCTTTGATTCATTTCAGATGGACAATGATGAAAAGAGGAGTATTATACTTGTAATACAGTCATATGTTTTACACCATTTACGGTACATTTTTCTTGCCATTTGAGCATAATTTTACGTTCTCACCTGGACATAGTCAACGCTCCTTCCAAGTGCTTTAAAGGCTGTGTACATGACTTCTCTCTTGCCTCCCCACTTCTGCATGATACACAGACACTTGTTGTTTAGGACCAGTCGAGAGACTTGCTGAATGCTCTCAGCATAGCTCTCATCTGTCTCCTCTGGCCCCCTGCTGTGAAAATTACTCCTCCACACATATGTGGCGACATTGTCCCATCCCATGATTTCTTTGAAAATTTCCATCATATACGAGTCATCATCTGAGTTCCCGTCGACCACCAAGATGACTTTGATTCCAGGGTACGTCAGTCTTTTTACTGACACCAGGCATTTCCTCAGGTAGTTGGGATCCTCTTGATAGGCTGCAATGCATAGCGCTAAAGATTTATTCAGTTTAATTGGCGTCTCTAAGGATCGCTTCATATTTCGGTGTTCTAAGAGTGCAAAGATGCTCTGGATAAGGAGATGGATAACCAAGATGGCTCCATACAGTCCAAAGGACAGATGATTGTGGGCTGTGGTGAAGAACTGGTAGCCCATGATGTATGCTGTGGAGATGCCCAACAGGAGTGAAACACCAAACATTGTGGTCCCCAATATCCGCAGATAGGTGAAGACTCGTTGACCACTCATCTGGGTTGGGGGGTGGAAATGGAAAGTAATTAATGATTGTGGTAGTACATTTCACAGGTTTTGTGCAAAATATGTTTAATGGGGTGCATACATGTCATTATGCTAAACTGTTATTTAATACAAGCATTGTATTAAAGCATTGGGAGCTCATCTCAACTTTATTTCTATCGAACTTTAACCACAACAAAGAAGTGATGACCATAAAACAAATAGACCACAATAATTTAGATATAATAATACATTCATATTTTTAACAAAAAAATCAGTTTGAAATATACAAGCGCTATCTCAACATTGGTCTTTGACATACAGGAGTTGCAGAGTTTTACTCCCTCTTGTTGCACATTGAGTGAAGTTATTAGTACATGAGAGGAGCACAAATGAAGACTGCGGCCACTAGTGTGACGGCACTGGGGTCATCGATGCCCATGGTCGGGATACCGATATTGTAATCTCGTGATCACAGAGTGACTTTTGCTCTGAGGTGAGTTTAAATGTAAACAAACAACTGCAGCCAATAGTTTGTTCGTTTGCGACTAACATGGAAGAATTTGGTCAATTCTCCAGTCCCACATAGTCTTCTCTCTGTTTCACTTTACTTCACTTCAGCACCGGCACTCATCCCTCTCCACCTCCCCTCCTGGATGCCTTCTTTGTCTGCAAGGCTCCACATTGGGTTGAAGCTCCATGTTGTTGTAGCATTGTAGACAAATCCACTCAAAAAATTACCTTTGCCAATCGCACAATTGGCTCAGTACAACGCAAAAAAAGGTGAAAAGTGCAAAATAAGGGCGAAGGTAACCGAGCTATTGCATACAGACAACTTGGAGAAGCGCACACAAAAATGCTGGTACTCTTCTCCAAAGAATGCCAATACCAAAAGTGCTGAAAACAGTCCAAAATGGGTTAGCATGACGCTCAATGAACATTCAATGACTATAAGGGTGGAAATCCAAATTAAGGAGAACATTTGAGGAGCTGTTGTAACAGAACTCACAGGCATCATCATATCATCTAATTATTTTGAAGATTATATTCAATTAAATTCACCTCTGTGCACAAAATGCGTTCTCTCACCCAAAGTCATCTAGGTGTGTAAAGACTGCAAAGACTGAAAGACTTGTGATAATATCAATAATATCAAACATGTTTGATCTTGTCGTGAGGCCAAGACTAGGAAAGACTGATGTAAAACAGCTGACAATACCACCTTACAATAAACAATCGAAATTACGGGAGTGCGCCGTGACTCCGGTAAAACTCTAAAACTTCCTTCTGACTTTCAGTTTTTAGTAGGAGACGGTTTGGTGTAAGCCCAGCGTTAGACACACAAACAACCATTCAGTCACATTTTATCCTATGGACAATTTGAAGTTTTCAGTTAACCTAAGAAGCATATTTTTGAAAATGTGGAAGGGTGCCGGAGTAAATGCACAGGCAGATAACCATAGGAAGGCCTGAGCTGAGATTAGGACCCAGAACCTTTCGACTGAGAGGGAGGGATGCAAAATAATTTAGTGCAAGCAAGGAATACAGTTAAAAATAACAAAAACAACTTTCCTTTCTATGAATGCTCCCCATATTGTATGTATGTAAGTGTTGGACAGTTGAGTGTCACCAATTGTTCCAACTCCTGTGTTGTGTACACATGAGAGGACTTGTTGACCTAATTAACAATGAACGTGAAACATTTAGCTTCCAAGTCCTATTTGAAAGTGTTTTTTGTCATCCACTTATTTTAAATGAAAAGACTAACATATCTAAATATCTGGTCTAGTGCTGTTTGCCAATCAACCTAACTGCTTTTTATGTAGGTACCCATAAAGACAAGTCTCTTTTTATTTGTCTCAACTATAAATGACAGATTTCTATGAAATTGCTCCGCTCACAGTGTTCATTCCAGCAGTTATTATGTTGCTACTTCCATCTGTTTGGCAGATCAGCGGAGACCCACTCAGCGTGGCTCAGTGCAGAGCGGACCACCCTGTGATGTCATCTGTTTATATCTCCGTGGGAAGCAAAAGACAAGCGCTAGAGTTTTCTAGTGCTGCATATGTGCTCATTGTCTTCTCTCACTTGCAAAGAAAGTATGATGAAATGTACTGGGTAATATATATACTTGCATAGAAAGTACATCACAAACGTGAGGTCGACACACTTGATTATTAACATCTTAACCAATTTTTGAAATATAAGGGACACCATGATGAAGAAACAATCCCATTTGGTGACAGAGTCTTCAGTGCTGAAAACCCCTCAGCTGTGGGACTCTCTCCTTTCAAAGATCTGTACTACTGCTTCCCTGGATGTTTTCCAAAAAGTCCTTCAAACACTTATTCAGCATGCATGCACACATACTGTATTTATGGTTGGTGTCGCTGAATCCCATGACAGTTGCTACATATACAAGTCTATGCTATTATTATTGTTTATTTATATGTTTGTTAATTTTTTGAGGTCCATAAAGTATGCATGAGTTTAATGTGGGAGACCGCAAGAGACATGACTTCAGTGGCACCAAACATATTTTGGATGCACTACAATGGGTGAGCTTAAACCCTCTTGTTATTTAACAATTGTGACCTTTGAATTTCCTTCTCAAAATCTTTTAGAACCTTATGGGAGAATGGAATTTGCAAAATGTGGACTGTATTTTCTTTTTTGTTCCAGGACATATAATTATCATGGCCAATATCCCAATATTTTTGAAAATATATAATTCACTGGACAAATAAGAAAGTTATTCAGATATCAAAAAAGATCACCCTAAGCAGTTCGGTAGGAGACATTTGGAGTTCCTCACAAACATGACCTACATAGACAATGGAAATGAAGGGAACAGTGAAATGATGGGGATAAAAGAGAGAAGTCCAATGCTGGCTGACAGGAAAAGAACAATGCAGCAAGCTCCTAACTCACAGATGTCAAACTCAATGCCCGGGGCAAGATCTGGCCCACCACATCATTTTATGTGGCCCGCAAAAGCAAATTGTGTGCATACACTTCATGCTTCTTGCTAAAATAAATTGCAAATTGTCTTCACTTTTACAAACGTTGAGCTATTGCAAGCATTTTTTGTTCCTAATCCCACTTTAAAAATAAATGTAATAATATTTGGACTGCCAGTTTTTACTGGCCTCTGATATCAAAAGTAGTTATTAATCAATTTGTCGTGTATACCGCTGGCGCCGGCCCGAAAACTCATATGTCGCAATTTGGAAAATGTCATTTTTTTCACAAATCTTTATCATTGGTTAGTCCAGACGTTTGAGTGTTATACAGTATTTACAAATTATTGACGATTGTGAACTGTTGAAAATGGCTTGCTCTGTTTGCAGATGCAATGCTAATGATTGAGCAAACATGGCGTATTGGAGGTCTCATAAAGTGATGATTCTGGAGGTGCGAAGATTCCGCCTGACGCCAGCGATATGTAATATGGGGCGATATTACATTTATTTGAGTTCACAGTCATAACCCTCCGAAGGAAACCGTAACTATGATGTGGCCCGTGACAAAGATAAGTTTGACACATTTTAGACAAAAAAAAATTGTGAAAGGTCAGATAACTAGCAACAAAGTCCATAAAGCTCTTGGCCCTAAAATAATGCCTCGTTCATTTCATTATTGGATAAGAATGCCCCAAGCAGTGTTGCAGGCCTTCTCTGGCACGTGTCGAGGCTATTACTGGCGCACTCTCTTTTACAAGACCCCTTTATACACACACTCTATTCATGAATGCTGAAGACAAATGCACACAAAAAAGCTCATTAGAACAGAGCAAACTGTACGTTTATCTAAGTATACACACGTCAACCTAGAGCCCCTTTGAGCGTTTGTGTGTTAGCTTCTATTGTACAGTATGTGTTCAATGTTTTATAAGACAAATGGGGCAGAATAAACCCCTTTACTCTTTCTTTTTGGCTCACCTTTCAATGAACCCAGGCGTTTTTAACCTCTGTTTTGTCCTGATTGAGCTGTAGGAAATTCTCTGCCATCCATGATTTAATATCTAAAATACAATTTAAAAGGGTATCAATAGGTACTGTGTCATCAGGAGACATGGCAATGTCTAGCCGTGTGTCATCAGCGTAGCTGTGGAAGCGGATACCGTGTCTCCTGATAACGTCCCCAAGGGGAAGCATATAAAGATGAAAAAGTATTGGACCTAAAAATGGACCTTGGGGTACCCCACATTTAATTTCATGGGTTTTGGAGGAACAACTATCCATACTTGATAATGGATGGATGAAATATTTATCAGAATGCACTGTTTCAACTGGTGGGGTTGCATAGAACATCCATCCATCCATTATCTACACCGCTTATCCTCACAAGGGTCGCAGGGCGTGCTGGAGCCTATCCCAGCTGTCTTCGGGCAGTAGGCGGGGGACACCCCGAATTGGTTGCCAGCCAATTGCAGGGCACACAGAGACAAACATCCGCACTCACAATCACACCTAAGGGCAATTTAGAGTGCCCAATCAACTTACCAAGCATGTTTTTGGAATGTGAGAGGAAACCAGAGTACCCGTAGAAAACCCACGCAGGCACGGGGAGAACATGCAAACTCCACACAGGGAGGCCGGAGCTGGGATCGAACCCACAACCTCTGAACTGTGAGGCGGACATGCTAACCAGTCGACCACCACGCCTGCATAGAATATATTCTTGAAAAAAAAATGTTTGCGTTGACTTTCCCTTTAAAAACGGTAGGTTGGATACAGGTCTGTAATTATTAAAAATACTGGAGTCCGAATTACTCTTCTTCAGAAGGGGCTTCACCACCGGCGTTTTAAACGCGGCAGGGAAGACGCCCGTCCGAAGAGAGCGATTGACTAAATTTAAAATCTGTTCCTCCAAAAATCCCTAAAATGTCTCTAAAAGAGATGTGGGGATTGAATCTAGAAGGCAGGTTGTTGGATTTAACTGGGAGAAAACTCAACCAAGTGTCCTTGTATCAACCAGGGCAAAACTCTCCAGTGTTTCCTCGGGTAAAAATGACTGTCCAGGTTTATTAAAACTTATGTTTTGACGGGCTAAAAGACTAGATCTTACGTCATTGATTTTACTTCTGAAGTGGTTTGCAAAGTCCTCACAGAGAGCGTCTGTTGGTTTCTTTAGGGACTTATTAAAATTGGAGCTGGTTAAGCGATCAAAAGTGGAGAAGAGAAATCTGTGGTTGCTTTTATTAACTGTGATGAGGTTTGAGAAATAAGAAGTTCTTGCCTGTTTGACTATTTTATTGTACAATTTGAGTTGCTAGCATAATATTTCATAGTGCACTGTGAGTTTAGTTTTTCTCCACCTCCTCTCTGCACTCCAGCATTTTCTTTTCGATATATTGACTGCATCATTTCTCCATAGTGCACGGTCTTTATTTTCATAGTTTTGGTTAAAAGTGGAGCTGCTGAATCTAATGGTGATTTTAGATTCCTGTGAAAATAATCAACAATACAATCACATGGTGCATGTTAGCTGTTGTCACTACAATAGTCAGGAAACTAATTTAATCTTTGGATACCACCATGACAGCCTACCATATTCCTGACAGAGGCATATTATCACTTTCGTGTTCCATTTCACCATCTCAATGTGTTTTTGAACTGCATGATATCCTGGTGCAAACCACCAAAAATTCATGGATGCCATGCAAACTTACATGGTGACTTTCGTGCTTAATTATGATTAGCACTTCAAATACATGCACAGTGGTACCTCTTAGGTTTGTCAAAAATATTGATCTTTCGGTACTTACTCGATACTAAACATTTTGAACGGATACAATACTAGCTGCTGAGATTAGATAGCCTTTCCTTGCTTGCCCATAAAATGCAGCGTTGTGTTTGTCTTATATATTTTGTTTCTAAAGCAAGACATGGTTAGCCAATCAATTGGTGTTCAGTAGCATGCTTTCAGTGACAGCTGCATTATTGTATTGTCTTGAACTTCTCAAAAATAGAGCTCTTGTGAAAAATAATATGAGATAATAATGCAAAAAAATGTATTAAAATAAATACTGGTTAAAAACAGCCCTTTGAGTAATCCATGGTAAAGTTCACAAATAGTAAAAAGTTCATGAATGTGAATTGTCCAAAAATAACTCCTTGTATTTTTTTTCTTGTTCGGAATTGACAAAAACAAACAAAAAAAAACAACTTTTGTATTAATGATCATTTAAGTTTTGGGCGATAAAAAAAGTTTTACAGTAAAAAAAAAAAAAGAAAAAAAAAGCATGTTCCTTAATTTGTTCCGTGTGGTATCGAAATGGCAGCGAGTATCGATACTGAACTGGGTATCGGTATCGAAGTTGAAATTCTAGTAACGTGACAAGCCTAGTACCTCTACTTATGAACGTCTCTTCATACGGAATTTTCAAGTTACGACTGAGGGTCCGTGACAGTCCGACTGTGTTCATACTAGAAAGTCGTCTAGTCGTGAGTCGCCATGTGCTACGACCAATTGATTGGCTAACCTTGTCTAGCTTTAGAAAGAAAATATATATGACAAACAACGCTGCATTTTAAGGGCAAGCAAGGAAAGTCTATCTCATCCAAGCAATTTGTGTAATCATATGGTACCTGATGTATCTGTATGTACAGTAACTGCTGCTACGCATGATATAAGCTAAATATTAGTTAGATATGTGTATTGTGTGTTGAACTTGTTGGCTCAATGTTGCAATTAGATGTATTTAGCCGATTCTGACTTTGGGTCATGAGCCGCATCGAGGCCGCGTCGGCCGAATGAGCGTTGGCCCGGATTACTGACCCCGCGAAGGGCGACTGTGCTACACATGTGGTTTCTCATCGCTCCGGGAGGGTGGTTGTAAGCGAGTTTATGCTTACAAAGCCTACAGATGACCTTGTTGTCACCTGCTGCATCAAAATACTGACAAACGGTGACGTTGTTTTTCGTGGGAGCTTCGATATATCTTTTCCTCCCCAAACTTAGTGTCCCTGCCCCCTACTATGTGTGCGTGTGGGCGGGGGAGAGAGGAGCAATTCTCTCTCTTGGTGCTTCTTGTTTACAAAGGGAGAGAGACGTGAGGAACAAGATGCATGATAATGCAGCGTTTAACCGACTAGTAAAATACTAAATGTTTAATAAATCGTAGACGGTTAAATGGTTAAACGACTAGTCACGCACATCCCTACCCAGAACCACAACTGAGATAAGGAAACCTTCTTCTCTACCCTTTGAGAAACGTGGTAACAAACCCAACCACCACTATTACACCACTTCTTCAAGGACTACATAAGACTACAAAAAAGGACATTGACTGACTTAAAGACTGAATATTACTGAGATCAGGAGGACTCTGGTATTATTTTTTCAATTGTGAACTATGGTATCACATGTATATAGATGCCGGCTGTTGTAAATAGTTTTTTGTTGTTTCCATTTAATACATTTATTCTTGTTGCTCATTTCTGTCTCCAGCTATTTCATTTGCACACCTGCCCTTACCACTATTGTAGCCTTTGAGAATCTAGAATCCGGTCCAACTTACTCTATCAAAATAACACTATCTTTGAATAGTCGGGGGCTACATAGAGGTACCACTGTAATGCCGACTGACAATTTTCTTGAGAAAAAAAGCTGTGAAATTCCAATTCTTTACCACAATTTGCTGCAGTGCCTGTAAACAGGATGGCAAACTGCAAGGTGTCAAACTTTTAGGATATGTGTGAATTCAGTAATACGGCGAGGATGACACTCTTCGAGCTTGTAATTTGTGAGGAGGCTTTGTTCTTTGTAGCATGCCAAAAGCCCTTTTAGTCTATAATCCTAACCAGTTGGCCCAGTGTGGAAGTTGACGCAAACAGCAGACCAAAAGTCAGCCGTTAAAGTTTGTCTAAACTTGGCCCAAGTTCCTGTGACATAAAATGAGTAGGATCTGACAGTGAAAGCGTGTCAGTGGAGTGCATGAAGAGAATGTCACAGTGCGGCTCTCCATCATACAGCATGAATGCGCAAATTTAAGTGGTCATTAATATATGTTGATGATATCATCACAGCTTAATGTTAGGTTTTAATATTTGGCACTCGAAAATGTTGTCACCTGCATGTGGTGGATGTTTTAGCTGTGCCATTCTGATGTCACTATTAATCTATTGAGTAAAACTCCCTTTGGCTCCATTTCACACAAGGTCACAATAGATCAAAACTTGTAAGGGTGGAGCGTGGGTTTGGGTTTGAGATTAATGGAAAACATGAATAACTGAATCAATGTTAAAAGTGGACTAGAGAAGACTGTGCTGGCTGTTTAAAATAATAACAATGTCTGTTCTCCTGAGATTTTCCAGCCAAGCAACATAACGACAGATGGATCTGTTTGGAGAGGCAGCAGCCTTGACGTTTACATATTGGTCACTGGGGAAATGGTGCAGCTTTGAATACTTGCTAGCAGGAGAAAATATCAAGCATCCAACAGGACAGAAAATTTGATTTTTAACCTCTTTTATATAGCATCACCATGATGGTACACTCATTCAAGTTAAGACACAACAAACAGATGTCGGCTGTCGGAAAGCTGTCTGTTTGGTGTGTCGCGCGATGTTGTAAAGTTGGAGCCATTATCGGGGCGTCTGGGGAGGGTGTTTGGCCGATTCAAAATGTAGAATCTGGTCGGGCTGTCAGGACAAATGATCACTGTGATTGTCTGTTAGATAGCGAGTCAGGGCACTGGACAAGAACGGGAAGTAACAAATGCGGACAAACAGTGAAAATCTAAGCTTTTCTTCAAGAACCAAATCAACTTTGCTCAAATGTTCCATCTCCTCTATGGACAATAAGGCCTGGCTGGACAGAAGAGTCCCCGCCTCCAAAAAAGACCGCCGTGAAAGGTATACGCCGATCGAGTGATGAAAGGCAAACTATGGGAAGCTATTGAGACGCAGCTTGTTATACCAGGTAGGATTTATTTTTATACTTGAGTTTATTTTCATACAGAAAACATTCGTAATTGTTTGGTAAACATACTAATTCCGATGGCATGGAGGGTTAGGGGTGTACTACTTCTCACGCATGCGCAGAAGGTCCGGAGCAGTTGGCGTTTATATCGTCTTTTGCAGCGCGATCTTCGGTCATTTTCCGGTACAATGTGCCGACTTCTAGGCCAACGCAACAGTTGGCCACGACGGTCGACGTGGGACTGGTATGATCGTAATGTAATGTAATCGTCCCTAACCGGGTGAAGTATAGCCTACCGACTGACGTGATGTGTTGGCTTCTTTTAAAAAGAAAGACCACTGTTCTCTTCTGCTTTACCACAGATCTGCTATTACTACAGCCTGCACAACACTGTAGAGTGCTCTTTTTTATGTGCATTTGCAGCAGTGTTGTTCTCAAAGGCATAGTCCTCGAGTGGACGCCCATTTCACTGATGAGCAAAAAGGTGGATGCTAATTTTGTTTTGTTAACTAACTTTTAACATTTAACATACATACTTTATCCCTTTGCAGGAAAAGTATGTCCTTGTCTGGGACATCTCTAAATATCTGTCCAAACCCGCTCATGCCAGCTCCGCTGTACACTGAAAGCTACGACCCAGAAGTGGAAGACTCTCGTTCTACTCCTAAAAGAACATTGCGTTATTTTTGCAAACATTATTGTTATTGCGAAATGACACAATAGAAATTGAAAACGTTTGAAAACGTTTTGCAATAAAACGCAATAGTATTATGCTATCTTAGGTGACACTTACACAGTTGTAAACAATCCAATTAACTAACAATACTCCCAGCCACTTGAGCCTGATTTACATAGCAGGATAATCGGCCTGATTTTAGCCCCAAATTTCCCCTCCCGCCAATCTTCGGTCGGCCGTGATTCCCGTAATGACTACAAAAATAAACTTATCAGATAATCCATCTGTGTGTGGTGTGTTCAGACTGATCTCGACCGATCCGTAGGACATCTGACCTAAAATCGGGGAAATTCAACATGTTGTATTGTTTTGGCCCAACTTTGCACCGTGTGTGGTGTGCCCTGAGGACAAATGAACACTCAGCCGGTTGACAGTGACGTGCAGCCATTCAGAAAGCGAGGTGATGGGGTGGCGAGGAAGAGTGCTGGGAATCCAAAATCAAAACAGTCATGGCACAATAGTACTGACGGAATAAAAGGACGGGACCACTTTAAAATGACGAGGACGGACGGGAGCCGGAGGACAATTCTTTTTATGAATAAGGACGGAAGAACGATGACAGATGGGTGCCCAGGTTGCGGACGGACCGGCAAGATAGGGTAAAGTGCCCATCTCTGTTAATACATTTCACTGTATAGCAAATTGTTTTCCTTTTTGTATAAACAATAATTTTTATTTCTTAAAGAAAATAAAAAATTCTGATCAGGTCTGTATATAATATGTAAAGTATATGTTAGTGCTGCAGCTATCGAATATTTTGGTATTTAACCTACTGAAAATTATTTGCATTAGTTTCCAGTACTGATGCATTGAGGGGGTTAGGTGGCCTAAATACTGTATCTCTGCTTTTTGTAGATGATGTGGTTCTGTTGGCTTTATCAAGCCGCAACCTCCGGTTCACATTTGAGTGTGAAGCGGTTGGGATGAGAATCAACACCTCTAAATCTGAGACCATGGTCATCAGAAAAGGGTGGAGTGCCTTCTCCAGGTTGGGGAAGAGATCCTGCCGCAAGCGGGGGAGTTCAAGTATCTTGGGTTCTTGTTCACAAGTGAAGGAAAGATGGAGCAGGAGATCGACAAACGAATCAGTGCAGCGTCTGAAGTGATCTGTATCTGTCAAAGTGAGGAAGGAGCTGAACCGAAAGGCAAAGCTGTTGATTTAGCAGTTGATCTACGTTCCTACCCTCACCTGTGGTCACGAGTTGTGGGTCGGCTGAAATAAATTTTCTCTGCAGGGTGTGTGGGCTTTCCTTTTAGCGATAGGGTGAGATGCTCAGTCATCTAGGAGTGACTCCGAATCAAGCCGCTCGTCCTTAACGTTGAAAGATGAGGTGGCTCTGGCATCTTGTTATGTTACCCCTTGGGATGCCTCCCTTGTAGGATATTCCGGGCATGTGTTCCGGAATGACCCAAGACAAGCTAGAGAAATGTCTCTCAGTTGGCCTGGGAATGCCTCAGGATCCCAATCGGGAGACCTGGGTGAAGTAACTGGGAAGAGGGAATTATGGGCTTCCCTGCAAACGCTGCTTCACCAGATGAGCAGATTAAAAATAGATGAAAGTTCAAGTATGTAATGACTACAAAGATTGTTAGACAATCATGATATTATGTGTGATTAACTCATACATTCAGACTACTTAAACACCCACAGAGAGTGGAGCACGTCAGCATTCATTTGAGTGTGGAGGTTTGCCGGAAAAAAAAAAAAAGAATCGCCTTGGAGAGTTCCGGTATGTAGTAATGTAGCATCACTCCCCGACACAGACACATAACTCTTACAAGTGTTATATAAGTGTAAACTGCAAATGTTGCTCCAAAGCATGCATGTGGAAGAGCATGTACAGTCTGCGTCTGCACTGCGCACAGGAAGACATGGTGGAATCCCTGTTGGCAGAGGATTCAAAGCCTTATGGAATTTAGTCCTGTATAAGAGTGAAGTGAGTCCATGGTTTGTGTCATTAGTGCTTAGTACTCCATCCATCCATTATCCATACCGCTTATCCCCACAAGGGTCGCGGGCGTGCTGGAGCCTATCCCAGCTGTATTCGGGCAGTAGGCGGGGTATACCCCGAATTGGTAGCCAGCCAATCGCAGGGCACACAGAGACAAACAAACATCCGCACTCACGATCACAAATAGGGGCAATTTCGAGTGGCCAATCAACCTACCATGCATGTTTTCGGAATGTGGGAGGAAAACGGTGTACCCGGAGAAAACCCACGCAGGCACGGGGACAACATGCAAACTCCATACAGGGAAGCCAGAGCCGGGATCGAACCCACAACCTCTGAACTGTGAGGCGGACGTGCTAACCAGTCAATCACCGTGCCGTGCCCGTGCTTAGTACTATAATTTGTCATTTGTTTAGGTGGATGATCACATGTATTTTCTAATGCAGGCCATCTGTTGCCTAGGGCTCAAAACGTAATGTATATAAAGGCCTAAATAAACCAATCTGACGTCGGAGGTCGTGAAGCATCATGGCATCTGATTGCGCCGTCTGATTGGTGAAGTGACCACCGTTGTAGCGTCGTAACCCGTCAGGAAGCGTCTGGTGGGCGTTTCAACATGTTGAATCGGTGTCGTGAGTCTTTGATTGGCTGGTAGCTAACAAATCAGCGCTCGGAGCACCAAAGGGAAGTGAGCAGTGAGCACGCCTTTGCTGCCGTGTTCTTAGAAGTACAAGAGCGAGTATTGACAATTTAAGTATTTCACAATACCGTGTCAAGAACGTAAAGGTTTACTTCGCGTGGGGGTTCACAGTTGCCCAGGCCTATCTTGGCTTTCACACCTATTACGCCATGTCTGCTCGTTGCACATTCAACTCAAATGATGGTCTGAAAAAAAATAGATAGCTCTAATGGTTATGGCTGATATTCCATGGTGCATCTACCAGATTGTGTATGCATACATGTGCGTACCAGGCTGGATAAAGCATTTTAAAGCTATTAAATGCGCAGATGGGCCTCCTGACAGTAGATGGAGGATGCAGAAGAGATCCTGAGCGGAAAACGATGCAGAAAAACAACTCTGAAATCAACCTTATCGACTGTCGTTTCCCTGCTTCTTTCTGTTGCATTATAGGATAAATACAGTTTTTGCATTTATCTGAAATGTTTTTTGGGGGAGTGGAATCAGAGATCACACAGATGCAATACATTTGCATTACTGTTTTTTTTGTAATGTAAAACACTCAGTAGATCACACTCTTCTGCCAAGAACAAAACATTGTAATATGGAACAGAACCAAACTGCATACATGCTTAGCTACCAGGCTCCTGCCTGTAACTGAATTTTCACATTCATGCATGATTCTGTGAGAACTTTAGGGATACAGTATGTCTAACGTGTCTGTTCTTGCAATGATCCAACACAAATGGGGTGGGAATTTTTTTTTACCGACACCTTTATTCAGATCTTCACTAAAGACTGGAATTACACTACATGGTTTTCCATACAATTCCATTTTCCCCTCCACTGTGGCCCAGTCTGGATAGGATATGCAAGTGAAAACAAAGCATGGAATTGGATATCTTCCAAAACAAGCCTTGCTCATATTTGAATAAAAATCTGACATGAATCTGATAGTTACCAATATGATCAGGAATAATCACTAACTGTTCTGGCCATATGAGTAATTGAAAGCAGATGTAAATATTAAATATTGTTTTTAAAACGAACAAAAAACTATAAATAGGCACAAAAGACCAAATTTGGCATTGAAGATCTGCAGAGTGAATCCTGCCATACCGTAGTGGTTTATGTCAAAGCACATGGTTAATTTTTTTTCTTCATTATTCACAAACAAACAAATACGGATGAAAGTTAGTCCTCTAATATGATGCAATAGAGTGTTGAAATTTGATCTCTCAGTGCTCTGAGGGCTTACATTTAATAGACAGAGAGGTGGATTATCGAAATTGCCACTTGCAAGCCATTGACTTTGCTTTCATGCACTCTTGCTTGCTTACAACTACGAGGTTACAGTGTGCTGTTGTGAGCAACACTGGACCACTCCCTTACATTATTGGAATCTGGCTGACTGGACCGCAACTAGCAGACATACAAGGCAATGTTTATATGCACAAATACAGTAAATCAGATTACTGACAGTTCGGTCCCTCCATGATTTTAAAGTCCTCCGTGAACTCTCTGTGCAAATGCATTGGATTAATTCAAATAAATTTTAGACCTGGTCAAATGATGTCTGCCTTTGAATGTTAGATGGAGAAGGTGCTCCTTTCAGCTCATTTGGCTGTGGGATTCGTGAAGGAAGAGTGGCTTGTTGCTACCTGGAAAAAGTGAAAAGAATCCATTATCTGTACCGCTTATCCTCACAAGGGTCGCGGGGCGTGCTGGAGCCTATCCCAGCTGTCTTTGGGCAGTAGGCGGGGGACCCCCTGAATTGGTTGCCAGCCAATCGCAGGGCACACAGAGACAAACATCCGCACTCACAATCACACCTAGGGGCAATTTAGAGTATCCAATCAACTTACCGTGCATGTTTTTGGAATGTGGGAGGAAACCGGAGTACCCGGAGAAAATCCACGCAGGCACGGGGAGAACATGCAAACTCCACACAGGGAGGCCGGAGCCGGGATCGAACCCACGACCTCTGAACTGTGAGGCGGACGTGCTAACCAGTCGACCACCGTGCCGCACAAGAACTGTTATTATTATATAAATTAAGTACGGAACAAAATATAGTCATGCTGTTTGATTAAGACAATATGCAGTACTACTTTACACCTTGAGGATGGTCTTTACATTTATATTTACGAATTTTCATTTGGTTAACGAGTAGGGATGTAATGATACAACCAAGATTCGATTCGATCTTCAATTTTCAGTTCCCGATTTCGTTTCAATTAGATCTCTTTATAAATCTTTTTTTAACACAACGAATGACCACTTTTAGTTCACTTTTTATTTTAACATCTGCATTTTGTAACGTTCCAAAAAAATGAAAATAATAATAATTTTGACTGTACAACTAACTACATTTTTTTTTGTCTTATCAGTGTTTTGTTAGTGCCAGAACTAAGCATGAAAATAGATAAATGTACAATAGATTTGACTGTTATTTCAAATCCTTTTGTAATCAAAATGTCAACATCAATAGTTTAAATAGACCTTAGATCAATTTTCAATGAATCATTACATCCCTAGTAACGAGGCATAATGGGGTCCTAGGATTGCAACAGTCTCATCAAACATTTCAAGGATATGAATGGTACTCAATCAATTGTCATCCCACGGCATGAGAAGGCACACTCACTGTATTTAGTGTTTGTCACTGGATTCTTTTAGGCCACATGCACTCATAAAAACATACATTACGCGTTTTTTATGATATCCTCCGTCTATCTGCCTTTGACAGATGCCCATTTAGTAGGTGATAAACGAAAGACGGGAACCTTAAAAAAAATTAATGGACTAAGCATAACAGATGCCCATTTTTTCCATCAATGTCGATCGTCTATTTTTGCGGTGAGGCTTCAATGGCCGCGGCAAGGTTTCCGTTTCCCGTTGGCCGTGACCGAGGCTTCTGGGTCCTAAAAGGAGATGCGGAAGTTTGTCGAAGTTTGTAGATGGAAATGCAAACAGACGCCTGTTTAAAATGATAGGCGGACCGGCCCATAGCTGATTACTATTTGTTTTGGCCGGATAAAAAGGCGAATAGACGGACAGTGGAAGGGTACCCCAGCTGTAGGCGGAATGCGATAAATGGGAACCCGGGAATTTTTTGTATATTGCCCAGGGATCTCACTTATCAAAAAGTGCGTAGGATTCCAAATAAAAGTGTGCCTAAGCACAAACGTTGGAATTGGCGTAAGGAGAAAATCAGACCGTTCAAACTGTGCGTACGCACACCTGTATGACATTTTCCCTTAATCAGACTCCCATTTACGAATGAGCACATAGGTGGAACACGTCCTATCAACCATATATGGTCAATAGGAAGCAGGAAAATTAGTAAAAATGAGCGTTGTAGGCAGATGTTTCATTGAGCAAGGAACATGGCAACGGCAGGAAAGGTGACGAGGAAACGTAATTTCACAGAGTGTGAAATGAACAAACTGGTCGGAGAAGTGGAGGCAAGGGAGGGCGTGCGGTTTGGTGGCTTTGAAAGCGACACTCCCTAAAAATTCCCTCCTTCCTGATACTTGCTTGATCAACGTCGTGTAGCAGTGCCAGCAGTGCCATTTTGCAATACGCACAGATGTCACTGGCTCACCGCAGTATTCATATGCTTGTATGGCAATCATGCTGATGAATCACAGCTCAGAATTGACTGATTGAGTAAAAAAATAAAACATATATACACGTGCTATTTTGTATGTTGTTTTTTCCCCAGCGTAAGCATTGTATATTGTAGACCAATTTGTATACATCTCCGTGTCGTGTCTCGCACAGGATGCTAAGGCTTACATTTAATTTAATGAGGTGTATGCAGAAGAAGAGGAGGACGCAATTGTCAATACTGTATAGGATGATGATCACTTGGCAACCATGGTGAGAATTAAACTTCAGCGAGCTGCGCAAGACCCGGGCCACTCTCATGTTTGTTCTTTTATTTTTCAAATTTAATCGAAGGTGTCATGTCACTTTCATTCCATCTTCTCGACCATGATTGAGGAAATGAGGCTCCAATAACTCTAGGAAAGGAGTGTAGCAAAGGAACACAACAGCGGAGCCGCGGAGCGACAGTCAGACAAAGTGTGAGATATGTGCGAGTCAAAATGTATTATTTCTTATGTTTGCAACTTCACATGTTGTTCATTAAAATGAAATTCGTTAGTTCAAAGATTTGTCATCAATAGTTGTACGAGAACGTTTACTTTTTTTCTTAATGTTGGGTAACTTGCTGTTGTGATAATTTATTGACAATTGTCATGGGTCAGAGAGACCTGCGCTAATGTTTAATCATCAAAAATATCACATAATATTTTTATATGAATAAAAGAAGATTTAAAAACGGCTAGCACAAATAGTAATCATTTTTGTCTCCCTAGATTTTCCAAATTTGACACACAACACCACAGGAGGGGTTAAAAAGGTTTTCACAGTTGTCTTGTTATGAGGTAATAATATAAGGATCAACAATAATAATAATGATAATAAAGTATACTTCTGTTTTTACATATTTACATATATATATATATATATATATATATATATATATATATATATATATATATATATATATATATATATATATATATATATATATATATATATATATATATATATATATATATATATTATCATTATTGTTTAGAAAATCTAGACAGACAAAAATGATTACTATTTGTGCTAGCCGTTTTTAAATCTTTTCTTCATATAAAAATGATATAAGTGATATTTTTGATGATTAAACATTAGTGAACACATTTGTTTGAATATATGAGGTGAAACGGAATGTGTGGGAGGAATGATCCTATGATATGATTTCAAATTCTCACCAACTGTGTCTCCCAAAAGTGCGTACGGATGGTTGAGAGCTGCCGTAAATGTGCGCACTTCCTTCCGCCAAGTTGTTTTCGGAGTGGCTGACTTATGAAGCAGGGATCTGCGCACGCAGCTTTCAGGCCCAGTTTTTGGCCTGAAAGTACACTTGCACAAATTTTCCCATAGGTTTTTTTTTTTTGATAGGTCACATACGTTGCGCAGGAATTTGCGTACGCATCTTTCAGGCCCCGTATTGTGCGTACGCAGCATTGATAAGTGAGGCCCCAGCTCTGTAAAGAAGGCATTCTTAGACACGGCTGCTACATCGCTAGCATGATTTATTCATGATCAAGTGTTGTGTTATCACCCTGATTTTGTCTTGAGAGCTGTCCAATTCAATTCTTTCTTTTTAACTTTATTTACTAACTGGAGGTTATCAAGCCAGCCAAGGAGACGGAGTCTGCTGGGTGTTCCTGACGACACACCGCGGCTGCACGTGAACCTGTGTGTGCACGGCAACACCACAGCAATAGCCCTCGGTCATGCCTTGCGTCTCTGATAGGCTATTCTTGGCATAGCAAGTTTTAAAACAACAATTCAATTTTCAATTAGAGGCATAAAGATGGGGCCAAAGATGGGTTATTTTCAAAAATAAAACTGTCAAGGCTTCTATAATGTCAAGGATGGGCTTCAGTTGATAAGATTATGTTGGTTACTATTATTTGACTAGTGCAGAACAACAGAATGATTTACTTGCTGATTAACATGACTCACTCTATTTCAGCAAACCTTTGATTTAAATTATCTGCTCTTTTATGGATCCAACTTGGTCATCCAACTTTGTCTCTCTTATGCCACACTGACAGTTGTCCTATCTGGGAATACATTGCTATCAGTGTCTCCTTGTATAGCAGCTGTTTCTCGACTACTTAGTTGAAAATTCTATTTATATTGTCTTGTATTATCACATAGGTAAAGAGATAACAGATACGTAAGTCACAATCAGTTACAAGAGGAAATATAAATAGCAGCATTTAAAACTTTATTTTTAAATGTTTTGCAGGAAAAACAAGCTTACAATGCTTACTAGTGTGTATAGCTATTGGCTAATTTTCTGAGGTCTTAAGCACGTCCCAAGTCAATGTGGAAAAAAAAAATCAAGAAAGTAGAGTCTAGTGTTGGGTCGTTCTCAAATGATTCGTTCAAAAAGAATGAATTTGGATCACTTCCTCAAATGTTTAGTTCTTTTTTAAAAAAACCCCAACATTTTTATACCTTTATTCAAGCAGAGAACAGGTACAGAACATAGCGATTCGTTCTTTTCTCCGTTCATTTGAGCTCAGCCACGCACATGTCGTCAATCTTTGCAAACAACCAACGAGCAGCCGGCGTCAGATGGAGGAGGGATTTTATGAACATACTGCCACACTATTGGCCTTCACGAAGGAATCAGTGACGTAACTTCCCGTTCACGAACGAATCAGTGAGTGAACATACTGCCATTTCCCGCTCACCATTGATTCAGTGAGTGAACGTATTGCGTTTCCCGAATGATTCGGTGAACGATTCTTTTGAACGGTTCTTTTTGATCAACTGATTCTAATGATTCAGTTCACTGAAAAGAACTGTCATGCCCATCACTAGTCGAGTTGCCACCAATTTCAAGCAAGTAAAGTCATTACTTGGTACAAGAAACTCATAAATTTTGGTGTGATAACTTTTTTTTTTCTCTAATCCGACAAAAAGTTCATTATCTATGAAAATGTAATGAACATTTGCATCTCTAAAAACGAAATGAACAACATAACTTACACATAAAATGAATGTCTTCACTTAAATTATTGAGAAGAAAGCATGTTGTTTGTTCAGTCTAACATTTGTATGAGTGGCACACTATTAATGTGATGATACATACTGAAAAATGATTTAAAAAAATAAATATATTTTTTCTGGTGCCAATCTGTTACCCAAAACTAATTAGTGTTTATAAATGGGTGAATGAAAGGCATTAATTTTGTGCACATTGTACGTTGTCACTTTTTGAAGTTCGGTAAAGCTGACAAGCATTAGGTGTCAGGGAAAGCTGCCACATTGAATATGGCTGACACGATCACGACCAGAAAAGGAATCTATATATCGATGTCTATGCTTAACCCATTGAGGCGCTGTTTTGTGTTTCTACGTTTAAAGCCGGGAGAGCATGTACGTCATTTTCTTTTTTTTAATCCAATTCTTGGTCTCCAAGCCAATAAAATGCATCGGAATATACACATGATGGTGTCATGACTCCTTGGAGGATGTCGGTAATGTCCGCCAGTAATGGCGGACGCTGTTGAAGTGCAAAAGACAACGCGCTTGTGGACTTTGAACCAGTGGAACCAGTCGAACATATATAATTGATATGTTTGAAGACAATGACGATATCGATGTCTTTGTAACAGAATAGAGGATGGTATTTATCACTTGATTTAAAAAAGAAAAAAATTAAAATAGTACTTTGCTTACACTGGTAAAATATTACGTTATTTTTACATCTTCGATCGAAACAGTAACGAGTGATAAACTTGGGCCAGTTTGAAAGCCACATGTCTAAGTTTTGAATTTTGGGGGAATTACGTTTATATCTGCTGCAGGGGCTGAGATATTAAAGCAACACTGTGTCATACGTTAGTTTTTGCTGATTATGGCGGCGCCACGTGGACAAAAGCGGTCGTGTTTTGACAAAAGTCAACCACATTTCCTATGCGTGCCAGCGCTTAGTGCGTTAAAATCCTGAGCTCTGGCTGGCCTGCAAGTTGGACTGAATTACATTTCTATTTCCAGTGGTTGTGTGAAAGATAGATAGCAATGAGGTAATGAATCTAATTTTGTTTAAACAATACTTTTGTTTTTTTGTTTGTATTGGTGCTTCTGCCATGACACCAGTAATAGCACGTAGACGTTTGAATTGACTTCCGTCCTTATAGCGAAAGGAGGAAGTGAGCATGCCGTAAAGCAATTCAGGACATTTGTATTTTTTTTGTGTGCCAGGGTTGATCCCATCCTCCTCAAAGTTGCTTAGTGCTTAGTATACATGGATTTCCGAATATGCTTAGTCCGTCTATTTTAAAATTGTACCCGTCATTCGTCAACCGTCAGCAAAACAGGTGTCCATCATAGGCGGATAGACGGACCGGTCCTTCATAAAGACGGAATGCCCAGCTCTAGTTAAATGCGCTAACTAGGTTAGCTTAGCAATTAGCTTCGCTTGTAGCTTAATCGAAGCCACAAAGGCAATGATTACGGTCTGAGGAGTAAGTGTATCGCACTTACTAGATACACACAGATACTTCCTTGCTTTTTCATTGCTCCTTTTTGGCCTCTGTTGGAAGCTGGCTGTGTTGTTTATCTCTAGGTCCCACAGACCGCAATGATATTGCCTCACATTGTTTTATTTTACCACGCTGTGTGTGTGTGTTTGCCTACTTGCCGCATGACATAGAGGTGCAACAACTCCACGTTTATCCGCACGAGTGAGTGCCCAGCCGTGCTGAGTGTTCAATGAAGTAAAACAATTTTTTACAAGAATATCTTGTCCGCTGCCAATCAGAAATGGGTTGAAAGAATCATATGTGTGTTTGTTGAGTGAGGCTTTAATGTCCAAGAGAACTTTTTCCATCCTCCATCGACAGGTTGCAACCTTAGATTTGCCCCATTGTGAAATTAGAATCCAACAAATTGGATGCACTCTAGAGCCCTGATTAATAATTCTCGGAGTTGCTTCTAGTGCTGTTTGTGTTGAGGTAGCCACTTCACACCAACAAGTGATGCTGTCTGAGTTGTCAGCTTGGCGTGAATGAAACAAAAACTCCCTTTCCTTTCTTTCTTTCTTGCTTTCCTCCCTAAAAGGACAAACTGTTAACACAGTTGCATATTGCAGATTTCAAACTATACACAAGGTGACGTGTAAGTTCAAGTCGAGTTACAAAGCACTTAGAGACAGAGTCCCAAGTCAAGTCATTCCCAAGTTTTTGGCAAGCAAGTCGCAAGTCCTAAAGCTAGCAAGTCAAGACTGACTTGAGTCAAGTCATAGGACTCGAGTCCCACATTTCTGGTCAGTTTACAGTACACTGTCACTCTTGGAACTCAGTGGTGTCATCAGCCCTCCATGTGTGACTCAGAATGAGGTATTGGACAGCTCAGATAGAACCTTGCTCTCAACAAATTTTCACTATTATTGTCTGGCTGCAGTACTATTTTTCTGTTCCTTTAATTTGAAAAAAAAAAACTGTAAAGAAAAGGAAAAAAGGCTGCTTTGACGCAAAAAAGATGAGGTAGGTGGTGATGTATGTTTGGGAGGGATTCAAGGCGCTCCCTTCTAACTTCAGTAGTTGTAATTTAGAAGCCCTGAGGCCTATGCAATGAAGGTCCATGCACAGGCTAATGGCACGTGAGTGTTTTGAGCCCTAATGGGGACCAGTCGTGGAATGCCTTCCTCTCTTAAAAAGCAAGCTGCTTTCTGCTCTATTTGAATGCACATCCTGTAACGCAGATGAGCTGAGTGTTTAACTGTGAACAAGACTTCTAACACGTTGTGGCACCGCCTGTCTTGTGCAGCTTACAAACACACATCTGCAGTACATTACTACAAATGTACATGAGAAAACCCTTACTGTACAATTAATCTGCAGACTTCTTAAAGGGCTGACATTATTCTGACAATATTTGATCATTCAGTTGGGTTTGTTCGCTACAAAGGTGAGCATGAAGCCCCTTTCCGACTTTTACGATTCTTCGAAATAGCCACCTTTTGTCCGCATATCATCTTTGCACATCTTGATATTTTTTCAGTCAGTTATAATGTTGGTAATGCTTTATGACCTGGAATGACTTTCAATTCACAGCCGTGGATTATCAAGAGTTAATAATAGGTTGAATTTATTGACTTTGAGACTGTTTAAATTTGATAGTCTTTTCAAACTTTTGACTAGTACTGTATATTCTGAATATATAATTATCGGTTGTATCACAGAAGGTTAAATGACTGTGAGAGACTGAAATTTGTGTTTCACTGTTGTAGACTACAATGGCAACAGTACTACTGTATGTTAAATTACAGTTGTACTGGATAGGTGACATTTGTCATACAGAGTAAATTGTGGCAAACTCGTGATTTCAATAAAATGAGTGTCTACCAGGTCGAATTACGCGCCACATCAATGACGTAAACTGGACCCAGACGAAGCCTTCCCATTGGTGCACACTTCGAAATGAATGACGTATATTGCTGCACGTAGACTCTGGTTTTAATTATTGGCTCAGCCGTGTGGGGTTTTACATGAATGAAAAGAGTCACTTACACGTGCAAGTTTTATGACGGCATCGCATCAAGCCATTTGGTTGCCAAACATTAGTCCCGCTTTGGGGATTAAAAAAAAAAAAAAAAGCAGTAACGCTTTCATTACAGCGTAAAATGAACCAGAAACGCACGTGCGCTCTCTGTCTGCGTTGAAAAATGACACACCTCCCAAACGTTCAACATAATTCACATTTACGGGCTCAAATATATCATTTCAATAAATGCTAACGCCCGGCAGACTTGACTGATAGTCATGATGATGGCACCCACCTTGAGGCAACCGACGTCCGCTCACTGGTCCTCGGTGGAGGGATGCGGCCGGTCAACTCCACTGCTTTGCGGTACAGCCCCAGTGAGAGGGAAAACTTCAATAGTTAGATAGTCGAAGTTTCACAGGACACTTGCTTGACTCTCATGAATCCCCTCAACAAGTAGATTTTTTTAAAAAGTAAGAAAAGAAAAAAGAATGAAAAAGTAATAGTGGCGTTTCCTCAGATTTCGATGCTCAAGAAAAAATGACCAATTTTCTCTTGTGCGTCACGCTGATGGCACCACATGCCTCTTGTATACTTAACCATGTCAATCAACTTCGGCATCAATGTATAAAAAAGTATGTAGAAAGTATTTTTCTCCATCAACGTGTTCATGCATGGTTTAAAAGCCTTAAAAAATCAAATAAAATAAAAAATCAGCCATCAGCTTTGACAGAGTCACACAAAAATCTTCCAGCAATCATTCTAGGGCGCAAAGTTGTACTTGTCAGTCTTTTGGGGCATTTGTGTGAGGAGAGCCTGTCCCAGCATCCAAGTCTCACAAAGCAGAGAGGTGGCCACAAGTCATTGCTGCTGTTTCAGCTGTCCCAAAGCCCCTTTACCGGGCTCCACCAGGTTGGCGTGTTGTTTTAATAGGAGGGGGAGTTTTGGGGGGTTGGGGCTGGGATGGGGGTTGGGGTAGACGTGCAGGAGGAGGAGAGGAAAGAGAGGTGGGGGCGTGGGGGACCCACTCATTCAAGCTCATTAGGAGAGAAAGAATCTGTGCCTCCATCAGAGTAGAGTAGGACAGAGACTTAGTTTTTTCTTTCTTTTTTTTTTTTTTCTCCATAATGATTAGCTCAATAATAAATAGCATGTATTCTGGCTTTGTCATAACGTGATTATCGAGTTTCAGTGTGATGGATTATATAGTACTTGGCATTGAAATTGATGATTGTGACGACAGACTGTTGAATGATCAGAAATACTACATGGACCACCAGCTGGATGGGGGATACATGTGTGAGAAATGCACCTGGAGTTGTGCAGCTCTTTTGCTGGTGCAGTTTCAAGGTTCAGTCAGCAGGCAGTGCTGAAATACGCTTCTTGATGGGAAGACTCAGTCATAAAACAACTTATTCTAACTGGGAGTCAGTCATTGATGCTATAGTTTGCAAAGTTTTTCAAGAAAAAAAACCTAAACTTTTTAACATTTGAAAACGAAATGAGCTAGAAATTGTGTGGGTTAAAAAACTACATAAATGAATCAATTTGACACTCAAGCCAATGTATGCAAAAGCAAAAACAAATGTAAAAATTACAATAATCATAATAATGTTTAGATTAAAGCACATTTAACAATACTATTATAGTTAGTTAATTATAGTTATTGTTTGGTGTCAAACTACACCACATCATACTGACAGCTTGTTCTAATATTTTGGTGCTTGACTTGCTACACTGAAAAAAATGGTATATTGAAATTACAGAGTGGTTGCACAAAATAAGGTCATTTGTATCCAGATTTTATACAGTAGACTGCCATACTAAAAAATCTTCCAGATGTTGTTGATTTTTTTTTTGTGTGATAAAATAAAATATAGTAAATACCACAAATCATATTTCAGTGTAGGCAAGGTTGATGGACACATTGCAGATTTCAATGTGGGCCAGCATGGTGAAATGCTTAACACGTCTGCTTCAGAGTTCTGATCGCCTGGGCTTGTTTCTTAGCCTACATCCTGCTGTTCTCCTAGTAAGCGCATGTTTTTTGTTGTGTTTGTTTGTTCTTTCCAGAAAACTGGTTGGATGTCAAACTCAAGGCCCGGGGGCCAGATCTGGCCCATCAGATCATTTTATGTGGCCCGCGGAAGCATCGACTTCATGTTTCTTGCTAAAATACCAAAACTGTAAATGATCTTCACTTCAAAAAAAGCTGAGTGCAAGCATGTTTTGTTACCAATCCGCTTTTAAAAGTAAATGTAATACAATTTGAACAGTTTTACCGGCTTCTGATTTCAAAACTAGCTATATATCAATTTGTTGTGTATATGCTGTAATACTGCAATATAATACACTTATTTAGATTCACAGTCACAATGGCCCTCCAAAGGTAACCATAACTACGATGTGACCTGCAACAAAAATGACATCCCTGGTCTAGATGGTCACGGATAATTTATAGCCTCTCTCATTTTTTTTTTTTTTTGTGGCCTAATGTCCTGATTGTTGGACACTAATGGACTGATTGGAAGAATTGATGGACAGCTATGAACTCTTTCTCTCTCTCTCTCGCTATCTCTCTCTCACCTACGTGCATAAAACACACTGTTGAAACTGTTATGAGGTAGATGTGCCAGGTGGTCAATCAAGTAGAAATCAGGGTGCTAGTTTTCAGCCTAGTTCAACACTGACCTTTGAGCAGCAGAGGGAGCTTGGGGAATTACATTTGAGGGAGTTACAAATGCAACGTGAGCTGGAGAGGTTGAAGAGAAACAATAGATCAGAGATTGACATTAGAGTTCCTCAGTTTGATGTTACCCAGAATCTTTGGTTGTTGCCTTCTTTTGGTGAGTCAGATCCTGATACATACTTCACTCTTTTTGAATGTATTGCAGACTCCAGAGCTTGGTCTGATGTAGATAGAACTATGTCGTTGCAATGTCTCCTCATGGGAAAAGCATGTGAAGCTCTTTCAGAGTTGAGTGTAGCTGACAGTAAGGTTTATGATACAGTTAAGTCTTCAGTCCTGAAGGTCTATGAGCTTGTGGCAGAGGTGTATCTGCACCATTTTTGGTGTAGGAAGAAACTTACTGGTCGGACGTCTTCAGAGTATGTGCGTGATTTGACTTGTGCTTTCAATTGATGGTGTACAGCTTCTGAGGTTACTACATTTGACGTTTTGTGTGACTCTACGTTTACATGGACACATTTGGATTAAATGCCTGTTCGGAATAAAAAATGCTTCATGTACACACCCCATTCTGAATATTTAGACCCGATCAAGCCCATTCCGATCAATTTTATTCCAAACGAGGGAGGTGGTTTATGTCGATTGTTAATCCAATCGGCACGCATGAAAACACTTATTCCGACATTTCGGAACAAACTGTCTTTACTGTGCATGTTCGTGACATCAGTATTCGCGTTTCTGCTATTCCTGGAAGCTAGTAGAAGCAGAGGGCGCGAAAGACATGGTGGGTGCAAGACTGAACTGGTACATTTGCAGCTCCATAAGGAAGTGTTAACTCGACGTAAAAGCACAAATGGGAAAAATATGCAAAATAATGCTAATGTTGAATTAAAGTAGAAATGGCCGGTGCGATGTTTTGTTGACACGGAAGTCGCTACGGCTTCTTCTTCTACTACTACTTCCGGTATATTTGGTCAGTCTGCGCATGTCAAAATAACCGATCGAAAGTGCGATGCATGAACACATAAGTCCTAATAGAATCAATATTTTTAGTGTGCATGAAAACAGTGCATTCGATCATAATTTCAATCCTAAATGCAGCCTTTGACCACAAGGGTGAGTTTCCCCAACTTCAGGCTAATATGGAGCCTCAGTCTACTCACTGTGATTTCTCAGTCTTTATTTCAGATGGTGTTGTATCTTTAGTTGGTTATGGCCAACAAGTTCCAATTAGAATTTTGAGAGATACTGGTGCTGTGGATTCTTTCATTTTGGAATCTGTTTTGCCTTACTCAAAGCAGTCAGATACTGGTAGCTATGTTGTGATTCGCGGCGTGGTTCTAGTCCCATTTTCATCTCCTTCACATCAAGTCACCTCAACATGTGGTTTGGTAGAGCGGGATCTGACTGTTGGGGTTTTCAATTGCCAGTAGAGGGAGTGCACACATGATTTGGGGGAATCACTAAGCAGGGCGGAAGGTGTGGGCTGATGGGAAACCAAATTGTTTTGAGAGGCAGCCTTTAGCACCCCTCAGGGATTTGTCCCCAGATTGCAGTGATGTGTCACTTGAGATTTTTCCTGTTTGTGCAGTCACTTGAACAGCTTCTCGCCACAAAGACGTTGAGTACAAGCCGGAAGATCTTGAGTTGCCAGTTCAACTCCAGGCAGAGCAGTTGATGGTTTCTAGAGATGCACTGTTGGCAGAACAAACGTCTCCATCATTGGCTCATCTATTTGATAAGGAAGTACCTGACTCGGCTGTGAGGGATAATGTTATTTTTTTATACTTGGTCTCTTGGTGAGAAAATGGGATCCATTCGCCTATTTGGGATTGGAAGAACCAGTTTATGAACTTTTCAATCGTGACACTTGAATAAATGTCAAATGGCAAACTTTTGAAAACCATGCCTCAGTTATTTTAATATATATGTTTATAATATTTAATAGGGATGGGCAATACCACAATTTGCAGATTCCATATGATACTGATACCTTTTCTTGCCACATCAAAACCGATACAGATACCTTTTTCTTGGCATTTGTTTCAGTCAAATTAATTTCACGCAGGCAATTCACATGACAAATACTGGCCATTTATAACATTATTTTGTGCATATGATGTGCAATACATAAACGTAAAGTAAAATAAACAGTATATAAACTAAATAAACTAATTGAATAATAAATAAATGTGAACAAAATAATGCACATTTGCACATTCCTAGTTTGTGTTAGATAAAATTGAAATTAAAATCATCATCTAAATGTAAGACAACATATTACAGATTAAGACAATTATCAAAACATCACAATTTAAATATTCTCTTTTTGGTGGAAAAATAAAATGTCATGCAAATCCACATAATTGTATCTCATATTTTAGACACAAATTCCTTCTGTAGAAGGGTTTGCTACCTACTCATATACAGTAAATACATATACTGTATATAAAGGGTCGCTGATGGTGTAGTGGTTCACTCGCCTGAGTTGTGTGCGGGCAGCGTGGGATCGGTTCCCACTCAGTGACTGTGTCTGTGTGAGTGCCCTGCGACTGGCTGGCGACCATTTCAGGGTGTAGTCTGCCTTTTGCCAATAGTCAGCTGGGATAGGCTCCAGCACCTCGCCGCGACCCTGTACAGGATAAGCGGTGTGGAAGATGATGATGATATACTGTACATATTGTCGCTGTCATGTGAAAAACACTTATGTCCGTTTTTAAAATTTTCTTATTTTTACGTGAATGGTGTTTCCGTTACAGACTTTGCATTAACGTGAAAATGATTTTTTTTTCCCAAAATTGGACATAAGTGTTATTCACAGGACAGTGACGATATATAAATCAAGCTTTAAGACACCTGAAAATACATCCATATTCAACACATACTGTACATTTTTGCATCAACTACAATGATCCTTTTCAACTGTGTGTGTGACATAATTTTTTAAGGATTCAGGAAAAGACACAATACAGGCATTGTCCATATCACTGCACTGGCAAAGGTAACAGTTTGTACTTGGACAGACTTTTTGCAAACTCTCAAACGGGGTCTTTTGCCGGACAGCGGATGGTGCAGGAGACTGGTCTTTCTTCGCTGCAGCTCGTCTTTCTTCAAGCTCACTATGGCTCTCGACATGTGCTATCTTTTCTACGCAATTGCAAAGTGAAGTAAACTACCAAAAACAATTAGAAATTACACGTGCGCTCCTATTTTTGTCGGTGTCGACACTTGTTTAATGAAATCAATGCCAAATGAGTAGCATGTGAGTATCGATATATATCGATACCGAAGGATACGCCCATCGCTAATATTCAAGTATCGCAATACATATCGGATCGCAACCCAAGTGTCTGGATCCGTATCGGATCGGGACAAAAGTGTATCGTCCAAGCCCTATGAGTGACCTTTTCCTAAACAAATGGTATTCTGCATGATCTTGTACAAAGTCTTCCTAGAAGAGTTTAAGCTGCTTAGAGAAGTTTTCAGAACTTTTTAATTTTTACAGGCGAAATGGCCAGGTGTCCAGAAAATGTACAATCCAGTTCTGTTTTCTGAGAAACAAAATTATTTTAAAGAAATATAAGAAAAAATAAAGTCCATTCACTCACTTTAGTCAAAGTGAGAGACAACGAATCATTTCCGCCTCTTGGAAAAATGAGTCATCACAACCACAACCCCTCCTCAGAGTTGTGTGCCTCCGAGGCCACGCTTCACACCTGGCATGAACATGTGTCTTCACAAGCATCCTTCATTCCCTCTTGGGATCCGACCTCACTTCCTCTTCTTATTTGCAAATAAACAGTGAATGACACGATCACTCACTTTCTCTTCCAAGAAATTGTAATTAATAGAAGTAGGGTGAGGATTCTAGGCAGAGACTATTCGTCGTAATGCTTTTTACATGAGTTGACGACTGGCTGTAAATGATGCAGTGTAATGGGCACGACAAAAAAAAAGCATGACAAAACTGCTGTTTTTAAATCATCACAATGTGAATGGAACTCAGGTGATGAATTAAAAATCTGCATTGTTTATGAATAGCAAAGTAAAAATACATAATTTCTATTCTCCTATGTCTTCCTTTCAGACTTTCCCCTTCAGAGTCACAGACCTTATTTTTACAGGGGATACCTGTTGTTTGTGGCCATGTGAAACTGCTTTTTAAACTTGTATACAGGGACGGAGCTACATGGTGGCCAGGGCCTTGTTACTCTCTGACCACCCTACTGGCCACTCCCACACATAAGAGGAACATTTTGATATCTGTGATTTTTCTGTCATTTTCACAGATGGAGTTTTCTTAGACCCCGTAATACTCTTCCACTTTTATTTTATATATTAACTTCATAATTAATCTGCATACCCTAAAAGAATATGTCCTAAGGAATACAATACAATGCAACTTTATACAGCGCATTTCATGACAGCTACAGTGCTAGCAAAGCACTTTACATTAATAAAATGGCAATAATACAACAACAAAGACTGTGAAAAAAATAAATTAAAACACAAATTATTATATACAGTAGACACCGGAAAACAGCAGAAAATTGTCAGTCTCACGTTGGGTCAAAAGCCAACGAATGGAAATACGTCTTCAAACGAGTTTTAAAAACTTACAGTGAGGGGCTCGCCTAACATTTAAAGGAAGGTCATTCCAGAATGTAGGACCGGCAACAGAAAAGACCCCATCCCCTCTGAGGCGCCGCTTAGTCCTCTGCACCTCCAGTAGAGCCTGGTCCGCAGACCTGAGGCACCGGGAAGGTGCGTAGGGGTGGAGGAGCTCAGATTGATACGCTGGGGTGAGGCCATTTAAAGATTTGTAGACAAATAGAAGCATTTTAAAATGAACCCTAAAATGCACTGGAAGCCAGTTAAGGGAGGCCAGAATTGGGGTTATGTGCTCCCTCTTCCAAGCTCCAATTAGGAGGCGAGCAGCAGCATTTTGGACCAACTGGAGATGCTTAAGGGAGGACTGGCTGACTCCAGAATAAAGTACATTACAGTACTCTAGCAGAAATGTAACAAAGGCATGGATGACTCTTTATAAGTGCTAATGAGAATGGAGGGGCTTTACCTTAGCCAGCTTAGAAGCTGGATCGAACAACAGCACTGATTTGCCGGTCCAATTTAAACACCTTTGCAATTCCACCTGGCATTTTTACCTGAACGCTTAAAAAGGTGCACACAAAGTAGATTTGAAGCTGTACTTGAACCATTTTGAGTAACAGCATAGTTTGGGTCTCTTTTTGAAGATAACCCTTCCAATTTTTCTCCTCAACTGTCAGAATCTGTTAAAGAGTTACTGGCACTGAATTGACATGCTGCAAACGGAAAGGTTAAATTCAAACGAAAAGAAAACAGAGGTTATGTTTCTTGTTCCCAGTCGCTCTTCTACGGTCTACCCTGTTGACCTGGGCCTCCTGGCTTCATATCTAAAGCCAACAGTCGCGAATTTGGGTTTTAAATTGGAGAGTGATTTTAAGAAATTCTGTGACATCCAGGTTTTGATGTGCTCTAGACACGAAAAAAGTGGTCTTAAGGAGAAAGCGTCTTTTTTGCTCAGTTGGACATAGATTTGAAGGATGGAACCCAGGAGCAGTAAATACAATGAGAACAGCAAGGGCCCCAAAATAGAACCCTGTGGAATATGACAGAAGGGCAGAGCGGGACTCACAGCAACCCTGGCTGAAGTCTACATATACAAAGAAATGTGGACATTTTGTGTCGGCTTCTGTGATATTCTACAGGCGGGAAACAAGTTATTAAAGAATATTTTGAGCAATTATCCATGCAAGTAAAATGTTTTTGGACCTACACTGTTGAAATGTGTCACTCTCAATGCAAGGTTTGTTTTATATGTGTATTACCCAATATAGCTCTCTGACATTAAACACAAACCCTGTCATGTTTACACATTCACCTTTCAACTACGATGTAGATTTTAAGTACCCGTAGTAAGGTTGATACAGCTGGTTCCTACAATGGAACGGAAGGGGTGGCAGGAGCAAATCTGCAAGGACTTGGGCTTTCGACACAATGAGTTTCACTTTGAATCTTCTGCGAACAAAAGTACATTTCAACTTGTTGAAACGATGCTAATCTGCATCCTGACAACTGTAGAAGTGCCCCTGAGCAAATTACCAAACCCACCACACACAGCTAAGAGACATCCCAACACTTTGATCTCTCTCTTTGCAGGCCTTCATGAACATGCGGTCTGAGTCTGTGTCCTGTTGTGTAACAGAATTTTTTTAGGAGGGATTAAAATTTGCATAATAACTACTTCAAAATATCTATTAAATTAACATCATCACCTTTACATGCAATGGGATCTTTTTTTTTCCACATTCAGGGCTCTCATTCTTTTATTCACTCATCTTGTTGTGGTTCAATAAAAACAAAGTTAATGCAACAGCAAATAATCCTGCTCAAAAAAGAATATTAACATGCCTGGTAGCTAATGAAATATTAGAAAACATTGTAATGTCATCTAAAATAGATAAGACAGAAGAATGCTGTTTTTTACATCCAAACCCTGAAAAAAGAATTGTCAGTTTTCAGTGTGAACTCATGTTGATATTGCAAAACTTGATGCACTCAACCATATGAGCTGTGGTCAGCAGTCCTGACAAAAGGTAATTAACCAAGTGAGGACATTCAAGTGTGTGTGTGGGGGGTGGGGTGGGGGTGCATGTGAATGTGTCTTTTTTGCTTTTCCAATTTTGTTGAAGTGTGCTGTCAATTGACTGCTTAAAAGAATAAATATTTTCTATCACACATGCATAACGTAACCACATGAAATGTTGATGTGGGTCAAGTCACGCTGTCTGTGAGGTAGGAAAATGGGCTGCTAAAACTGATCAGAACTTATTGTCAATATCCCCTTTAACCCATTAAAGCCTACAGCACCTGGCTCAACAGCTCCCCAAAACCTAATGTCGTCTTTGCAATTACCCTTGAAAACCTGAAGTTTTCAGAGAAATTAAACACCTACAAAATAATATCTCAGCCCCTGTAGCAGACAGAAACATAATTCCAAAACAATTTGAGACCTAAGACATGTGGCTTGCACACAGGCCCGAATGTATTAATCTTTACTGTTTCAATCGAAGATGTAAAAATAGAATGTCAGTGCAATAGAAGCACTATTTTTAATGGAAAAAATCGAGTGGTAATTATCAGAGCTGGGCAGTCCGTCCCTGGGCCGGACCGGTCGGACCCTCCGGCCCGGCTCGATGCCCATTTTTGGGGCGGTTGGGTGGGGGGTGACAAATTTTAAAAAATGGCTGGACTAAGCATGGCCGCAAGTGGATTTTAGTCTGGCCCGCTAATCGGCCCTCATGCATGTGACGTGCTCACGAGGCGGCCAGATTTAATCTAGGCCTACTCGGTGAAAGGCTGTGTAGTGGTTTGCTGGCATGCTTTTATTTTGAAGGCCTGGAAGTGTGAAGGAGGGGAAGTGTGGAAAATATGTAACTTGTTGAATGCTTGCAGACTTGTTGTCTGTTGGACCCAAGTTATTATACAATACGACAAAACCAACCCCAGGGCTCGCAATGGAAGTTAGTACACACAGCTGGGTAAGTACGAGAGTAAGTGGCGCGTTTGAAGCGTGTCCACAGCGGGTTTGAAGAGTAAGTTAGCCTGCTAATTGTCTTTAAATAAACCTCTTCCGTCAGCATCTCTCCCGCAGGGGCATCATGCAGATTGTTCCGAACCTCATGGGAGCTCGAGGAATCGTGGCTCCAGCCACCGGAAGTGACGTAGATGTAGCTAAACTGCTCGCTATACCATAGACTGTACACTTTCACATGCGCTACAAACACAGCACATTCAATGGCGAGCAATGTTTTGGAATGAGAGGATTTTGAAACACATGAGCCGACAGAAAGGGGCGTTATTAGACCGTTCATGATTAGTAGTCACTGAATCCTCAGGCTTCTGTGACATCATATCTCCGTAAAAAAACGAAGATGAGGGGGCGCGAGATTCAAATGGCAGACGACACATTCTGTTTGTATTTAGTGATTAAATTGCTGTCTACCAACGACCTAATCACATTTTAATGACATTTATGCATTGTAAAGGGGGTTCTAGAGGGCTACAGAAAAATGTTCAATGTTTGCACCCTGACCTTTAAAGGGAGAAACACGCAACAGTGCTCCCGGCTTTAGTAGTAGAAACGCGGTTATGTGCTCCCGTTCTTACTGCTTTCTTAACTCAGACTCCAGAAAGAAAATGTTTGTGTTGACTTCCCTTTAATCGTTTGTTGTTACACTTTTGCTACCTATTACAACCTCTAGTCTTTTTGACTAGGTATCCACAAACTTGGCACATGTTTGGGCACTTTCGCCCATTGCTTTTTTGCAGCACTTGTCAAGCGCCAAGCCCCTCTTTGGCTAAACTGGTATCTCACTGAGCGGTGAATAGTTGTCAATGCTTGCGAATGTAGCAAATGTTTGTTTTTTGTCAGGATTCGATAAAGGTCGCAAAATGTTCACAGTCAGTTTTTACATATCCCAAACTAGTTCGTCTTGTCGCCAAGAAATTTTGAACATGTTCATCTGTGGGCAGCCATCTACTGTCCACTTTGTTTTTGCACCACAAATCGCTTTTGCCTCAGGACATATTTTGATGGATCATCGAAACCGCGTCACAGCAATACAGAGATAACCGTCTTGCTAGCACCTCTGCAAGTGTTCGGCCACAGTCTCGAGCCGAATGCCGCACTGGCGGGGAGCCAGTCTAGGCAAGCCAGCCACCACAATGGTTGTTCACTATGCAATGCACCGTGAGGGTCAACATCAAAATAAAAGTGAAACAAGTACCGGTAATACTGTACATACCTACCTTACCTAGCTTTTATTTTGAACTGGAGCGCAGTATTCAATTTCCAGTGCTCATCCGCACCGCTTATGTGCACCCTGTTTATACTGGTATTTGATCGTAGAAGTGAAATTGTATTTTGAAAATGTATCTTTTTATTTAATAAGTACTTTAAAAAAAAAAAAAAAAACAAGACTCGATTAAAATATAAAAAATGTTTACAAACATTATCACCTCATATGAAACACATTAATGCAGTCTGTGTCATTGTGGACATGATTAGTTCAAAACAATATGAGTGTCAGTGGTCAATTTTTTTGAACCCACAGCGTGAGAATATATACTATAGGTTCCACCTGTGTCACTTTCAGATGTCTTTGTCAGTGTTGCCCCAATGCAGAATTTTACCTTCAACGGGTGAATCAAAGGCAACAGATGGTTCGGGGCGTTGAAATGTCAAAGGGCTTTCCTCACAACTTTTTCTGCACCTTTAATGTATGTGTGTGCGTGTGTGTGTGTGTGTGTGGGTGGGTGTGCCTGTGGTGTGTGTGGGTGTGTGTGTGTGTTTGTGTGTAATATTTCTGACAGTGACATGTTTGAAGTGGGTCTCTTTTAAAACAACCACTAATAATGACTCGCTTTTCTGTTCCAGAGTTTAAAACAAAACAAATTGCACTGATGCATCATGAAAAGCGCATCTGCAACAAAAAACATGTCATCCAATCAGTTGCCTCCTTTTAACCACATTTAAACTAAACATCTGAATCTGGATTACGCACCGTTTTAAGCAGTTGCTGTATGCACACTATGTTTATTGTCATATGAGAGAGATTGCATAGATTTTACCAATTCGTTTATTAAAAAGAAGTCACTCGAGGACTGAGGAACGACCTTCAGGTTGGAAGATGACCACTTGCATTTGAGCCATGCTGCTCCTCACCTTTTAGAGTGTATTGCTGGTTGATCGAAGAGACCCAAGTTTTTGGCGTCTCCTTTTGGAGACAACAGCAACATACTTACACATAGTAGGAGTGGCATGGCTTAGGTGGTAGTGTCCGTCCCGTCTTGAGTGACTTTAAAATTTATTCCAGAAACTCTCCTTGTAAAATTTCCTTAGAACAACTTTTTTTCATGTAAATATAACTTCAATTGTTTTTCAGTCTAGGTATTTGGCACAGTTGGTTGGACACATAGCCAAACACACATCTGCCCCAACCACCATGTCAACAATTTGTCTAATTTCACACTTCATGAGTGGACAAGCATTCCAGGAAACCCTTGGCACAAAACCACTTGAAAGGTCACTTTTCCATGTTATGTACCATATAACAATTTCAGTGACTTTGGCTATTTGCTGGTTTTGTTTTTGTACAGTGCCAGTGAACAACCTGTTCATTGTCTGTGACAACCTTTCTATTTCATTGTATGTTAACTTTATTTTTGGTTTTGGTCCTCCATAGCCTAAGCCTCACCCTGCCACAACACCATAATCATACAGAAACTGCAAATATGACTAAATGATCTTTTTTTTTTTTTTTCATGTGGTTATTATTTTTTACTTACTACATATTGTACATTCAGGTCATGGTATGCATATGAGGCATGAATACCCCCATCTGTTCAGACCTTTCATTTAGGTGGTAAAGGGATTTAAAACAAATTTGTACATCAACGGTTGGATCGTATTAATCAGCAAATCTCAGATGTTGAATCACAAATCCAATGTTTCCAGGCGTGGTTTTTAAATGCAGTAATCATCAACAGCTCAATCAGGAAGACTCCAAAAACAGGCTGCAGATTGGACGATGATGCCAGGTCATGTGGTTAGTGGGATTATGTTACAAACAGCACACACACAAAAAATGAGTTGGGTGTGACATTATGGACGAGACTTTCATTAGATTCCTTTTCTCGCTCTTCCTCGAGGTTAAGAGTGTTACACCATGTGTCCACATCCAATTGGTACCATGTGTTTCTACTCCGAAATACATTGCAACTTCCAGTCTATGATTACCTTGTGCCTCTGTGGAGAACTCTTTAGGTTTATCTTTTTTTTTTCTCCTAATCTACAAAAAAAGAGATTAAAAAATGTCACCATCTTTCCAACATACCAAAATGTCATCAGGGTGGAAAATATGACAAGCAATAATCTAAGTCAGGGAAGGCCAACTTTATCGATGGAGAGGGCCACGAACAAAAAATAACCACGTACCTTGAGGGCCACCTGTTGTCCCGGTGGCCATCTGTTGCCTATCCTCGCTCTAAAATGCCAGTGATAATAATGTGTCCCGTCCCTCAAAATAAATTCTTATGGAAAACATACAGAAAGGGATCATTTCAAATGAAAAACTATTATATACCTATAATGACGGTCACAGGCAGTCTGCTCTAAGAATTAAAGAAACAGAGCCAGTTGGGTAGAGCTGTGGCAGTCATGGATAGCTTTAACCCTTGATCCAGGGAGGGAAACATCATATCCACATCTTGTGTGCCTCTGGGAGCTGCTTCAGAATCACCACAAGTTGCACGGCACCCGTCCACTTTTAAAAATGCAAAGAAATAAGGAATGATAATAATTAGTTGGGCCGTGGTAGGAATGTCGTGTATGCTTCGGTGCAGATTATGTCAGTGTGTGCGAGCTGTGTTAAAAGACAAAGAAAGAAAACGATACACCCCACCCTCTTTGTTGTGCTATTGTTACCATGGTGACAACTAACACCAGTCCACTGTGCAGAACCGATCCAGCTATTAGGGACAACTTTCTCCCTGCTTTTTATTTCTTCTCACCTCCTTTCGCCAACACATTGGTCTGATGTCTGGGCAACTGTTGAGTGTTATTTGAGGTCAAACACCCTCCCCTCCATCCCCCCACTCCCCTTTCTCACCAATAACAAGACCGTGTACTTCACCACCATATGTTTGCAAGCTGGCAGCATGTTTAGGATAGAAAACCAAATAGCTCCTGAAAGTCTTTACTTAGTCAGTGTTTGATATGAAATATAGTGTCATGGTTACTAACAGTTAATGCAGAAATGTAAATTGATTGTAAATGTAAATTATTTTGGTTCAAAAAACAACTCCATAGTATGTACTAATTATCTGGGAGCTGTGTGACAGTTTTAAAAAAATATATATTTTACACCACACTGAGTTAAAAGCACTTACTGGAGAAACTTTAGTAGTAAAGAGAATACTTGAATTAGTGCCTACACTATATCGACCAGTTGTGATTTGAGATCCAATAAATATTAAGTTAAAGAAAGTACCCGTCAATGCTGTTCTCCTCTACTATGTAACTGGCTTGTGAAACTCACTAAATAATCTAATTTCTTTGCATATTTGAAGGTTCTTCCAAAAAAATAATGCAATATTTACTTGTCCTGGTAACAATTGTTATCCATCCATCCATTATCCAATCTGCTTCTCCTCACAAAGGTTGTGGGCGTGCTGGAGCCTATCCCAGCTGTCTCTGGGCAGTAGGCGGGGACACCCCAAATTGGTTGCCAGCCAATTGCAGGGCACACAGAGACAAACAAACATCCGCACTCACAATCACACCTAGGGGAAATTTAGAGTGTCCAATCAACCTACCATGCATGATTTTTGGAATGTGGGAGGAAACCGTACCCAGGCAGGTATACGGTTGTTAAAAAACCCCGGCTACGTGTAGACAAGGCCTCAGATTCAGGAGGAGTGTTGTTTTGCCCTGGCTGTGGAACAATGGACCATCACTACACCCACAACAGGATTCTGGAGTGTACCCAGTTGGGAATTTGCCCAACTGGTCTAAAAAGTGTTTTGTTCACGTTAACACACCTGTATACCTGTCAAACCCGAGGTGTACTGAATCTTACAAAAGTTGTAATTTGCTTGTACATATCTGTAGATAATCTTGCACATTACACATTATTTTCGAATGGCTGCTGTCACGCATCTTTAAAAAAAATTAATAAAAAAGTAAACATGATGTTGCGGATATTTGTGACAGCTTGTACTTGTGTGGGTGTGTTGTGCAGGGATGTCAGCAAGAGCGCCGAAGACCCTTCTCTCCCTCTGATGTGTGTTGTTGGGCTACTGGCCTCCCCATTTTCGATGACGTGCCGCACCGTTTGGAGAAAGCTCCCCCCTGCATCTCTCGACTATGGTTAGGCGACAGAAACAGGATCGGATAACACTGTCAATGAGGGTACACCAGGAGTATGGGATACCAGACCTCCTAAAATGCGTTCTTCGGTCCCTGAACAACCAGTGTCAGTGTCCAATTCGCATTGCTGGCAGTAAGTGGGATTCATTTCCAGTGAGTCTTGGACACCGACGAGGCTGCCCTTCATCACCGATTTGGCTCATAATCGTTATGGACAGAATTTCTCGGCACAACTGAGGTGTTAACTGGGTCTGCTTTGGTGGCCTCAGTATTACGTCTCCACTTTTTGGAGGTGTTGTGGTTTCAGTTGGATTCATCAAACTGTAATAATGACAACAATATTCAACTCCCACTGGAGCAGTTCGATGAGAATCCACAACTCTAAATATGAGGCCATGGTCTTCAGTCGGAAAGGTTTCTTTCCAGGTCAGAGATGAGATCCTGCCCCAAGTGGAGGAGTTCAAATACGCATCTTGGAATCTTGTTCACAAATAGGGAAGAATGGCGCTGGAGAATGGCAGGCGGATTGGTGATGGAGATGAGGTCAAAGGCAACGGTCTCAATTTACCGCTCGATCTACATTCCCACCCTCCTATTTTCACGAGCTGTGGTTTGTGACCTAAAGAATAAGTTTGCAGACAAAAACAGCAAAAATTAGTTTCTTCTGCACTGTATATGGGCTCTTCCTAATGCTGCGGTCAGACTAAACGCAAGTTGGGCATTTCCGGCGATGCAAGTACATATAAAATCAATGCAGTTCACCTGGAGAGGCGTGCCGTGCGTGCGGGGCGACACAGATGGCACCGATGATGTGTTTGCCGCTAACCAAGGGGAGCTCGCTTCCGTTTGAAATTGAAACATTTTTACCACGTCACGACAGCCAGTCACCGTTGAGAATGTACTTACCAGAGCTGGGCAGCGACCCTCTGTCCCGATTTCCGTCCTGCATATATTCAATCGACCCACGTGGTCCCGGCCCGTCCTTCGCCGGCGATTATGTATTATCGAATACATAATCTTTACGTCACATGCAGGTGCGGCACGAGCAGGCAAACCGCCAAACAAAAAATATAAAACAAAAACAACTGTAACATACACACGCACAGCGTTGTCACCGGTGAAATAAAAAGAATATGGGACATATGTCATTGCACCTGTGGGACCGCCAGGTACACCACACCCTTTTATTTTTTATTGTTTCCTTACCCGACCGCGTGTTAGGAGTGCGGCACCTGCATGTGACGCGGTATCGGTAAAGTCCGTTCTCGACGCCGGTTGGCTGACTCCGACCGACTGGTACCACTTGGGTAGATTGAATATGCAGGACGGAAACCGGGGATGGAGGGTCGCTGCCCGGCTCTGGTACTTACTATGTCACACACAGCTGCAGCACATAGCATTAACACACAGAGATTGATATAAGACAGCCAGCTTCAAATACCGGCCTGGAACGAGCCAAAAAGGGGCACGCTTGGAGACTAGGGAGTGAGGAAGTTCGCGGTGAGTGCATTGACTGATGAAGTGCAAACCAAGCATTTAGCAGCAAATAGAACAATCACCGGCCACCAGATTGATTTGGTGATGTTCAAACGTTATTTTTTTCTATCAAAGGAGAAGGAGGAGCCCCTCCTCTTCTCTACTCGAAGCAACTCCTCCTGTAGTTCCCCCACAAAGAAATGCATGCGAAACACACAGGGCGATGTGAGATTTCGTGTTCGGTCTGAACCTTGCATTAAAGAGAGGGTGAGAATTTCAGTCATCCAGGAGGGGCTCACTATTGATCTGCTTCTTTGCATCGAGAGAAGCCACCTGAGATTACTTGGAAGCTGTCTAGGATCATTGATGCCTCCCTGGTGAGGTGTTCCTGACACATTCCAACCGGGAGGAAGACCCAGGACATACTAGAGAGACTATATTGCTCAGCTGACCTGGGAACGTCTCGGAATTCCCCCAGGAGCGCTGCACCAAGTAGCTTGGAAGAGGGAAGTCAGGGCTTCTTTGCTTAGGTTGCTGCCCCTAAAATCTGACCCTGAATCAATGGGGACAAATGGATGGATTGATTGATTGCTACTTTCCCTGTAATGACATAGTTATTAACCATCTCAAAATATGCAAAGCATGAAATATAAACACTTTACACTGACAGTCCAGATTTTTTTTTGCAGATAAAGGACATATCCACAGAATTAATTAAGGCCTCAAAAACGTGCGTGTCCGTGTGTGCGTGTGTGTGTGTGTGTGTGTTTTATTGCTAATGGTTGAAATCAGTGCCACCCAACCTACGGGACGTGGCTCAATAGTTCAGAAGGCATTTGTTAATAGGCCACACAGAACAAAATAGATATCTATATTTTTATGAATTGTTTTCATTGTATTGATTATTAGAGCCTGAAAGAGGTTTTATTTTGAAAGGCGACGAGATTTTCTCCAAGTTAACATTCACTCACCCGTGTCCCATTTGACACGCTAAGACGCGTGTGTCATTTACGTGATGTTAACTCAAAAAATAAGCACACAAATTAACGAAAAAGTAAAACACAAACGTCTTTAAAGAGGTTCTTTGCAAAGGGAAAAAGGTCAACTGAGGAGCCTACAACCAAAAGAAAGCTTCTTTTCTTTCCCTTCTTTTTAGCAGACCAATACCAGAAGTCCTACTTTCGGGTTTATCGCAACAGGTGACTCATGCCCCAAATCTGCTCTGCATAATGTGGTGACAAGCGTGCAAATGAGGCAATGAGGCTTCAAACATGGAGACCAAGAACCCTGGATTAAGTTAAGCTTTTGGAGTTTTTTCAAAGAAAAAAAATTGAGCAAGAAAGACAGAAGCAATTACTGAAGGCCACCACATCAACAAATGTGAGTGCACTGAGAGCATCGTGCAAGGCATCTAAAGCCAAGGGCTCCTGCTGATTCGGCGTTATGATGAGTTGTATTTTTCATGTACTTAACATTCGTTTCTATGCAGGCCGGTCATGTTATTTTATTTTTTGCTCGATTTATATGTCACAGCGTGAACATCGATCCATGAAAATGATACCTACGGTACGTTAAACCGGTCTGAGGTGCGGAAAAGGCTGAGCATCTCTGGTTTAAATGTTAGAGTTTTCCCTTTTACACATACACCATACGGTGTTCGCGCAGCTATACACTCCGATCTTCGGGGTCACCTCAGCTCCGTGTATGTTATGCACTTTTGAGGCACAGACGTGGCGTAACACTTCTGACCTGAACCAGTGGTTTGAAAGGGGGGAATGACAGTGAAACACTCACACACACAAACGAGCGTGCACCAAAGACAGGAAGCCTGCTGGTGGTTCTTTACAACCCCTGCTTTCCTGTGCTTGGCTTCAAAGAGTCACTGTTATCAGAGCGCCCTGTTAATGCTTCCACTCACACAAAATATCCAGTGGCTTTAAACGGGAACGAGGTGTGCGAGTACATGTGTGTGTGAAGTGGGGGTGGGGGGAACGGGTGGAGGTAACTAATAGTCATATTGGTTGTGTGGTTTGTTTAGTTTTGTGTGTTATTTTCAAAAGTTTCCTTTCTCATAGATTATATACAGGGTTCTAAATTAACATCCACCAAATGTGGGTCACAATTCATTTTGGGGGGTGAGAAAAACTTACGAGCCATTTTGGGTAGTGATGAATGAGGCAATAATGTTGCGATCGCAGACAACCCGCCAATCAGAAGCATCATGTTTAGGGTTCTAAATGAACTGTTATCACCAGACAATGAGGCTGGTGACACTCTAAAGTTAGCCGCCAATCATAATTCCCACCATTCAGTTTTTTTGTTTTTGTTTTTAATCTACCTCCCTCACACTGTCGCTGTTTGTTTGTCACACTGGTTGCACTCTAGACTGTAGCATGAAATACTATGGTACTTACAGTACCTCAGAGTGAGAAGGCAGGAGAACAGAAGAAGTATTAATATCAAATGTATAAGCTTGATTTTTTTTTTTAAACTTTTACTATAACTTTTAATTTTAACCTATATTTGGCAGGTGTTAATTAGAACCCTGGTCATGTCTATGTCACACTGTCACCCATAAACCCGGAAGTCCTTGCTTGCCTTTCCCAGCTGCTGGGCGTTCGCACCACCCGGCTCTCTCCTCTAAGTAACTAATACTCGGCTCTGTGGTAACAGATGAGCTACTCTTCTAATAAGTACCGCTTTCGCTAAAGGCGGACAAGGAGTCGCTAAGCATGCAACACATCAAGCAAGGGGAGATAATATGAGAAGATGGAGAAGCTAATGATAAACAATAATGATAAATGCAGAGTCGGGAAAAGACCAAAATAGAGCAATCAGCTATCAAAATTCAGAAAAATTCTATTGAATTAATAAGTATCTAGAGATAGAATAAGACAACAGCTACATTAGGCTTACAGGAACACAGCAGCCAATATAGTCTGAAATAAGTTTACAGAGAGAGAGTCCACCTATGATGTGAACGATGCAGCTATACAGTACGTCTTTGTTGCCTTTCGATGATCAGGCTGCTTATGTCTTGTTTGTGTCTCTTAATTTGCAAGCATCGACTCTGCTCACATTATGGACAAAATAAAGTAAATTACGCACGTTAGGTCTCACTAGACCCATTATGGATGTATCCGATGGGTTCAAAAATACTATATATTAGGTTCATACTACGTTTATAAATTTGACTGTGATGAAGTCAGTGCCTAAGCAGCCTTGAACCGCAAGTCACTTACCTGTGTTTTGACAATGTTGTCATTAAAGTGAAACATCAATACAGAGGTGCGTTTGGCAGCCCGATGTGATTTTCCAAGCTAACCTAATTCGTTACTAACATCAAGCCACACATGTAAAATGAAAGTAGCCTTTCTTTAATAATGTCATTTGCTGTGCCAAAACAACTTACTGACACAAATCTTTACTTTTTCATTTCTAATTATCCAATAAAAAGAAATAAATGTCAACATTGTTAATGACATAACCTTGAGTAATGTAGATAAAACAATCTTTTTAACTTGTACCAAGTCTGACCCTATTTTTATCCATCCACCCTGAACCTTCAACTACAAATTGAAAACGGTAATGCAAAAAATATAAAAATATACATAGAGTGATCCCTCATTCATCGCGGTTAATGGGGGGGACAGAACCCGCCGCGATAAGTCAAACCCGCAAAGTAGAGTCGGGCTTATGATAATGATTATTATATTATATGATATTTATCGTACAGTTTTATTTTGGGGGATTTGCGCCTCTGTTACGCTGTTGCGAACCCCAACATGGTTCCCACACTTCTAAATACTTGTTAAACAATCAATTTAACTATAAAAATGCAAAATGAAGAATATAAATACCAAGCTTGCAGGCTGTGATCAGAATTTAGCTTCGACCGACCGCGGCAGCTGACGATCACGACGGAAGGTTCGCTAAAAACTACGTTAAAGTTTTAATTTTTATTATAAAATTAACTTACCTTAACTAGAATGCCATAGTGTAATTTATCCAATCCCGCACTTTAAAACGTGTGTCGCCGTGGTGAAAAGTGAAAGTAAAAGCGGCCGCTTCTTTGAAGTTCTTCTTCCCTCATTCTTCTTCGCCTGCTTTTTGTTCTTCTTCTCCTCCTACTTCATTTCAAAACGAAGAAGAAGCATGGCCGCCGGGGATCATGCATTAACTTTATCTTTGCACAACAACTTCAATAAAGTCCTTTGGATAAAATGCAACGCGGGATTCTAGTTAGGTTAAGCGGTTTTAAGACAACCTAAGACAAAAATAACACACTTTCACACTTTATTTGGCGATGTCTTAAGTCGTCGGTGCCGCTGGTCGGCCGGGAGCGCGCTGCGCTGTGCTCACGAATTATAAACACAGCAGTTGTACTGTACAATTTTTACAAAATGTTATTGGAGCAAACACGTCATTCCAAATATGGAGGAAAAAGTATCCAGCTTGACTCTGAAATAACGGCACATTTGAATAGTGGACGAGACTAAGCGAGAGGCTGCGATGACGCGCACCGAGTCAGCTCACGTACAGTACAGTGTGTGGAAAAAGTAAATTCACTTGTGCTCTCGTTGGTCGATCTCGCGCTAGGAACCAGTCACCGCCTTTTATGAGTGCCTGCGGGTATCTACAAAGCCTCCGAGTCAACTCTTTGAAACAGTCAAAAGTCAAGTCTTTGAAACAATGCGTCTTTCTGGAATATAGCTCCCAATATGGCTGCGTTATTTCATTTTTAATTTATGAATGCTTCTGAAAAATCCGCAATGCACTGAGGGCGCGAAAGTTGAAGCGCGAAGTAGCGAGGGATCACTGTATATCATTGCTAGAGCTGCAACAAGTACTGTATTCAATGCATAAATTACAGTCTTAAATTCACCGGGACATCAGTTCCAGATGTCTAAATCAAATCACTTCCATATTTCAAAATTGATGCAAAGGTCTGCTTAGGTGTAATCAGAAAGACACAAAGCAATGATTTGGTACTTTGACATTACGCTGATACCATACATCCATTTGCCATATTACAATTACAGTTCACACTCATAGGCCTTCACTGATAGTGTAGTGGTACACACGCCTGAGTTGTGTACGGGTAGCGTGGGATTGATTCCCGCTCAGTGGCGGTGTCTGTGTGTGCCCTGCAACTGGCTGGCGACCAGTTCGGGGTGTAGTCTGCCTTCGCCCGTTGACGGCTGGGATTGGCTCCAGCACCTCCCTGCGACCCTGTATAGAATAAACGGTTTGGAAGATGACACATGACACGCATAGGTCTAGATAGACCAAAATGACGTTGGCCAAGAAAGACAGAGCCCCTGTGGCGTCCGGCCGGCTGTCGGCACGTCACGCTGGAAATATACACCGCAATGACAGACAGCGACGCTGAACAGTAAAGTACCTTCTGCGAATGCATAAGATGTAATACCCTTCCATACCATCGGCGGCGGTAGTCACTATTTCTCATTGTTAGAAAAATCCAACCAGAAAGCTATTGGCCGGGGGCAGATTACAAAAATGTAAACAATGCATTCAGCTATATTCTTCGCTCACGATGAACTCCCACGCGAAGTAAACCATCACGTTCTTGACACGGTATTGTGAAATACTTAAATCGTCAACCCTCGCTCTTGTACTTGTAAGAAGATTAAGGCGGCGAAGGCGTGCTCACTGTTTATCCGCATTTGCCACATCCCGTTGGTGCTCTGAGCGCTGATTTGCGAGCTAACAGCCAATCAGAGTGCCAAAAGTCACGACTGGCGACGCCGATTCAACATGCGTAAACGCCACCAGGACACTAACTGACGAGTTACGACACTACGACGGTGGTCTCTACACCAATCAGACGGCGCATTCAGACGCCACGACTCTTCACGAACTCCGGCGTCGGTTTGGGGTATCTAGGCCTTAATTCTCTAATTAGGTAGAGTTTACAGTGGAAAATAAAAACAAAAAACTTTTTGTTACATATGTTACGTATGTATGTTTAGGACCATGATAAATCCCAAACCTGGTCATGAACTGTACATGAACATGAGAACACAAGCTTTGTATGATTATTACTCTATAACACATCATATTGCTAATTTATGTAAGTGGTCTCCTATTAAAATGAATTTGGGAGCCTTACACAATAAGCCAATATGTCACTTTTTAATGATCTTATATTAATATTGTTTAATTATGGGTCTGAAATTGCCTTAATAAAAAGCATATATAATCTTCAATATTATGCATATTCCTGCTCTTAGGAGTTTTGAAAGTGTTTGTACATAATAGGTTGGAGTCAACCTCTTACATTGTCCTAATACATTGCAGTCTAATCACTCTGTGAGTATTTACACATCAGCCTTATCTTAAGATAGATTGAACATGAACTGAACCTGTCTTATAACAGAAGAACCGTGGGTCAAGGTCTCAATTAGAAGTGCACTGACATACTGTACAGTACACCCACCATCGACTCTTTGTTTCCTGTCAGTCTTTAGTTGATTTGTCACTTGGAAGGTCAACCTTAGTTGTGGAAGACATTAGCAAGTCTCCCTCACTTTTTTTGTGCTTTGGATTTGAATTGTGGGTGCTCAGGCTCCAGCAATCCAAAAGCATGCAGATTAAAGAGCCATAAAACAGAAAAGACTACAGAAATAGATTGAAAAATAAGGCTCACCGCAGCCGGACTAAATGGGTCTCCTTTTAGGACCCAGAAGCTGTCAAAAAGCCTCAACGCGGCCAACGGGAAACAGAAGCCTCACCGTGGCCATAGACAATTACATCGTTGGAAAAAATGCGCTTACACCTATGCTTAGTCCGTCTATTTGTTTAAGATTCCCGTCTATCGTTTATCGCCTACAAAATGGGCATCCGTCATAGGTGGATAGATGGAGCGGTCCGTCGGATAGGTGGAATGTAGAGTTCTGTAATTAAACATATTAAAGTTACATTACTTTAATATTATGGCACTTGGATTACATTACTAACTACATTTTTAACAGGTAACTGCATTTATCCACTTACCTGTCACCCCCACACGCGCGCACAAAAAAATTTTGGTCCAAGAAAAATTGTTTTAGTGGTTCACAAAAAAAAAATTAGTGGGCTTGCAGTGAGGGGCACCATGTGACTTTTAAGCTTGGGGCACCCAAAAGGGTAGCAGTGACTCTATTTGAAAGCATTTTAACCCTCCAGCAAATTATGTGAAAAGATATATGAGATATATGATATATGAAGGTCTGAACAATTTTTGTTGACCTGGGGTGGTGTAAAGTATTCTGCCCTAGAAAGTTGTAATTATTTTCATTTTCATTCTAGATAACAGTTGCACACTAACACGCCATGCTATTGTTATGTCAAAGATATACCAAAAATTGCTCCTCTGTTTTGATTACATACATTTGTTTGGGGTATGTATGTATATTTGATTTATAGTTTACTACAATGTAAATCAAAACAGCTACTTTCGAGAGAACAGGCCCTAGCTATGGCTGAGCAATTCTAATGTAAATCTGCACCAATTTATAACCCAATCCTTCTATAGCGCTTGTTCGGTCGGATCCTGGGTGAGCCTGAGCCTAATCGCACAGAGGTGGGTAGTAATGAGTTACATTTAGTCTGTTACCTTTACTTGAGTAAGTTTTGGGAAATTTAGTACTTCTAGTTTTAAATCACTATACTTTTTACTTTTACTTGAGTAGATTTGTGAAGAAGAAACTGTTATTTTACTCTTACTTCGCTACATTAGGCTACATTGAACCCGTTACTTAAATCCCCCCGCGTACTACGCCTCTCTCTCTCCCTCTCCCTCTCTCTCTCTCTGTATCTCTCTCTCTCTCTCTCTCTCTCTCTCTCTCTCTCTCTCTCTCTCTCTCTCCCTCTCTGTCTCTCTCTGTATCTCTCCTTCTCTCCCTCTCCCTCTCTCTCTCTCTCTCTGTATCTCTCTCTCTCTCTCTCTCAGAGAAAGGCGCATTTATTTTATCAGAGACCTGCACCAGGCTCTACCATGTGACTGTGTTTCACCAATCAAACGTAGCCTATGGCCGTATAGCCCTGCAGTCTTGTCACGTGATCATATTCAACTTCAGCTGCGGGAAAGTTGTTTTCGGATGAATGGATCGAAAATGTCACGCAGCAATGCCGACTATGCAGACACAGAAGAGGAGGTTCTTTGGGAAAAATGTTTGGTTTTGGCTGTTTTGTCACATACACACAGACTGAAACACACCCACACACACGCACACACACCCCCCCCCCACACACAGACACACACACACAGTTTATACGAGTTCATAGGCTACTTTGTTGTTCTGCCTGTGGAGCCTGTTAAAAAAAAAAGTACAGGGGCTGAAATTTTGTGCTACTTGTGCTTAATTTATTTATTTTATTTATACTATTATTATTTTATTGTTTATTAAAGTACTTGAATTTACTTTAAGATTATAATCTAATTCATTTTATTGATTGTATTGACTTTAAATTGCCTGATGATTATTTTGTATTTTCGTCCGATTGAATGGTTGTTTTTAGAAAAATAAAAAAATAAACTGAGACGCTACAGTTACTCAGTACTTGAGTAGTTTTTTCACCAAGTACTTTTTTTACTTTTACTCAAGGAATTATTTGGATGACTACTTTTGAACTTCTGAAGTAACATTACTTTTATCCGAGTACATTGTTTGGCTACTCTACCCACCTCTGATCGCAGCTGACTTTGGATAAGAGGTGGATGTATCCTGAGCTGGTCACCAATCAATCACAGTGCAGACTAAAATTCACACTTTTTTGAAAAGTGGGAATCAGAAGTACCTGGAGAAAACAAACGTATGCAGTGGGAGAAGGGTTCGTTTTGACAGAGCAAAATTCAAGCTACACAAAAGAATGTACACAAGCCACTCCCTAATGAGACACAAAACCAAGGGGACCTTCCTAATTTCCACCATAATGACCAATGCACACTGGCAGAGAAACCTTTCTACTCTGCATCTCGTAGAGACAACCATGATTTGTAAAGCCTGCTTCGTTCTTTACATTATAAAGGGAACTAATTTTATTACGGCTGTCGTTTCGAAGAGCCATCTTTCAGGATGCCTGTTATGTTAGTGATAAGACAGCAATCATGGTCTCGCTAATGTCTGGCTAAAACTAATACACACATACTAATAGTAATTTAAAAAAACATTTTTTCAGCTTTCATGTGAAAACCTTCACAAGCAGTTCAGTTATAATTTGCCAATCCTTTTTACTTTTTTATTCCTCTTCTAGAAAGTTTAGTGAGATAAAGAACAAAGAGCATAGGCCATGTTGTTGATGTGCAGGTATATCTCATACAAAGGTCAAAGGGTCTGAGCCACAACTGCCCTGGGTAAGATGGACTGGTGCCTGTAGTTAACAGTAATCTGAAGGCTAGAAACTACAGAGTGGAAAGGCACCCACTTTTCCAACCTGCTAACCATGCATCCCATTGATCTCTCACTGGGAGGCTGTCGTAACAACCAGTACATGGTCATCTGATCTCTCGCAAGTTTCACTTGTGAGCTTAAAAAACTGGGCTCAATCTAAAAATAAAAACATGAAAGATGAAAAATATATTTGCTCTGCAGCGTACTGGAAATGAGGTCTAATAGGCAAACTAAGTATAGTCGGAAGTGCATTTTTTCCGTCTATGTAATCGTCTATCTATTTTCACACTGAGACTTCAGTGGCCACGGCGAGGCTTCCGTTTCCTGTTGGCTGCAGCCGAGGCTTTTTGAGAGCTTCTGAGTCCGAAAAGGAGACTCGTTTAGTCCAGCCGCTTTGAGGCTTTCGTGCCACGCTGAATCGTTAGTTTCAGCGGGGGTTTGGGGGTGAGGTGCTAGTGGAAGTTGGGCGAAGTTGGTAGACGTAAACATAACGGAAGCCCGTTTAAAATGATAGATGGACAGGCCTATAGGCGTTTGATATTTGGTCCAGCCAGACAAAAAGGCAGATAGACAGACGATAAACGGACTGAGAAATTTTAGTAAAATGCCCAGCTCTGTTAAAAATAAGCATTGTACAATCAACTGTTCAGAATAAAAAATATACTAACAATAAAGATTTCTTGATTTAGTAAATTATTAAGACACTGAAATCTTTAAACACTCAGCAGCAAAAGCCTACGACCCACCTAAGTATTCAAGTTAAAGACAAGTTGCCATTACAGTACATGTATACACTTTTTGTAATAAAAAAAAAACATACAATAGCAGTTACAATTATTGCTAACTATATTAAAACGCTTCATAATTAACTTTTTTTTTCAAGTCTTTATGAAATTGTATACACTTTTTAGGCATTGAAATATTTGAATATTCAACAGCATATTATAACAAATTGGGTTATCTCTGTTGTGGTCGGATTTGTGTGTTGCTGAGTTGTGACGTTTCCAAGGATTCATGAATGCATTGTACGGCAAGCGAGTAGAGCAGCGGAGAAAGAAGAGCGCGAGCAGTTGTACTTGGATTCATAAAAACGTAATAATTACACTACGTCTGACAGCGTGTTCCTGGAAGTCGCTACAATGTGATAAATCTCGCTATTCAAGTTTGACGTTTTGGGCTGAAAAGACTGCTTTCTTCCTCGTCTAAGAAACATTCACAGTCGGATGATGCCGTGCATGTTAGATGTGCTACCTGCCGCCGCCCATCTCATGTAGCAATGTCGGCACACAACTTTCGGACTTATCCACGCACCTTTCCACATCGACGATGGGGAACAGGAAAGCCAGAATGTTCCCAAACAGGAGACCGCAGTGTACGCGGGGAGCTTCGAGCGCTGGCTATTTTCTGGCTCTCTTTTGTGCCGCCACTCTCGTCTCCCGCAAGCAACAGTCAGCGTCCGTGTGTAAGCTCGCGCTAATAAGTGGACCGAACCGAACGCAAGTGGACCGAACCGAACATGCCATACCGAAACGTGTTGATACACCCGAGTGTACCGTTACACCCCTAATATATATGCCTCAGTATGCAACATGTTTATCACACAATTGACACCTTGGCACATTATCGATGGGTGAAATATACACCATACTTCGCTTCCTCTCTGCCATGCCTTATATATGAAACCGTACGTGTTTGACTCTAACGTCACGTCTCGCTTCTTGGTCATGTGACACGGATCAGTCCAATATTCCATTAGGTATGGGGGTTTCTGCGCAATTGTGTAGTGACGTAAATTACCATAACCAGTTGAAAATGATGCGTGCGCTCCCTTTTTTTTTTTTTTTTTTTTTTTTAAATTTGCTATCGATATTTGTTTAAGGAAATCGACAGAGATGGACACTTTACCCTATTTTGACCGCCAGGTCCTCCGTCCGACCTGGGCACCCTTCCGCCATCTTCCCTTCATCCTTAATCCTAAAAATAATCGTCCTCCGACCCTGTCCGTCCTCATCCTTTTAAAGCACTTCTGTCCTTATATTCCGTCAGTCCGGAAAAAAAAAAAAGCATCTGCACATGACACTGTGGTAGAGGAGAATTCATAAACATGTAAATTAGCTGGGTAATATCTTTTTCACATCCACTTTCTGGCTGGGAGTATCGTTGGTGTATTGAATTGTTTACATCTGTTTAAGTGTCACCCAAGATAGCATTTAGCTGCCAACACAACCACGGTCGGTCACTTTTTTACGGAGTATATGTAATAAAAACCAAAAAACGTATTGCATCATCATTTATGTCAGCACAGTACACTCAAAGCTGCGACCTGGAAGTCAAAGTCTTTTGTTCTCCTCCAAAAATAACATTGCGTTATTTTGCAATAACAATTTATTTTTTTGCTAAATAACACAATGATTATTTAATTGTCTTATTTTGCAATATTTGATTTTGCAAAATAACACAATTGAAAATTATTGCATTATTTAGCAAAAAAATATAATATTTGCAATATTTGATTTTGCTAAATAACACAATTGAAAAATGATTGCGTTACTTTGCAAAAAAAACAATTATTGCAAAATAACGCAATGTTTATAGGAGGAGAAGGAAAGACTTCCACTTCCGGGTCATAGCTTTAAACGTACTGCGCTGACATGAATGATGGATTAGAGATATTTTTACGCTCTAAATATGTCCCATAGTTTCATTCAAGGACATAGTTCGCATGCTAAGGGATAAGGTATTTACTAAAAGTTAACAGTTAGTTAAAAAAAAAATTGCTATCTACCTTTTTCCTAGTCAGTCCTGTGACGTAATCCATGGTGTTGAACCACTAGAGAGCAGATGATGCCTGTGCAATGTTACCCCAGGGAACAGAAAAGTGTTGTGCAGTCAGTTAATAAAGGTGGCTCTCTGGTATCACAGGAGAGAACAGTGGTCTTGCTTTTTAAAAGAACCCAACACAACACGTCAGTGGGTACTTGACCCAATTAGGGCCAATTACAGGGACGGACAAAAACTCATTTCCGTCCTTGCGTAGTCCGTCGAATAAAAAAATGTCTGTGCTCTGTCCGCCTGTCCAGAAAATGGGCGTCCGTCCATCTGGGACGGAATGCATATCCCTGGAAATTGATACCAAATGAGTAGGTGAATATCGATATATTGATAGCATCTCCACTCAAGCGTCTTCATCGAGTGTTCAATTCTCAAAACCTAACCACTGGCAGTGTCAAACTGCCAAACATGGCCTACTCTTACTAACATTTTAGGTTTCTACAAAGGTCAACGTCAGTGACATTCTTTTTTCCAGTAACATTAACATTACAACTTTTTGATAGCCTATTATGTCTCTTTTACACTGCTCAGCAAGAGATTAAGGCTATTCGAGAGGAAACTGCAGGGGCAGCAGTAAACACACTGTGGTAAAATGGAGCCTGCGGAAGGTAAGCTAATGTTAGCGTTGTTGTGTGTTTGTCATTTCTAGCCAATGAAAAAGCAATTGCAATAAGGGCGCCTCAGTGTTTTACTCACTTATTTTATGGTAAACTGGTACTGTAGCTACCTGGCTTTGCCAATGGAATAGAATCAATAGTAAAATAAGAATTTTTGTAGTGGCTTTGTCCTGTTTGAGACCCATTTTAAAGTTAGCATGTTTTCATGGGTATGTCATGAAGAGGCAAACGCTTTAATATATTTCTCTAATGTAATGCTTAATATGAGCTACATGTGGCGGGGTTTTTTTTCCCCAAGAGAAAATAATGGTGCATATATATATGTTATCTTTAAATTAGAATTAGAATTAGAAGAATCAGTTCTACACAATTTCTGGAATAATTTGTTTTTCAAAACCATGAATGAAGAGTAATTTTTCAGTGCTGAATGTTGCTTGTAGTCCCAGCTTTCCTCGATAAATCATAGTAGGACATGTGTATGGGTGTTTTGCTACAACTATGGCAACACCTCCACGATTTGTACATACACAAAACAATGGGGGACCCGTGATCTGTGATTAGTTGTAACGCAGAAAGAAGCCTTGTTGGAATTTGACAGATGCAGGGATTGATTAGCGGAGCAACGTCACAAAGATGTAAATGCGTCACCAGCGGAGTCTCCTTTCTGTGTACTCATTCACACTCTGACTCCTAGTGGGTGTGTTTCGACCTAGAAAGCCTCTTACTATGAGAGATTGCATCTTTAGCCATGTTCTATTTGGGATCTATTTTTTTTCTCATTTTGTTCCCTAAATCCTTAGCATTAAGGACCAGCACGAGATTGTCGTTGTTTTTCCTCCTCAGTTTTCCTCAAGTTTCACATTTACTTTATTGTAATTCAGCCTCATATCATTATGTCAACTTTCCTTTATCTTGTGTCGATTTCTCCTGACTTTGAGCATGGCGCACACAGGGGCTAACTCCAACTCCAAACACAGCAGAGTTAAAGCAAACCCATTTGGCCGCAGTGAAAATAAACTACTTTCCTCCTTAGTTTTTTTTCTCTCTCTCTCACAACCACCCCCCTTCCTCCCCTTTACTCCAGACCCCCTCCCCCATTTAGCCCAAGTGAAAATAATCTCTTCAGCCTCTATTTATTTTGCTTCGAAAGACTGGACCACCACAGAGTTTCCTCCAGGCCATTTCAGCTGTAACTTGCTTAATTTCCCCATTAGAATAACTTCATTCAATACCTCTTACTGTCACCCAATGTATGGCAGTGTCATCTTATTCACATATGTTAATTCGTTGCAACATATATGATATTTATTTAAAGAAGTTGAGTTTTAATGTGTGACATATACAGGTATGATGGATCATCCCGTAAAAAGAAAACTGAGTGTTCCCTGTAGTGCAGATGACACATTACAGATGTCAAGAAATGTGACCATACTGTACGATATAAATTAACCCAAGGCTCACATATAGGATATGCAATGAAAATAATGATTGTACATTGGTGTGCTGTGGCCAAACATGTAAGGGATTTTGGCAAGTGTTAACCAAGGAGGAGACCAAGGAGTTCCAGCCAGTAAAACAGCTTAACAGTGACTGAGGCAATAATGGCCCTCATGTATACGTAAAATTGACCAGTACCATCAAATTATTCATACCAGCATAAAATAAAAATATAGGACAGTTCTGCTAATGTAATTTACTTTATAACTGATGAGATATAGATATGCTATTGTGGTGAGCGTAATTCTAAATGTTTAGGCCCTGATGCACCAAAAAGACGCTGGCCAACAGTGACAGATGCTTAGCCCCTGTGGCGTCCGGCCGGCTGTTGGCACGTCACGCTGGAGGAATACACTGCAACGACAGACAGCGACGCTGACCATTAAAGTACCTTTTGCGCATGCATAAGATGTAATACCCTTCCATACCATCGGCGGCGGTGGTCACCATTTCTCATGGTTAGAAAACTCCAACCGGTAAGCTGTTGGCCTGGGGCGGATTATAAAAACGTAAACAATGCATTCAGCTCTATTCTTCACTCACGATGAACTCCCAAGCGAAGTAAACCATCACGTTCTAGAAACGGTTTTGTGAAATACTTACATTGTCAACCCTCGCTCTTGTACTTGTAAGAAGATTAAATCAGCGGAGGCGTGCTCACTGTTTTTCCGCATTTGTCACTTCCCGTTGGTGCTCCGCGTGCTGATTTGCTAGCTAACAGCCAATCAGAGTGACCAAAAGTCACGACTGGCAACGCCGATCCTACATATGTAAACGCCCCCCATACGCTTAGAGATGGGTTACGACACTACGACGGTGGTCACTACACCAATCAAACAGCGTTAAAGACGCCACGACGCTTCACGACATCCGACGTTGGTTTGGTGCATCAGGGCCTTATCACTGAACTTATCGAAACTTTTAAATGAAAATGTGAAACTGTTCTGTTTCAGTACCTTTTGCACAACCTTCTCTTCTCTAACAATTAGCTGAATGTCAAAATTCACAACAGGTGTTTGCTGACAACCCTCTATTGCACACTAAGTTTAGTGGCCACTGCTCTCTCAGAACATCCAGTTTGAAGCCTTAGAAGGGCAACGTAGTGTTCATCAATTGTAAGGTGCTGTTAAAGGAGAAATGATGTCCAATTGTGAACAGCAATATTATTAATAATAATAATAATCATAATCTTACAATATGTACTTGAGTAATATACAGGGTGGAATATATATATATATATATATATAAACAAACACCGGATGTGCTACAATAAAACTAAAGACATTTCTGAAAGCAGGGTCAAAAATACAATTTGGGACACATAAAGCCATCGCTGATTAAAATTTGCAGTTGACCAACGTTATGCAAGGTGATTACTGATATTGATCCTTTCAGTCATTGTGTATGTTGTGAGGTTCCTATACTTTCCAGGGGTCTCTCAGTCATACATGATGGAAAACAACTAATGTACGTGGATGTGAACGGAAGTGTCTTGATGTGAATGCACATGTTTCTATGTGCTCTACGTCTTTCCAAGGACAGAGAGTTTATTCATCTGTGTTTCTTGTTAAATGGAGATACTGGGCCTGTGGTGTGTCTTTTTGAATGATCAAATGAGGAACACATTGAGGGAAAGTGTGTGTGTGTGGGTGTGCGTGAGTGTGTCCGTGTAAAACTACACCGTACACAACCACTGGACAACATCTGGCCATGCGTCCTTTTAAGTTCCCTTAGCAAAAAGAAAGACGGTATTGTTTTGAAACATGCTCAATTCGTGTGTGTCTGATTTGCAAACATGTACGTGTGTGTGGGGGTGTGGGGGTGTGTGTGTGCTTGCAATACAGAACAAAATTAGTTCAGCTAAACTCCTGAAAAAACGTTTTGCAACATTTCAAAATTGGTGTTTGATTAAAATTAAATATTGTATAAAGGACAGCTGTGGTGAAATTCAGACATAAGATACCATGCCATACATAACTGTCATGATCCGAGTATTTGTCTATTTGCTGTTGTGTCTTGTTTTCGTAGTCGCCTGGGTAAGTATGGATGGGAGGAGCTTCCTACGAATATCTGATTTTAATGACAATTAGCTTAGTGGTTGCTTGTTGCTTTTACTGCATTCAACAGGAAAAGTAGACTGAATAATAACAACATTCTGCTTTTCTTAATCGAAGAAAGCAGGCAATTTTGTAAAGTACTCTAAGTATATGCATGAAATACAGTAATGGAGAAAGTACCACCCAAATTGAGTTAGCAAATAAAATATAATGTTGGTAGCAACACACTAAAATTGCTCTCAAAGCGTACGCATATCTGATTTCAATGACAATTAGCTTAGGTCTTTGGCGCAGGCAAACTGAAGCAAGAGGCCGGACTATTGCCACTAATGTCTTACTTGGCGCCATCGGCTATCACCAGTGTTAGATCGGAGTTTGCTGAAGTGCCTACTTGTAATTTATGTTTTCCCGCTTCATTCTTTTGTTCTTTTCATACGTTCCTTGGAAGAAGTCCTTCAGTTTCTTTAGTTTGTTTGTTACTTCTTGTGTGTTTTACTTAACTTGTGCAGTGAACATTGTGTTTTGGTTTGTCCATTTAGTGGCATCATCCTCTGCTGTAGTTCCGCCCATCTGTTTTCATTTAGTTTTCTACTCTTTGCTTCAACCTTTTTTCGCCATTGTTTTTGTTAGTACTTTGTTAGTTTGCCACGTGTGTTCTTGCTTGGTTGAGTAAACTCTAATTGCTACGTCTTCCTTGTCTGCCTTAGGGTCCAAAATTCTGCGTTTTTACCTCATTACAATAGAATGACAAACATTACGTTAGTGAGCGACCAACCTACAGATTCGCCTGGAAAACTTTATACCAGTAAGAAGCCATCCTCGCACACCATAACTTACTCAGACTGCAAACGAGTGTATGACACCAGGATTTGTTTTAAATCAGGCGAGAAAAATGAAAAAAATTCTGAAAAATTGTCGCTTATTACCATGCAGTCTGTTTTTACCCCAAATTACGGAACTACATCCATCCATTCTCGATACCGCTTATCCTCACAAGGGTCGCGGTGCGTGCTGGAGCCTATCCCAACTGTCCTCGGACAGTAGGCAGGGGACACCCTGAATTGGTTGCAAGCCAATCACACAAAGACAAAAATCCGCACTCACAATCACGCCTAGAGGCAATTTAGAGAGTCCAATCAGCTTACCATGCATGTTTTTGGAATGTGGGAGGAAACCGGAGTACCCGGAGAAAACCCACGCAGGCACGGGGAGAACATGCAAACTCCACACTGGGAGGCCGGGGTTGGGATCGAACCCACAACCTCTGAACTGTGAAGCGGACGTGCTAACCAGTCGACCACCGTGCCGCTACGGAACTACAAATACTTTTAAATGATTTCATTGACAACATGTGATAGGATTCTACACATTTTAATTTTTAATTCACTTGCGAGTTTTACTAGGCTCAGCAGTGAAATCTGCAGTGCCAGTGTTGGAACAATAGCATCTATGAACTAAGGTCATTTTAGCTACAACCATTTATCTATTCATTTATTTGGGTGTGGAGTAAGTCATCTAGCTGTCATAAATGCATTAGGCACCCAATCACGAAACAGGGCATTGCATCCAATTGTGTCACTGCGAGTATTTGTGGAAAAAGTGATCAAATCTAACAACATTACATTAATTTAAATGCTTCACACATTGGCTTTCAGGCAAATAGACTATCATACTTAATTGGTAGTTCAACATTTAAAACAATCTGCCTGGTACAGTAAAATGTAATTGCTAAACTGTGTATGGTTTTTGGTCTGTACCCATCAATCGCCCTGACAACAGTGACCTAAGGTTGCCTTATGACATCATCACTGGGTCTAATTAGTTTGCTGGGGAAAAAAAATCCCCGCTCTCAGCCCCAATAGCCAGGCCACCACTCATGATATCAGCCTGTTAGTCTTCTAGGAAACACTGTTCGGGTGGAAACTCCTACACAGTAGTGTGCGCCCACTTGCAAGAAATGAAGAGTCACAGTGATTTTAAATGTTTCAGATAGAGGACTGTGGGTAGATCGTGAGAGTCTACACATGTGTAATGGTTCACCCTCAAATACTTGTTCAAATCTATGCCCTGTATTTCAATAAGTACTGTATGTGCATTAGTGTTCTTTCAAACAAACACACATACACGCGTGTGCACACAAAGCAACAGCTGTGAGCGGCCAGAGTCAAGTTACTGTCCCGCTTCAAAATAAAGAACACGTTCATATTTTCTTGCTTACCAAAGCTGCACATTCAGGGTTCGAGAGGCACTTATAAAGTGATATAATTAAAAATTACAACGCGTGCAGTCTAAGATGACCAAAAATCACTGGAGAGCATTTTATTGTATACAAATAGAAATGATGAATTTGCCTGTACTGAGAGATACCAGAACCTGAACATATGCAGGTGGGCCAAATCAGAATAATAAAATTTTGCTAATACAACTAACATCGTAGATTTGTCCAGACATTAAGTAATATTCTGGAAAGCAATTGCAAAAGTGCTGGACAAGATGTATAAACATAAGGGCGAATCAGAGGAAAGTTGGCATGTTTGATGTGACATCTGTCAGTACATCTTCATGTGTTACCATTTTGTATGCTGTGTATGTTTAAAATTCCAAATTGCCCTCATCAAAACCATTGGATGGGAAAATGGTAAAAACCTGTCCACCATGTCCAGTCGGAACAGGAGCCAGAGAAAACATGGGTGTAACCTCATCAGTGTGTGAATTCTACCAGAATGTGATTCTTAGAGACTGTGCCTCAATCAATATGCCAATGTCAGACAAAGGCAAATGTTGGAGGAGCCCAGGATGGAAGAACGGAAGAAGAATGGAGGGACTCCAAAAAACAGATGGCGGCAAAGTGGTGGTTAGCACGTCTACCACAAAAGTATGAGGTTTGGAGTTCAAATGTGTGGAGTTTGCATGGTGCCCCCTGTGCTTGTGTGGGCTTCCTCCATTATTACACGCTGGGTAGAAGTGAGTGTGAATGTTTGTTTGTCTATGTGCCCTGCAATTGGCTGGCGACCAGTCCAGGATTTACCCAGCCTCTTACCCTAAGTCAGCTGGGATAGGCTCTCGCCTACCTTTGACCTCAGTGAGGACAACTGCTAGAGAAAATGAGTGGACGATTCCCCCAGGCCAGTCTTTAATTTTAAAGAGGAAGTCAACCCAAACATATTTTTTTCCAGAATATGTTCTATGCAGGACCACTAGTTGAAATTCTGATTAATATTGCGTTTGTGAAATCTACTATACTGTAAGTTAAGCAGCAAAATGCACCCACTTTAGCGATCTCATGGGGCAGCCATTTTGTCACTTCTCTCGACTGAAGATGACATCAAAGTTGTTCAGGGGTCAGATAACGGCCAGTCACGGCTCACTTGTTTTCTGAAGCTGAGCCATGATTGATCGTTTTCTGAGCCCTGAGCAGCTTCTATGTCATCTTCAGTCGACAGAAGTAACAAAATGGCCGCTCCCTGAGCTAGCTAAAAACGGCTGGATTTCTCATATTCCACAAACCCAATGTTAATCAGAACGCTGTGTTTGGACTAGATAGAACATATTCTGAAAAATATGTTTGGGTTGACTTCCTCTTTAAGTCTCACAAAACCAAACAAATAAAAACATTGGCACTCATTTATTAACGTGCATATGCACCAATTTGTGCGCAAAATGTGTTTGTGTATGTCATGTATGATTCATCAATATCTTCGTACTTGAAATAGTGATTAGATGCGAACAAATTTAGAACATACTCAGCTCATGCTTACGCACAAATGATGAAGGATCAGCATTTGGAAACAAAACAAAATGTCAAAACACACCTTTTAGCCACGATGCACAATGCATTTAAACTGTAGTCATTTGCATTAACACTAATGTTAATTTTAACATTAATAAGTTCAAACGAAAATGTATTAATGAGTTGGCTAATATCCTAAATAACTCTGAAAGACACTTCCCATCACTTTTACCCTCTTGCCGTTCAATGTGTGAGTGTGCTTTCTGTACAAATGAATCCGCCGCTGTCTATATCCGCAGTTGTCACTCTACGAGTAACAGCAGTACGCTGATCGTGCACCAGAAAAGCCAACGAGCCGCTCGCATACTACACTTTAACTATATCTAAAATATAAAATATCTATACTTTATCTTGAGTATCGATACTTGACCACTCTGGTTCAAAATATCAATGTTTTGGTGTCAATATGCCCATCCCTGGATGAAGGGAGTCAGGACAGCCGTCCCTGCCGATGAGGTGTCCCTTATTTATTTTTCAGGGAGTTGGCAACCATAGTTCCTACGCATTTATTAGTAAATGAGGAGCATTGTTAGCCAAGTCCACTTGTATGACAAAGTTTAAATCTTCTTTTTAAGAGTTGGGGTTACGAGACACTTCGGGCCTGTTTTACTAAGATCCCAAACAGCAAGAATTATGTCTTCCCCCTCACAGATTACATGTGATATTTTGATGGTTATGTTTTGTTTGGTTTATCGCGTCTTGAATGTGTGGCAATTGGACAGACAGGTACTGTATGTGCCCAAACCACATAACTGAAAAAAATTATACACACACTGGACTGAGTGTGTGTGTGATGTTTTGTTACCATCGTTACTGATCTTTTTCCTCTCCCGCTCCAGTTACAGCAAGCAGTTGGTTGTCTATTATGCCTTTACCTGAACTATGTATCAGTCTGTGTCTCAATTACATTTATTAATATACGCGGAAATGCTTAGTTGAAAGGAGATTTGTCATAGTTGATACACATGACTCGGTTCTTGGTCTATTACTTTATTCATTGTATCTTTTACCACTCGGGTCCATCCTACATAAATATAATGTTTCGTTATGCAGATGACTGCCAAATTTATATCACTTTGAAACAATCTAAAATACTACTGGAGTGCTTGGACGAGTTCAAAGCACGGATGGCTTTTAAATGTTTACGTTTTAATGAGAAAAAACTTGGGGTTATATTTTCTCCAAGTGCTGCAACCATTGACAGTGACATGGAGGTGGGCATTCTAACCCAGACTGTGAGACCAGTTGTAATAAACCTTGGCTGGACACCACCCTGTGACTGGATACCCATATCCATGCTGTTGTGAAGTCTAGCTTCTTTCAACATGCCAAACGGTCCCGGACGGATGCCCATTTTGTGGATGGAGGAGGAGTTTTTTTTTTTTTTTTAAAGGATGGACTAAACAAGGATGGAAGTGGGCTTTCGTCTAACGTTTTGTGTTGGGTTCTTTTAAAAAGAAAGACCACCGTTCTCTTCTGCGATACCACACTCACAGGTATAGTCTGCCCTCTAGTGGTTCAACACATGTAATGCCATGGAATACGCCACAGGACAGCCCAGCCTGTTTTGCGTATGTAATCCGGGATACACTTTGTATGGGTCATAGAAAAAAGGTGGATAACAGTTTTGTTTTGTTAATTAACTGTTAACATTTAGTACATACCTCATCCCTTTGCATACGAAGTATGTCCTTGTCTGGGACATCTCTAGAGCGTGAAAATCTCTCCAAACCGTCAATCATACTCATGACAGCGCCGCCGTACACTTAAAGCTACGACCCTGAAGTTCTTTTCGTTTCCTCCTAAAATAACATTGCGTTATTTTGCAATAATTATTTTTATTGCACTTTGAGTACCTTGAAGGTAGAAAATCACTGAAAAAGTGCAAGCCCATTTACCATTCCATGATGGTATTTATTTCCAAACTGTTTTTTGTGTAAGGCAGCTAAAAACGGTCACATCCATCCAAGTATGCATACAAGCAGTCTGCCCATGCTACCGTCTGACATCACCCTTTCATGAAGTGAATCCTGTTCTACACTGGCTAAGGCTATGTTTGGACTGGGCCGAGCTGTCAACTGGGCATGAGGGAGGAATAGGAGCAAGAAATGTGGAGTGATGTCGATCAGACCTGAGGCTCGGGGCATTTTAAGTTTTGAGGAGGTTTGGGCTTGAAGCTGAGAGATGGATTGTCTTACAGAAGTAGCGCTAAGTTGGGAGGCTTGTGTTCTGGCCTGGAACAATCCTTGTCTAAATGCGGGGGAGTTGCTGGCTCAGTTGCCACTCAAGGGCAAAAACTGAACAGCGAAAGAGGCTTTGTGGTTTGGATTGTTAGATTTGGTTTGGCCCTGACGAGTCTCAATATAATTATGATTGAAACAAGGAACTACAGGGGTAAGTAACCAGTAAATTTGCCAATTGTATTTGATCTATTGTGGGATCTGTCTTTGTTACTTACAAAATGAGAGTATAATTATGTTCCGTTTCTGTCCACCTTATCTTTTTTTCTCAGCTGATGTCAAAGCAACCCATGGAGGAACCTTCCTAAAGTGGAAAATTGATTCTAGAATCATGCTCTTTGAATAAAAATCACATCATTAATCATGCCTATTATCGCTTGTAATCATAAGTCTGGTCAGAGCATGGCACTCTATTTGGCAGGCTAAAATGTTGAGGTAGCTTTCACATAGCGTTAAGGGATTATAAGGCCCATCAGGCATCTCTCAAACCTCAGCAGCTTCCTTGACACTTACTAAATAGATTTATTTTTACTGAAGTAATTGAAGAATGTCACAGAGCAAAATCGTTTTGGAGGCCCTGTCTACTGTCTGCAGTAGTCTAAAACCAAAAGGAACAAGAAATGCATTTATAATCTCAATATATCCCACCGGATCTCATCCAACTGCATGTCATATTGTAAATGAACCACATAAACTAAAGTTTGTTGTCTACAGGACTCCATAATGGTCGGAATGTAACGTTATCAAAATGAATGAGCGATATCACACGCATGGCTCTGAAACTGGGACCAGTTATCTGCGCCCCAAATGGAAATGACTCGTTTGTATTCCTGGGTTGCCCCCAGTGACCCACCGACATACAAGGGTAAAACCAGCTCAACCACTTTACACCCGAACAGTTTTGAACTTTGCTGTTAAAATGTAAACGGGTTCAGAATGTTCACTTCTTCTGTATCAATCTTAGTAAATTTGTCACCAATATCATCTGCTGTGAGGCGTGAACAATTAAAGATGCCTCAATGTTTCCAATATATTTTTTAAAAACCAGCATGCAGTGCTGAAGTGGAACTGTCAGTCACAATCATAATCTGTTGATGCTGTCTCTTGTGATAACTGTGTCTTAACAGCATGCTTAAATCTTCATTTTTTCTTGTCATATATACCCCCAATCCAAAATTCCTATCATAGATAATGACAAATGGTTGTGACAGACTGTCGTAAATTGCCTGACAAGCATTTTATGAGAACGTACATGTGACATCCAAAAACTCCATCCATCCATTTTCTACGCCACTTGTCCTCATTAGAGTCATGAGTTACAGTCACACTGATGGACAGTTTGGTCTTAAATTAATCTAAGAAGCATGTTTTTGGGATGTGAGAGAAAGCCTACACAAGCATGGGGATAACATACAAAATCCACATAGGAAGTCCGGAGCCAAAATTCGAACCCTGAACTTCTTGATTGTGAGGGAGACATGTTAACTGTTTCACCGTGCTATCCGGCACCCAAATAAATCCATGTAATGTTTGATTATTATATACACTCATCTATCACATGAATTAAAAAAATACTAGAGACAAAAATGTTTGGTTCATTCATACAAATAGAAACGAGTAAATGATTGAGTCTTCAAACAGTAATGATGTCTCAAATGTTATTCTACAAAGGTTGAATTGGAGGCAACTGGACTCTTGTTTGTTGCTGAAGCCCGTATCCCGAAGGCTTGTGAGTGTTTGCGTACCTTGTGAATGTTGATTTTTCGCCATGGTTTGTTCTTTGCTTCTAACAGTCGCAAAGACTTTTACCAGAAATTCGTCAACAGTTTTAAAGAGGAAGTCAACCCAAACATATTTTTTACAAAATATGTTCTATGCAGGCCCACTAGTTGAAATACGGCATTCTGATTAATATTGCGTTTGTGGAATATAAGTTCAGCAGCAAAACGCACCTACTTTTAGCCATCTCCGGGGGAAGCCATTTTGTGACTTCTGTCGACTGACGATGACATTTTGCTCAGGGCTCAGATAACGACCAATCATGGCTCACCTGTTTTCTGAAGCTGAGCCATGATTGGTCGAGCAACTTCGATGTCATCAATGTCGACAGAAGTGACAAAATGGCCGCCCCCTGAGCTAGCTAAAAATGGATGGATTTCTCAAATTCCACAAACGTAATATTAATCAGAAAGCCATGTTTACACTAGTGGGCTTAACATATTCTGGGGGGAAAAAAATTGTTTGGGTTGACATTCCCTTTTAACAGTCGCAAACTGTTTGCGATCATTGAAACTATTGATGAACATCCTTGGGACCGTTTGCGACCTTGAAAAAAACCCTGATGAAAAATCAACATTTTCTACCTGAGCAAAACCTTTGCCGCTCAGTGGGATATGGGCTTAATCAAACAAACAAACGAAAAAGAAGAGTCCAGTTGACTTATATGACCTGACCTGATGATGACTGAGGATCTACACAGATACTCCCAGTTTAGCTGCATTAATCGCTGTCCACTTTATGGACTAACTATCAACAAGGGAAAAAATGAAGAAAACATGATTCATTCAGTAAATCACAAGTTTATGCATTACAAATATGTTTACGGCTGTGGTCACTCAGCTGCTTGCATTCATCAGTGCTCATCAATCATGTGTGATTCACACTGTCATATTTGATTTGTCTCCAAGGAAGCAACTTTTGTGGACATTCATAGTGATTGTGCAAGCAACACACCAGTCTTGTCAGTCATGTTAGCTGAGGCATGACATTACTAATTGGTCTTAAATGACTTGATACTGACTGTACTGTGTGTTTGCCAGATGTGTCCAGTGGTCACAGTTTGCCACCACAGTATGTGCATGGATAATATTCTGGACATTAACTGTGATAATGTACCACTGTTTCTCTGAAAACTTTATGCCATTAGGGTTTTCCGTAAAGATTGTCTTTCTGTTTTAGTTCACTTTCATATTCATTTCCGATGAGGGTGGAAATCACAAACCATAGTCCTCCCAACAAACAGCTTACACAACTTTTTCAAAATGTTATTGTCTTGTGAGGAAATCGTTCAGCCTTCCAGATTTCACAGTGGTAAACAAAGTCACATGAAGAAACCTCTGCGGCACCACCTTTAGAAGAAGGTGCTACATACTATTTTAATATGTACAGCACAAAATGAATTTTTATTTTATATTGCACTAGTAGGTTGCCTGAAGAAAACTCTCAGGAGAGAAAAAAAATGCTGGAGCAGTGTCTGTGGCAACATTTATATGCAGACTGTAATGACTGCCATGCACATTTACAATGCTGTTTCACAGAATTGCCAATAGCCCCCAATATTGAAGTATTCTTTGAAATTTCTAGTTTTCCAAAGCTTCTAGGAAGAGACAAGAGGGACCATGTGGTTTTATTATTGCCATTCCCAAAAGGAACTGCTTATAAATCATGGGATCAACTTACTTGGTCAAGTTTGGAAAGTGTTTATGATTGAGCAACACTCTTTTCAACACACATTTTATCCATCTTAACCTCAAAGGAGGTGTCAGGCACATCCATCACAGTCTTTTTTAAAACTGAATTTCCAGAAATTGCCCCCCCACACACACACACGAGAAAAAAAATGGTGAAGAGATGCTAGGAGGGGATATTTTTATTCTCTGAACCAGATGAGTCCATAAATAAAAGTGGTGTTGTTGAATAAATATTACCTTAAGTCGCAGTCATCATACTTGCTACGTCCTACTGCTGGTTGATTTCTTTTCCTGTCTTTGTTTGCTTTGGGCTATGGTGGAGAGTGTTATAGCCACTGCACTACAGGCTACCACGGTGCTGCGCAGGAAAAGGAATCTTGGGCATGTGTTTGTATTATATCTAAATCAACGAGGCTTCAACAGGTGTCTTCTTATTTCTCGTAGCTCATTACAGTTAATACAACCAACCCCAGATTTCTCTTCTCCACCTTTGAACTCCTAACTAGCTCTGATTTTAACAAGTCCCCACAGAGACCAAAAGACACTCTCTGTGAGGACTTTGCAGACCACTTCAGAAGTAAAATCGATTAAATAAGATCCAGTCTTTTGGCCCATCAAACGCAAGTTTTAATAAACTAATCATATGGGCAATCATATTTACATGAGGAAACACTGGAAAGATTTTCCCTGGTTGATGCAAGGACACTTGGTAGAGTTTTCTCCCAACAACCTGCGTTTCGGATCCAATTCCCACATTTATTTTTAAGACATATTATGAATTCTTTGAGGAACAAATTTTAAATATAGTCAATTTCTCTCTTCATACGGGTGTCTTCTCCACCGCCTTTAAAACGGCGGTGGTGAAGCCCCTTGTGAATAAGAGCAATTCTTACCCCAGCATTTTTAATAATTACAGACCTGTATCCATTCTACACTTATATTGTTAAAATAAGCTTTTTTTCACAATTTCAGATGCTGGTGTGCTGCGGGATTTTTTTCAATGAAATAAATGTGCCTTGACTCAAAAAAGTTTGAAAAACACCAATATAGACGACACGCTCGTGGACTTTAAAGCCGTGAAACCATCCAAACGTGATGTATGGTTAAAACATACCTTTTTATTTTGGCTTTCAAATCATTTTAAATTATCTTTTTCTTTTGATTGAGGACTATTTTTACCTTATCTTACTGATTTCAGTTCTAAGATTATATTATTGTTTTGTCTTATAGTTTTGTTGTTTTCTATTGTTAGCTTTTAGCTCCTGTTTCCTCATGGGGGGCCTCCGCGCTGAGAGGGGTGGCTGCTCTTCCCTCGGGGGGCATCATCGCAGGGGCTCCTTAGGTCTGGGTGACCGCGGGCCTCTAGACTAAGTGTGGGGTCTACCCGGCTGATCCGGGCGGGGGGTCTCTGTGATGGTGGTACCCCCGTGGCCCGTGGGCTTTCATTCCCCCCAGCGTGAATGAGCTCCCCTTGGGTATCCTTTCCTCATATGGTTTCTCTGTGCCTTGTCGTGTCTTTTTAACACAGTTTATCAGGTTGTGTGTTTTGTGTGTGCGTGTGTGTGAGTGCTGATGTACTGGTGGATGTATGTCTTTATGTATGTTGGGAGGGAGGGAGACAGTGGGTCTTGTTTTTGTTGTTTTGGATGTTTTTATTACACAGCACTTTGAGTTGCATTTTCATGTATGAAAGGTGCTATATAAATCAAATGTGATTGATTGATTGATGGATTAGACGTTCCAATGTATTCATGTGGTTTTACAGTAATTGCTATTTGAACAATTTTAATCAACTGAAACTAACAAACATGACAGATTGACTCACCACTTGACTTTAAATCCATCAAGCTGATCTCATTGACAATAATTTCTTATTCTGGATAAGTTACAATCATTCTAAGCTCAAAACAAGACCGTTCAGCAAAAGTAAGACGAAATGGAGTTTTTCCAAGTGACGTGTGTTTTGCACCATCCAGAGGTGTGTTTAAAATGTTGTCATTGAGCTTATGGCTTTGCGTCATTTCATGAGAAGCATTCACACTTGCTGGTGTTCGCTATCCCCAGTGGAACGATAACTGTCAGTTTCAACATTCATTTGGAGCGTATACACCCACTCCACTCTGAATATGTGCACAGGCCAAAATGGATAACACAGTGTCTCTTTTATTATAATCTTCAATTCTGTCCAGTGTTGTTGTGATCACAGGATATTGTTGAATGTTTTCATATTTTAGTAAGTTCCCTTTCATCCCTCTCTCTATGGTCAGCTCTGCTTCCCAGTTCCAGTGTTATGTCGGCCATATGCTACGTATGTGTCTGGGACTACAGCCAGACTAGAGGAAGAGAATTATATTCACATTGTTGGTGCCAAGAAACACACAAGTGTGTTGCTTTAGATACAGACTCATGTCAAGGGGAAAAAAAACAAGTGTTTAGCTATGTAGTAAGGGTATTCCCCATGCATATTGCTCAACAAATGACACAATGCATATGCCATTAAACTCAAATAAATTCCTTTGAGTCATGTTTATATTCATAATGGTCCAGAATATTTTAGTTGTTTGTATGTATGTACACTGTGAAGGAAAGTTATGGTTGCAGGACGCTACAGAAGTTTTGGAAGTACTACAATAATTCTGTGATAGCCTCTGTCCACCTTGAATGATGCAAGGTAGAGATTACCAGAGCTGGGCACTAGCCGACGAACCGGTCCGTCTATCCGGCTATGACGGAGGGCCATTTTTCAGATGATAAACGATAAATGGGAAATTAAAAAAAAAAAAAAAAAAAGACGGATTAAGCGGAAGTGGATTTTCGCCCATCTATGTAATCGTCTATAACCTGACATTGACGATTATTGTTTTGTGTGATGCAGGTACGTTTACTGCTTGATTCGTGTATTTTACAACAGGCATGGTTTTACAGCTAATGGGTCCTAATAGTGTGCTGCTCTTCTGCTATTTTCAGCCGCGTGATGTCACATCGAGCGGCAAAGGGTCAACATTGACTATAGACAAGTATAGATGCGCGCTTGCAGACGACCTGTTAGTGCTGCTTCCTAGAAAGAAACATGCCAAGTAAACACTGCTGCTATGGAACTTGCAGAAACGACTCCAGACACCACAACCGTCCATGTATTATGGATGTATTCTTTATTCGTTTCCCGAAGCCAAAATCTCAGGGGGATGAACGTGAATGATGGGTCAACTTGTGCGGACGTCCAAGTTTAACGCCAGCAAGGTGAAGTCTTTTACGTGTATATGTAGTAAACATTTCGTTGGAGGCCATATGGTGTTACAGATGACGATCATTTTCTTCCTTTTTTGCTTGAAGTTGCCGTTTGGCCCTACTCCTCCTGCCACTGACATCAGTGAATGATGAGGAAAAATGTTAAGCCAGGCTGTTTTGTACTACTGAGGTGCTCCAGTGAACTCCCCCAAATTCCCATACAGTCCTAGCTCTCCGCAACAGTGCTCATTCTGTTCGGTTATGACGTGTTTTTATTTTTTGGGGGCCCGGGGGGTGGTGCGGACAGGTTGGCTGACGGAAGCGCGTTTAAAATGATAGACGGACCGACCGATAGGTATAGGTAGGTATTTGTGCAAATACCTGCGCCATGAAAGAAAGAAATAAAATTGTGATTTTTCTCACTACTATGTTATCGGCATAACATGCGTTTTTTAAAGAAGTTAATTTTGTTAACACAAGTAGGTTTTTCATCCATTTTCTCCACCGCTTCTCCTTCTTTGGGTTACGTTTGTAGAATAAGAGTTAATCCACCCGTTTTTAGCCATCTCTGGGGGAGGCCATTTTGTCACTTCTGTCGACTGAAAATTACATCACAACCGGTCAGGGCTCAGGTAACGACCAATCATGGCTGACCTGTTTTCTGAAGCTGAGCCGTGATAGGTCGTTCGTTATCTGAGATGGCTAAAAATGGGTGGATTTTGTGAAATATGAGTTAAGCAGCAAACTCAACATGAATTAGAATGTCGTGTTACAACTAGTGGGCCTGCTGGGAACATCCATCCATTATCTATACCGCTTATCCTCACAGGAGTCGCGGGGCGTGCTGGAGCCTATCCCAGCTGCCTTCGGGCAGTAGACGTGGGACACCCTAAATTGGTTGCCAGCCAATCGCAGGGCACACAGAGACAAACATCCGCACTCACAATCACACCTAGGGGCAATTTAGAGTGTCCAATCAACTTACCATGCATGTTTTTGGAATGTGGGAGGAAACCGGAGTACCCGGAGGAAACCCACGCAGGCACGGGGAGAACATGCAAACTCCACACAGGGAGGCCGGAGCCGGGATCGAATCCACGACCTCTGAACTGTGAGGCGGACGTGCTAACCAGTCGACCACCGTGCCGCCATGTTAGTAATAATTTACACGTGAAAAACTTATTACACAGTTTTTGTTGCTCATTTCATCATTAGCCACCCACTTTTGTTTCCCACAAAAGTGTCTGAGTTTCTTCGAGATAATGGAGTATAATTCACCTCACACTCAGCATAGTTGTACACCTACTATGACCACAAGCCACAATTACAGAGCTACATTTTATTCTTTTTTTGACACTGCTGACAAAGATAAGAGATAAATCATTTCCATTGCAACAATGATAACACTGTTTGCAAGCCAACATATTCACAAATAGCATTTCACAGTGTGTGTGCGTGTGTTTTTTTTTAAGCAAATATAAATAAATAATTAATCTTGGGTGGTAAGCCTTAATTGTGAACCATAGATTTCACAATTTAATTTTTTCTAAAAGTGCTAAGATGTTGGGCAATCCATCGCATGGACAGCAGTGACGAAATGTCACGCAATTTTCCGCGCCCAAAACTGCAGTGACAATTCTAAAATGTATGCATATTTGGGTGCTTAATGCTGTGTGGTGTCCTCTGTGATTACTATATGGTCAAAGTTATGTAACAGTGAAGGAGCTTTCCCTTGCGCTTTCAACCGCCAAAGCAGTCAAAGCGCTTTAACACCATCGCCTCATTCACATACTGATGACGCAAGATCAGGAGCATCTGAGGGTGCAGCATCTTGCACAAAGACACTTTCAAACATTCCCAGGATCAAAATGTCGTTTCAAGCCGACCAAATCTGTCTTCGTCAGTCCGTCACGCATTGATCGATATTTTAACCGCGATTCTGTAATCTCTAAATTACAGTTCGACGCCGCTATTTTAGGACCATCAGCCAGTCTGTCATTGTTGTTTTAATCATGTCATGTCATGTCATTTTCCAAACCGCTTATCCTATAGAGGGTCGCGGGGAGTTGCTGGAGCCTATCCCAGCCGTCAACGGGCGAAGGCAGACTACACCCCGGACTGGTCGCCAGCCAGTCGCAGGGCACACATAGACACTGTCGCTGAGCGGGAATCGATCCCACGCTGCCCGCACACAACTCGGGCGTGTGTACCACTACACTATCAGCGGACCTTGTTTTAATCACCTTTCTGTCATTGCTAAATTACAGTTTAGTTTAGTTTATTTAAATTAAATGATTTATGAAACAAATTATTACAGTTCCCACTATTTTAGGACCGTCAGATCTTCTTCCTCAGTGGCATTGCATCCGTGATAAGCCAATTGGTGTCGAGAACGCACTCAATATGTCACACACGCGCAGCACAAGCACACACACCCACACGCCCTCACACACACACACACACACAGATAGCATGGTGATATTAAAAACGATGTGGGACAATATCATTGCGGTCTGTGGGACCGTTGGGTATACAACACAGCCAGCATCCTTTACCGGTCGGAACCTGGACAAAAAAAGGGCAGGCTTTGAGAACGGGGAGCCAGAAAGTTGACATATCTGGTGAGATCTATATGGTGAGTATATTGACTTGTTTACAAATTTTTAACTGTCAACCAAGATAGCGTTTAGGAGTCAACACAACCACCGGTCATCAGATTGACAAGCGATGTTCAAACTTTTTTTTCTGTCAGAGGAGCCGATCCTCATCTCTGCTCGAAGCAACCCCGAGGTATTCACCCCCGCACACAAACAAACGCAAGACACGCAGCATGTGTTTCCGTCAATCATCAGCTATACAGGAGTCATACAGGCTATCATTCGCCAGCATTGTCCGTCTATACTAAGAGAATGCCCACCTCTAGTGTTTGTATCCTTTTCTTAAAGTGATATATTTTGACCGTACGTACGGTACTACCCTGGAAAAAAAAATTAAGTTAACTTCAGTCCAGATTGAATGATGAGATAGACTGTGATAGGAGGACATAATACAATGTTCTACTAGTCATCTTCATAAAAAAAAAATGTAAATACATTTGACACAAGTACTCAAGTATATATATTACACAAGTATATATATTATTGATTAGCTCTAAAAATGTGTGAGAAGCCTCTTTTTCAAAATGCTGATTCTGTTAACAGGCCTCTGCTAAGGATAACTGTTTATAAATGTCTCCTATCGTTTTGTAATCAATTATTCATGTCACTTGTACACAAGCAAGGGAATGTAATGGTGCAGGCACTGAAAGTAGTGCTGTATAAGTGGCTGCAGACTGGTAATTCATCACCGGAGTCAAGAGGCGTTTATTTGTTTTGTCAAAGTTTCTGTGTTGCTGTTATTTAATTGCAGTGCTCTGATTATAATATGTTAGTACTCTAAGGGATACACTGAAGCCTCTTGCATTAAAATCTAAATTGCTAAATTGCAAAAGCTACTTTCTATTTTATGACTCATTATTATACAATGCTGCATGCAAACTACAACTACAATAACAGCATATCAGGAACTTTACATTTTTTTCATGAGATTTTGATACAGATTCTATTAAATAGTTGCATTGTTATCTGAATGTATTATTTTGGGTGATAATAAAAAATGAAAGGCAAGAAAATTATGGTGGCTAACATATAGAGAAAATTAATCAAACACAATGTATTGATTGTCATCTATTAAATTAAAAGTGTTAGTTGTGAATGTGAGCTTTGGTTGTAAATAGAGACAGAGAGGAGATAAAGCTAAGTGGGTGATCTTGTTGTTGCAAGCCAGCAAGACACAAGAAGCCAGGGGCAACCCCAAAATTTTCCCACCTCCGTTCTGACAGTCCGTAAACATTATCAGTCAACCAGCCAACCAGCCAGCCATCAACAGTCCAAACCATACAGTCAATTGATAGTTAGCCAACCAGAACTTAAGCATTCACATTCATCTTCTCAAGTAAAAGTCACAAATCAGTTATTCAACGAAACGGACAGTCACTTTCGTTAACAGCTTTTGGTTCTTGCTCGCAGTTGGAATTTCATGTCACTGGGTTGTCCACCAATAACGCACGGTCACACATACACAGACTCACAAGTGGCACAAGCTGGTCAAATGATTGCTCCTGTCACTTTTATGGGCCTTTTTTGTTGTTACTGTGTTTGGATCCTTGATGTTGTACATTTCTATGGTCCTTTATTTTAGAAAACAGGATTTGGTGTGACCTGTATTTCAGTATTTAAGTTTGAGTTGCTCAGTAACACGTCAGACCGTCAAGGTTTCTTCTGTGGGGCTGGCATGGCTCAGTGCTAGAGTGGTCGTCTCCCAACCCAGACATTGTGGATTCGATTCCCAGCCCTTGTGACGAGATACTGAACCCCCAGTTACTCCTGATGCTGTGCCATCAGTAGGTGAATGTCAACTCAATGTGAAGCGCTTTGAGTGCCTTAATAGGTGGAAAAGCGCTACACAAGTGAAAGACCATTTACCATTCCATGCCCTGCTGCGCCCAGCCCTGCTCTCTGTTGTTACTTTGTGTTTTTGCATATCAAGACATTTTACTTAGCCACTCTGCTTTGGGGTCCAAATTCTGCTTGTCACATCACAGTCATGCACCCATCAAACTCAGACACGATCCCCAAATTGAATTTTGAGTTCCCTGATGAGGAAGGATGGCAAGCCACCCTTGATCTGCTGAACCTGACTGCCTTTTCCAAGGAGCTGGATTTTCAAGATCCTACCTTTACATTGTGGTAAGCCTGTGAACTGCATCCTCAGTAGATATCACAGAACAAAAGTTCACTTAAACTAATCTCTTTGACTATTAACTTTGACTTTGACGTGGATACCAGGACACGAGAACAATGACATTTCCCATTCAGAGGAACAATTATACAGTTTATTGTTATTTTATTTTGGGGCCCAAGGTAAGCATGTTGTGCTATGGGATTCCAGCTTTACATAGGCAGGGATTGTAAATATTAACATTTTTTTGTAAATGTATATTCTTTTTATTCAACATATCCGTGGCGCCAGTTGCTGATTGTGTGTTCGTTGATATTTTGGGTCAAATTAGCAAATCTATTCCTACAAGTGACGACAAGCCCAAGGCACTTGCCCTCACATTAATCCACTTTGTGCAAGGTATTTAAAAGTAAATGGTAAATGGACTGTCATTTGTATAGCGCTTTTCTACCTTTGTTACCTTTGGTAATGTGATATGAGATAGCTAAAGGGCTACATTGTGTCTCATATTATCTTGATTTGAAAGTGGAAGCATAAGGGTGTTCATATGTGCACTTGGCACCCAGGACACTCGAGGCCGCAGTTCGATGATTGACTTTGTCAATCAATCAATCACATTTTATTTATATAGCACTTTTCATACATAAAAATGCAACTCAAAGTGCTTTAAAACATTCAAAGCAAAACATAGAATTATCTTCAATCAAAAGAAAAGATAAATTATTTAAAAGTTGTTGAAAGCCAAACTAAAAAGGTGTGTCTTGAGCTTCCTCTTAAAAATATCAACAGTCTCTGCAGACCTGACATCCTCTGGCAGGCTATTCCAAAGGTGAGGACCAAAATGGCTGAATGCAGCCTCGCCATGCATTTTGGTCCTCACCCTTGGAATAAATAAAAGGCCGGCGCCAGAGGACCTCAGGATCCGCGAGGGCTGGTATGATAAAAGCAAATCAGATAAATAAGATGGCCCAAGACCATTAACACATTTATAAACTAATAAAAGTACTTTAAAATCGATCCTGAAACACACAGGGAGCCAATGCAGCAATTTCAAAACTGGCGTAATGTGCTCCCGCCCTCTGGTTCTCGTCAGCACCCGAGCGGCTGAATTCTGCAGTAGTTGCAGTGGTGAAATGCTCTTTTTCGGGAGGCCAGAGAGCAGGGCATTACAGTAATCTAAACGACAGGAAATAAAGGCATGCATCAGCACTTCCGTGTTAGCCTGAGAGAGAAACGGGCGGACTCTGGCGATATTCTTAAGGTGATAAAAACCAATCTTGGTTACATTTTTAATATGAGGAATAAAACTGAGCTCAGAGTCAAAAATGACGCCAAGGTTCTTCACACAGTGTGAGGGATTAAAAATGTGTAGTTTTGGTAAAAGCTTCTCTCTCTGACCTTCGGGACCGATAACTAAGACCTCAGTCTTGTCCTCATTGAGCTGTAGGAAATTATCTGCCATCCATGACTTGATATCTAAAATGCAATTTAAAAGGGTATCAATGGGTCCTGTGTCATCAGGAGACACGGCAATATACAGCTGCGTGTCATCAGCATAGCTGTGAAAGCTGATGCCGTGTCCCCTGATGACATCCCCGAGGGGAAGCATATAAAGATTAAAAAGTAAGGGGCCTAAAATCGAACCTTGAGGAACCCCACATTTAATTTCATGAGTTTTAGAGGAACAAGTATCCATACTTACAAAGAAATATCGGTCTGTGAGATAGGAATAAAACCAGTCAAAAACAGTACCAGAGATGCCCACTAGATTTTTAAGTCTATTTAATAAAATTTGGTGATCTACTGTATCAAAAGCAGCGCTTAGATCCAGTAGCACCAAGACTGTGAGTTTTCTCACGTCTGCAGTGCACCTAATATCATTTAAGATCCTTAAAAGAGCAGTCTCCGTACTGTGGTTCATCCTAAAACCAGATTGATATTTCTCCAAAATATTATTTGTATTTAAAAAATGATTCAACTGGATGAAAACCAGTTTTTCTAAAATCTTACTTAAAAACGGTAAGTTGGATACGGGTCTGTAGTTATTAAAAACGCTCGGGTCAGAACCGCTCTTCTTCAGAAGGGGCTTCACCACCGCCGTTTTAAAGGCAGCTGGGAAGACGCCTGTCTGAAGAGAGCAATTGACTATATTTAAAATTTGTTCTTCAAAAAATCCATAAAATGTCTTAAAAAGAAATGTGGGAATTGGATCCAAAAGGCAGGTTGTTGGGTTTACCTGGGAGAAAACTCGAACAAGTGTCCTTGCATCAACCAGGGCAAAACTTTCCAGTGTTTCCTCATGTAAATATGATTGTCCGGGTTTATTAAAACTTGTGTTTTGACGGGCTAAAAGACTGGATCTTATGTCATCGATTTTACTTCTGAAGTGGTCTGCAAAGTCCTCACAGAGAGCATCTGTTGGTCTCTGTGGGGACTTATTAAAATCAGAACTAGTTAAAAGTTCAAAGGTGGAGAAGAGAACCCTGGGGTTGTTTTTATTGACTGTAATGAGGTTTGAGAAATAGGAAGATCTTGCCAGTTTTACTGTTTTATTGTAAGATTTCAGTTGTTCGCATAAAATTTCATAGTGTACTGTAAGTTTACTTTTTCTCCACCTCCTCTCTGCACTGACTTTGTAGTCGTGTCATCAGATTTGCGGCCGCATGTTTTGGACATTCGGGTGAAGAGAGGAGCAGAGCTGTCAACTGATCACCACCGGGTGGGGTGCTGGCTCCGATGGTGGTGTAAGATGCCGGTCCGACCTGGCAGACCCAAACATAATGTGAGGGTTTGCTGGGAACATCTAGCAAAATCCCCTGTCAGAAAGAGTTTCAACTACCACCGCCGGCAAAACTTTGCCCACATCCCGGGGGAGGCGGGGGACATTGAGTCCAAGTGGACTATGTTTTCCTCCCATTGTTGAGGCAGCTGATCAGAGGTGTGGCAATAAGTGGTTGGTGCCTGTCCTGGTAGCAATCCCTGAACTCGTAAGCGATGTCGTCAAGCTGAAGAAAGGAGTCCTATTGGGCCTTTTTGGCCTGTGGGACTCCGGAGCCAGGTGAGAGATATTGATTGGCCAAATGGAATGCAATTTCAGCGGTCGCTGAAGCAAGAACTCAGGCAAGGAGTTTAGCGAGGCCATGTAAAACAACTTCCAGACTGCTTCGAGCAAATTCTGGTCCACCATCCGGCATCTCAGCAGGGGAAAGCAGTGCACCATTAACACTGTGTATATTGGTGATGGGGTGCTGCTACCTTCAACTCGGGACTTTGTGAGTCAATGGGGAGAATACGTCGAAGACCTCCTCAATTCAATCGACACACCTTCCATGGAGGAAGCAGAACCTGGAGACTCTGAGGTGGGTTCTCCTGCCTCTGGGGTTGAAGTCACCGAGGTGGCAAAAAAGCTCCACAGTAGCAAAGCCCCGGGTGGATGATATCCGCCCAGAGTTCCTAAAGGCTCTGGATGTTGTGGGACTGTCCTGGTTGAAATGCCTCTACAACATTGCGTGGACACCGGGCCTCTAGAATGGAAGACCGGGGTGGTGGTTGGCCTTTTTAAGAAGGGGGACTCAAGGGTGTTTTCCAATTACAGATGTATCACACTCCTCAGCCACTCTGTTAAAGTCTATTCAGGGGTGCTGGAGAGGAGGGTCCGTCAGGAGGTCGAATCTCCGATTTAGGAGGAGCAATGTGTTTTCCGTCCAGGCCGTGGAACAGGGGACCAGCTCTACACCCTCAGCAGGGTCATCAGGGTGCATGGGAGTTTGCTCAATCAGTCTACGGCCTTGTCTACACGTAGCTGAGGTTTTTGCAAAGGGCGGATATTAGCCTGCGGTTACCCCTATCATCCACACGTCCCCAGAGTTTTTTCATTGAAAACACAAAACTCCGGCCACATTGGAGTTTTGCGGATATCCCCGGAACTGCGTTTGGCTGTGGACAGTTAGACCCGGAGATTTACATCGTCACTGTGCGACAAAAATGCTCTGACGTAACTTGCGCGACTTGTGTTTTCAAAAAAGTCAACATGGATGCCCACAGAGCCGCGTTGGTCATACTTACTTATTTGTCCACAACCAACTACTGCTTCTAGTTGAAATGTTTAAAAGCAGTTCTGACCTCTTGTCGGTCCTCACGAATGAGCCTGGGGTTGTGTTTTCGGTTTTGTAGAAGTGGCATCAAAAGACGAAAGTTCCTTTTGAATGGACAGTATTTGGCTAACTACTGCCGCCTAGAGGCTTGACATGCGTTTGAAAACGCACTTCCGCGGTTTCGTGTAGATGTGTTTTTTGGATGTGTATTCCAACGCAGGCGGGGGGCGGATATTCGGTTGTTAAAAACCCCGGCTACGTGTAGACAATGCTTACATGTGTTTTGTGGGCTTGAGGAGGGGCTTGACCAGGGCTGGGTGGTATGACTGAAAAATGTATCACGAGTATTTCATATTGGTCTATATTGATATAAATATCATTGTTTCCTCTTTTTTTTTACAGTATTGATTTTTTAATCCATTAAAAAAAAAATTAAGTGTTTTTGTGTAAATTGAAATGTAGTGTAATGTGCACTTTCACCTCCACCACTGATTTGTAAATGCGTATTTGCATTAAATGCTACCCCAAAGCCGTATTGCCGATACACTTATATTAGCCTTCATTCAATTTTCAAATAATATAAGTGTAGTGAACTAACACTCTCTTGCAGTGCATGCATTGCAGTTGACCAACAATCTTAGGACTTTTTAACATCTTTTTAGCTGACTCATTGTTTAATTTTACTTGCCTGATTTTGACTTGACTGCGATGCCGAGGGTCGGACATGGCTAACACTTGTGCTAGCACGTCAAAGACAGAGAACTACTTTACTTGTACACCATGTCTACATCCGGAGGTGTTTAATGCCTTGTTGGGTTAGCTGCTTCTTCTTTGTTGGTTTGAATGCTTCTTCGTTGGTTTAGCGGCTTGGGCGCTAGTGGTAATGATAGTCCAGAAGGCGATAAACGGACCGCAGATATTTAGTAAAATGCCCAACTCTGCTCATTTGTGTTAACTACACTGAACTATAAGATGTGGTGGGAATGTGAACCACCTATCCCATTGGAACTTTGTGTTCCTGGGTTTGTTGGTGGAAAAGTACCTAACATCAATCACGTACAGCTGCAAAAATCCATGTCAAGATTACAGATATGTCATTTAAAATTAGGGTCAGGGGCATTTTAGACTGCACTGAATACATTTTTTTTAAATTTGTGAACAGAGAAAATGTGTCATTTTAGAAATGGCTCTGAAATTGACATTTTTCGAATTGTTGGAATATTCATGGATGATTATTGGTGTCTTAAGTTCTAAGTATTGTATGTTACTGACTGCATCATATTCATTCATGAATGCAGAACACAGGGCCAACATAATGAGCCTGGTAAAGCTTATCTAGCGTAAGTGTACGCTCAAACGTATGCTGTAACAGACTACATTTAAAAGTTGAATGCCTGACTTGTATGAGTCAGTCACTGCAGCAGACAGCACATTGCACTGGCAGCAAATTATTACCCTTAACCTCGAAGAACTACAGGTTGGGGTGTTGCTACGAATCCATTTGACTGTGATTAAAATATATTTTTTAAGTTTTTTTAAGAAATATAAGTTTCCAAGTAAAGGCATTATCTGCCTCAAATTTACACCACTAGTTTCTTAAGCCTGGTACAATACATTTCTCTCATGTTGTTGTTGTTTTAACAATAATACAATAAACAATAATAGCTTACCTGCTATAAAATGTTGCACTTGAAAAAAGGACTGAAATGAATACTTTGCTGAGAACTTGAGTGTTTGACCCAGGCACTTAGTCGCTGTTTACAGTATGTGGCTGATATGTGAGATGTTACAATTTGAAGAGCACTAGACAACACATGAAAGACAAAGTACAAAGAACTAAAATCACTTCTCCAACCACATGCACATTAACACTCTCTGAACAGGTGTATCCATCCTCCCATGAGACACACTCAGGCCAAAATAACCATGGCTGCAAAACCAATAAAACAGAACAGCCTCTGTAGATGCTATTTCACTGCCTTGTCTAGACATTATCCATTTTTCTCGAACCAGGTTCGCAGAGCTAGGCTGGCAAAATAATTTTGTAAGTGTGTGACTGTGTGTTGTCTTTTTCTTTCATTTAAATACAGTGCCTTTGACAGCTGGCTGGGATACACAATATTGCAATAATAAACAGAGTTCATCCTTTTTTTAAAAACAAAAAAATTCTCACCCTACGTCCCCAAAATGGCTGTCCGTCCAAGATGTACGGACGGACCGTTCCGTCCCTGGGTGACGGAAAGCCGTCTCTGCTAATGAATATGACAACATTATGGACAAATGTTTGGGGACACCTGGCCACACCTACAGAAAGTGAAAATGGAACAAAATACGGAGTCCCTCCTCTACTTTCCAGAATTTAGTATATCTGTAGAATGTGTCTGTGGCAATTTTTGTCTACTCATTCAGAAGATTATTTGTAAGATCAGAGGTCACTGACGTTAGAAGAAAGGGCCGGACTCAAAATCTGTATTCTAGTTCACCAGTTTGAAGGGTCAGAAGCCAGGGCTTTCATGTTCTCCCATTTCAAAATCACCAAAGAATGCCTTTACAGACCTTGCTTTATGTACTGATGCACAGTGATACTGGCAGAGCTGTCAAATCCAACTCAACAAAGTAAAAACCCTGCCACGGTTTGGCTTCAGCCACAGGTGCTTCTCAATAATTTGCAGGTAAACGAGTTCCAAAAGCCAAACTGGGGCAGGACTTTTACTTTCTCGACCTGGATTTGACACCTCCAGATGCTGCTCTAGACAACATACAAACTGCCAAATAAATACAACAGAATTGTCAAATGTCTTGTGAGAGGAAAACCCCAGGAGGAGCCAGACGTTCAACCCCTGATTGATTAATTAACTGACTGGGTTGTGTCAATACTTTGGACCTTATAGGGTGGCTCAGTCATCACAATGTCATCTGTCTCAGGGATTCTTGTTCTCGTCACTAAAGATGGGTGTGACTATTTTGTTAAGGATCTTTGGCCCCAGAACAGTATTGTGCAAAGACCACTAATTGTGACCGTGTATCCATCTTTGTATGAAGCCCCAAATGCAACAGGACACCTCTATTCAGTGTTGTAGATTCGCAGCTCATCCTCAAACAGTGCAGTTTGACTTGTCTCTCCAGTACAGGCCACCCAGAAAGACATCTCCTGAGCAATTTTCCCTTTAAACTTTGCACATGCTCAGTTGTACACTGCTTTCACTCTCTCAGCATAAAACAAATGTAGGAATACAGCACAAAAAAATCAAACTTGAGCTGTGTTACATTTTGCATTTTCATATTCGGCTCATACAATATTCGGCCCAAAAATTGAAAGGTTTGTTTTACACGTGGTTGACGGAGTGGGAAGAAAAATGTCTAAAAAAACAAAACAAAAAACAACAGACAGTTGTTAATTAACTGTTAATTATGACTACCGTTAATTTGTCGCTTGTCATGGTGACAAGTGCAGTATTCGCATACTGATTACATACGTAGCATATTACTGCGAATAAAAAAATAAATAAAAATTGCTCAAAAAGGTTGAAAGTGAACAACGATAGTAGACATTTGCTATGTGTTTCACAAATCTTAATCTAGCACCTTCACAGTTTTACAGTAATAATTAGGGCTGTTCCATTTTTCCTAACAAGAAAATCCAGATTATTATTTTGAATGTCTCTTATTTAATCTTATTTTTTCTTTCTTTGAACTCAAAATGCCAGTCAATTTAACTTAATACACATAGAACAATCCATTGGGATTAACAGCATTTTACTTTCACAATAGATTTCAGATGTATTCTTAATTAAACCAATAATGAAAGAAGAAAGTGCATATACCATCTGAAATGAAATCATCAACATGAGAGAAGGTAGACAGTCAATTCTGTAAAACAAACAGTCTGTCAGCAAGGCATTTTGCCAACCAGCTAGTGACTAGCCTTTCACCTTTCTCCCTGGTTTTACTTAAACATAAATCAATGATTAGTTTAAAACTGTCACTCAATAGTACAATGCACTGTCAAGCTTAAGTACAGATGCATATTCATGACCAGAGGTCCGTTGTAGAGGAGAAAAAAAGTGACGCCTTTCAGACGTTGAGTTACTTGCTCACGAGTTGTATTGTACATGCGGGGCACACACTACACTACAGATCTACATTTGCCCGACTTATTAACTAAACGCTCACTTGCCTGAGCAAATACTAGAATCGCCGGTAGCACCGGTGTTGTTGTAGTTTTTCTGGACTGCGTGCTCGTGGGAGGAAGCAGAAATGCAAACGAAACTACGGTGGCTTATATACACCAAAAATAAAAAATAAAAAATCGATTTGAACGTTTTCAACATCGTTTTATCCAGAAAATTTGGTTTCGGTTCAAAAACGCTTAATCGAGCAGCCCTAGTAATAATCTTCAACATTTAACATAGTTTACCTTTTGAACCATTTTAATACTGCCACATTGTCACACTTAAAAACAGGATTATAACAAAACTTCCACTTACTTATTAGTAAATTGTTTTATGGACAAGTCAATTTGGGCCAATTGATGACATAAAAAGCGGTGTAGACTCTTTAATCGTTATCCAATTCTCACAAACTCCGGCAAATTCAATTTGTGGTACAAATCCATCCAATGATATCCTCTATTTTGGTGTATAGGTGGTTTGATTTTGAATTTTTAAAATACACTGTACCTACATCATGTATCTTGATATGATCTCAGGTTTTAAACAGGTGTGATACTGATTTGCAGAGGTGGATATTCTGTCAGACCGATGAACCGGTCTGTCAATCCGTCACTCACGGACGCCCGTTTTGCTGCCAATTAACGGGTCGGATGCATGGAAAATTATATAGAGGGAACATTGCTTCTGGGTCCCCACACTGATAACTTTTAGCAGATTGTAAGACTTCGAATTCTGAAGTGATTCTTAGTGTTGTACATTTTTCCTTGGCTGAATGCTGTGTTTTCACTTCTTGGTGTTGACATTTCCCTCGTGCTTCTATTTAGCACTGTTTTCAGCACTTATCTGCTATAAACATACTCTATATCATTGTGGGTTTTTGTGTTTCAAAAGGGAGACATTCTCTCTCTAAACCAGTCTCTTTTGCTGAGGCTAATAAGAATCAGGTTTTTTTTTTTTCACAACAGTAACAACAAAAAAGCTTCTGCTAACCTCCCCAGTTATTTAATGGTGATTTAATAATGTCTCACAATTAGCTTATCTGCAAAACAAATGTTTCTAAGACCATGTTGCAACATAGCATGATTTTGCCAATAATACACAAAATATGCTGTGAGGTGTACATCAACATTGACTGAGAAAGTCTCCTCACATGACACTTGGTGAAGATGTGATTTTTTTTTTGTATTATGATTTTTTTTCATAGTACACAATAACATGCAGAGCTGGGCATTTTACAAAGAATTCCTGGTCTGTTTATCGCGTTTTGCCTGTAGACAGGGTACTCTTCTGCCGTCCGTCTATCTGCCTTTTTGTCCAGCTGGAACAAACAGAAATCACCTATAGGCTGGTCCGCCTATAAATTCAAACGGGTTTCTATTTGCGTTTCCGTCTACCAACTTCGACCAACTTCCACTGAAAAGCCAATGACGCGATAGATTTGACACCACAGACACTGTAATTTTGAAATGATACCATTTAAAACAGAGGTCATTATTCAAGCATAGACATCGATACGTAGAGTCTAACATCAACCACGATATTGTTAAATAGAGTACACTTTCCTGATTGTGAGCATATCCACCATATTTGATGTGCTAGCGCCCCCATAAACTAATGCACGTCAACCTCACTCAAATTCAAAAAGTGACAACATACAAAGTGTACAAAGTTAATGCCTTTCGTTCACCCATTTCATTTTGGGTAACAGATTGGCACCTGAAACAACGTATGTTGTTTTTAAATCCGACTATTATAAACGTTTACGCCCTCATTCAGAATATTTCAGTATTTATCACCACATTCACAGTGTGGCACTCATAAACGTTAGTATGAAAAAATAACATGCATTCTTCTCAATTTAAGTGTAGACATTAATTTGATAAGTTAATTGATTTTAATTTCATTTTTAGAGCTGTAAATGTTCATTACATATATAGAGATAATGTACTTTTTGTCGTAAGATCAGTGAAAAATGACTTGAATTGACAGTGACTTGAATTGTTTGAAATTTGGTGGTGACTCGACTTGACTTGCTATATATTTTTTCCACAGGGACTTGGGACTTGCTTGAGACTTGAAGGTTACGACTCGATACTTGGGACTTGCACATATGTGACTTACTCTGGGTAAAACACTACATACACTTCTGGGTAGAACACTACACACAAACCCTAGCAACTAGAGCCCAACACATGGAGCCAATTGGGAAACGCAGAAGAGGTCAAGTAAGGAGACAATGAAGCCATTGAAATCCGCTTGTATACTCAGAAGAGTAAAGCGGTTTTCCATGTAGCTCAGACGAAATGGAAAATAGAACGGCATTCCTTTGAGGGTCATCTATTTGTTGGTTGGCAAAGTACTTTGTGGTTCATGGAAGATGACGGATGACGTTGCGAACAGATAGATGGTTCCTGTTCACTTGATGCCATTGTGACTTATTCAGCAAAAATAAATTCTCTTAGCCATACTTTTATCCAGATTAACAACAAAATTCAACGAGTTCATCTCTGTTGGACAACCACAACTGTTGAGGTTGTGT
>NC_141224.1:22970057-23122557 GCF_054856515.1 Filicampus tigris | reverse complement strand
AACTGGCTTCCATATTAACTGGCTTCCGATTGCAGCTGTGGCCGTTCGGGCAATGCCAGTCCAGTAATTTTGTATTTCCGGTCTAGAGATTCGTCACAAGCAACATTGAAACTGTTCAACTGCATACCTGTTCAATTCTGCAATAAAAACTGGAAACAAAACTTCTCGTTTACACCTCACGACTGGCTGCATGAAATTGTAAAAGTAAAAAATGGAAGTTTGAATACATAGAAGGCCGTGGGTCGTCCGTGGGTCGGCCTTCTTATATGTATTCAGCTCCAATTCAATTCAGTGCCAGTAGCATTTAAAAGGATTCTGACAGTTGAGGTGAAAAATTCAAAGTGTTATCTTCAAAAAGGGACCAAAACTATGCCGATACTCCAAATGGTTCAAGTACAGCTTCAAATTTACTTTGGTGCACCTTTAGTTCAGGTAAAACTGCCAGGGGGAACGGCAAAGGGTTAAAATAACATGATGGACTGACGATGGCGGACGGATGCCCAGGCAACTGAGAAATGATGTCCCAGGAAAATGTGCAGTAAATTGCCCACCTCTGTGTACGTGTATCTATGCAGTCTTGGGAGGGTTACTTTAAAAATGTTATTCCGTTTTGCTGACAATTGATGGGGCACTGATGGACGGACGGACCAACATATTATTAAAATTTGCTTCAGAAATGTAGAGGTAATGTTAAGATTATTTTATTTGTTTTCAAATGTTTAAAGGGACACTTGGGTGAGCTTAACGTTGGCACGTATATAATAGGTTTGCACGTAAAAACAACATTAGTACAAAATAATGCCCACCTCAAAAGACTCTGTAGTGATTTAAGGTATTTTTTTTGTGATTAGGCTTACAACAAATTTATGTTACCAATCATGGTTACCTGTTTTCTGAAGCTGAGTCATGATTGGTCGTTACCTGAGCCTTGAGCTACTGTTATGTCCTTTTCAGTTGACAGCAAGTGACAAAATGGCCGCCTCCTGACATGGACAAAAATGGGTGGATTTTACTGCTTAACTCATAAACGTGATATTAATGCAGAATGCTGTTTTTGATTAGTGGAGGCGTATAGAAGATATTATTGTAAAGATTATTTGGGGGTTGACTTCCCTTTTGACAATAGCACAACAATGGGTGGCAGTTGAAAGGATCATCTATTTGAGTTTTTCTATTCTCTCTTTATTGTAAACAGAGCAGAGGGCTAACCGGATACTAGTTTGTCAATCACTAGCGAGATTGGAAATGCTGCTACACTTATTAAAGTCCATAATATAGACTGAAAAAGAAGAAGAATCCAAAACAGTCTTTTCTGTATTGAATCTAAAGTTTTATTTCTGGACTAATGTTCTGTTTGATAATGACTCCACCCTTCCCTTGAAAGTGTGATGAATTATGGGAGCATGTCCAGCTGAGTCCATGTTTTACCACAGGCATAAACACCCTTTTTTTTCGGAAGTAAAACAAAGAGTGTTTTTTTTTTTTTTTTTATAACATCAAGTCATTTTGGTCCTGGGCAACAATCCACAGCAAAACACACCTATTGACATCAGAATCTGAGTCAGCAATGAAGTCCATGGGGAAACTCTGCATTGAGAAGCATCTCTGCATGCATTGACATCAGCTAATATAAATCATGCTGACAAAACATTCTGTGTGGGTCTAAGAGTGGGACATACGCCCAGATACAAATGAACAAAAACGGCCATCAAGCTGTACATACAAAGCTAAAGGCCTGCTTCGCACCCATGCATGAGCTACTCTCAATACGTTTACATGAACAAAATTTCTGTAATCCGATCAGATATTGATCCGATTAGGACTTGCGTGTTCATGCATCACACTTTCGAGCGGAACACATTATTTTGACATGCGCAGATTGACTAAATATACCTGAAGTAGTAGTAGAAGTCGAAAGCCGTAGTGAATTGCACGTCAACAAAACATTGCTCCGTCCATTTCTACTTGTTAGCGTTATTTTGCATATTTTTCGCGTTTTCGCTGTTACGTCAAGTTAACACTTCCTAATGGAGCTGCAAATGTACCAGTTCAGTCTTGCGCCCGCCTTGTCTTTTGCTCGCTCTGGTGTTTTTTTTTTTTTTTTTTTTTCAAACTTTCTTGAATCAAACAACAAACATTATAACACTCGCTCTGCTTCTACTAGCTTCCAGGTATAACAAAGACGCATATACTGACGTCACAGACATGCGCAGTGAAGATTGTTTGTTCCGAAATGTCAATATAAGTGTTTCCAATCGGATTAACAATCAACATAAGAATCACATAACAATCGACAAACTTCCTCCCTCGTTCGGAACATAATCTTGATCACAATATGTTTGATCGAGTCAGAATATTCGAAATAGGGTGTGTACATGGAGCATTTTTATTTTCATCAGGCATTTAATCCGAATCCCAAATGTGTCCATGTAAACATAGCCAGTGCCAGTAATTTGTTAGTATCCCCGATTTTCTTTCCAGTTTTATTGTGCAACATTATTGTCTTGTGCGCCCTTGTACTGTCTGATTATGAGTTTCACCTGTGTCTAGTTTGCTGTATTTGCTCGGTCCTGTATCTTTTGTGCCATTGCCAAGCCCTTTGTTTCTTGTTGTACTGAAACATATTGCATTGATCAGTATTCGTTTTAAATCATTTAAAAATCAGCTCTTCATACAGTGTGTCTCTTGACTCAGCAGAAAAATGAACGGATGTTTATTGTACATGTGAAAAAAAATAATCCTGCAACTGATGTGCAATGGGTACTAGCTAACGCCAACACATGCTTCAAATCAATGCCATTACTTATAATATGCATGCAAGGAAACACTCCAAATGAGACTATAACAGCTTCATTAAAATAATTTTGGTGGTTGAGCACAACCACAATCCATAATTTAAGGATATTTAAGTTAAAAGTAGGCTACTCTGACACATGTACTGTATTGTCGCAATAAATTCACTTTATTCTTGTACTGTAAGTGAGAGATCATCTAATAAAAAAACAGCTCATCAACAATAGATGGCAACGAGTGTGTGTGCGCATGTGAGTGTGTATGTGTACGGACAGGAAAGTCTTTTAGCTTGTAGAAAGAAACACGTTTTCTGAAATAAGGGTTGTCAAAGGAAGCTTACTATGGAATGTTGGCTTCTTAATTGCTTTCCTAATATACATTGTTGAGTCTTTGGAGTTCCTGCCTGTGAAATTAAACAGTCAAATAAACCTTTTGTTATTTGCCTGTAATTGAAAGTGTGTCTGTTTTGAATTTTATCAAATTGTATTTCAAATTGTATTTTACATTTCACGCTAACTTACACAATGATTGCCCACCCGTATACACTCACCCATGACTTGGAGCTAGGCTGTACAATAATCTGCCACTTTCAAGCCACAGTCCGACTAGACTGCCTGAAAGGTGTGTTCAAATGTAAGGGTTTGCATGGTTGGGACCCAAATGCAGGGAAGCAGCGGGGTAAGGAAAAAGTTCTCCCAAAAAGAAATGTATTTCAAAAGAACCCAAAAAGTTAAACAAGGAGCTTGGAGGAATAAAAAATGAGTTGAGTTGTAGTTGTGCATCTTGGGTAAAATATTTGCTTGAGTTTTTTTATCTTTCATTATTTGAGTTTGTGTGCATATTCTGAGGAGGTTCTAATTTTGTTTGAAGAGTACGCAGATATTAAATTGCAAACATTGATGAATTACAGATTTCTGTTAAACATGCATATGCACATACGCAGTGCAGTGTTAGTGAATGAGGCCTGCTCCCTTTTTTTTTAGCTGTCACAAGTACATAGAGTCCTCATTTTACGAACAAGTTCCGTTCCTACACTGGCGATGTAACCTGAATTCCGGCGTATGTCGGATTTCACCGTTAAAGTCGCAATTTACGTCAAAATACTTTGTATAAAAAAAAACAAAAATACATTAAAATAAAAAACATAAGATGCTGTACCTAGCATTACTGTTGAGAAGTGGATTGAGAAGGGCGAGAGGAGGGCGAAAAAGACAAAGATACCGCCGGCGCGCACAAACACGATCAAGACACTGCGTATGCACAATCGCAAGGAATACCGGTCTTTGTAGTACAGGAAGTGCTTGTATGCGGAAGTGCAGTGATTGGCGCGCAACCACCGCAAATACCCAAGCCGAGGTAAACAAGCTCAGAAACGCAGCATAAAAGCACACTTTTGGAGCTAGGAGGAAACCGGCTGCTTCATTCATGTGCTGAGTGACATGAATATCAAGTGTCTTATTGACGGTTGAAATTAACAAGCGGAAATTACGTCCATTTGCGTCATGACGCCATGTGTCGCCGTACAGAGTGGGTTATTCAAATACCGGCGCAACTCTGTCGGCTCAGTCATGTAAACGGAATAGTCAGAATGTTTCAGAAATCGGAATTTTGATTTTAACCTGATTATTGACTGCATGTAAACGTAGTCATTATGGGGCTGGGGACAAAATGGAGGAGGAGGCACGGGCGTCGTGAAATCGAAACGCGGTAAGTCGCGCGGGGGAGAACCTGCAAATGCCACACACGATCCCGGATGCTAACCCACAACCCCTGCATTGTGAGGCGGATTATTCATGCCAGGTTCTTCCTCTCCTTTTATTCTTGTCAATTTATTGGTTACATATTCAACACAGCAGCCAGAACAGACCTACAGCATGTACCACTTCTATTAGCCAATGCATGTCATTTTAAGTTCTATGGTCATCATCACATTTCCATCTTAGATAGCTTTGGCAGGTGTCATGAAATGAAAACATAGAAAGCTAAAAACACTTGCTGCAAAGATTATCCTTACAATGCCATCATGTTGAAGTATCGTGACCATTGCAGAGGTCTTGTCTGACATCAGAACTATTTTTTTCCGAACTCTGATTTGTACAACTCTCAACTTCAGTTTCCACTGTACCTCTTTGGAAAATCACTTGATAACAAGATGTGTGTGTTGGAGTATTTTTCATCAAGCTACTCAGGTTGGTGCTGGCAGCTTGTTCATTAGGCACAGTAACATTACGACAGCCAAGCTCACTCTTGCCACTGTAGCCAAACATGTGGTCACCGGAGAACGTATCATTGGCCATCCTCCAAGCCTCTGCGTAGGCCTACTCAACATGCACAGCTGTTGACAGTTTCTTGTGCTTGCTCCCCAGGTGAAACAAGCCACTCTGCTTCTGTCCCAGGCATGACTCACAGCAGTCATGGGAATCGACGCTCCTCATGTGGCCTGCATGGCACAGTGAACACAATCTGATACTTTTGGCCACATGTACACATCAACAAGCCTTTAGGTGGTGGTGTATTACAATGATTACAGTTACCAGTTTTAGTATGATTAATTTTGACTGTGTTCCATTATTCTTAATGTCCTTGTTGGAAGATGTGCCCCTCACCCCACAAATGCAAAACAGGGATCCACACAAACCTTTGCAAGTGTGTGGACAAAATTAAACTTTATTTGAAGATGCAATATTTTGAATTATTTGATTTTGTAAGATATTATTAAAAGTGGGAATTAGTTGGCCACACAGAAGGAGACTAAGCCACGGTGATTAACTTGCTACAAAAAAATAACACCCACTAGAAGTATGTCGTAGAAATGTATGAAATGAACAAGTCCCCAAGGCTTCACGTGCGCACATTTGACACTCTTCACAATAGCAAAGATCGGTTGCAAATGTGAACAAAATCGCACACAGTAATTGGCCTCCAAACATAATTCACTCAATGTGGGTGGGATTGCTGCTGGCACAGAGATGCTCTGTCAAACAAAGCAAAACAAAACTGTTTAAGTTGCAGTTTGATCAATTCATGCTGTTGATTGAGTGGCCCGCCTGAAGGAAGTCACTCTGGGACAACATCCCATAATGTAGTGTTAGTCTGTAAGTATTCAGCTCAACCACTTTTGAATAGTATTCATCAATTATCGCAATCACCGAGTACTAAAGGGAGGTAAAAGTACTTTGGATCATTTATATATTATATATGTTGTCGTTGGCATTGTTATAGTGCCTTACCAATCAGTGTTTTTTTTTTTTTTTTTTTTTTTTTTTAGTACAGTCTTCACTTTGAGTTTTGGTGACGGTGACGTCACACATCCCACAATAAATTGCACCAAATGTAACGGTAAACAATTGAATTTTGGCAGGGTAGAAAAGTTGTCACTAATTTGAGGAAATGTAACACTTTGACAATGATATAAACAGCTGGTGTGCCACAACAAGGTGTAGCGCAGGCGTTCAGACATATGGCTCCTCCTAGCCTTTTTCTCCCATAGATTTTCACTGTAGGGAAAAAGCTTAATGTCGCTTAATGTTAGAAAACTACTACCGACTGCCAGAAGTGGGCATTCCGTCTGACCAAGGGACTTGTCCGTCTGTCTGCCACTAATGGACACCCATTTTGCTGATGTTGGATGGCAAACTTTAAAAAAAAAGAAAAAAGATGGACAAAGCACAGACGAAAGTGGATTTTCGTCCATTTGTGTAATCATAACTAACATGGTTCATTCTGAACGGACCTCACAATCCATTGTTGACGGACGCTCGTTTTGCTGACGAGAGACGGAAACGCTACCCAGACTGCATTTGTTGTATATGAACAGCAAGTGGCAGTGTGCACCAAAGAGAGCATCATGATATTCGTGAGAAATATTTTATTTTGATGGGTACTTTATTTAAGTTTTCACAAGGACGAGGAAACATTTTAATCTACAAGCATTGTAGTTTTGGCAACAAGGTGACACGGGATTCTGGTTAAGGTAAGCAAAACTTTACTAAGAGTTCAAGCGGCAGCAGACTTCACCTTAACAGTTCAATAGTTTGGTAAGCAAGTGGAAGCTACCTGAAATGTCAAATGTATGTGAGTGTAAAGCAGGTTGAGCAGCAAGCCGACACATTATGATGTACATAGTGCACTCCATTTACCATTTTAATCTAATCGGTTCCGATAATGGGTGGATGGATGCATTGATTTTTCATCTGTTGGACCTTTATTTTTCCGGATTGACGTTTGACAGACCTTTGATGTATACTGACGGAAGCGCGGTTAACATAACATGACAGACTGACCAACGGACAATTGCAGTTTGATTCAGGCTGCTGATGAATGACGAATGACGGACCGGCAAACTTTAGTAAAATATCCACCCCAGCCAATTGCCTCCAAAATTGATGGGCACATCTCTACTTACGCCCACTTCAATCTCTGAAAATATCAAAACAAGTGCACCAACAATTTGGACTTTATGGGCATTAGCGTCTTAGCCCTCCAGAGTTGCTCACTACAGTTTAGTCTTCGTAAAATCCACCCGCCCACTCTGGCAGCAGCAACACTGGCGCAGGCCACGGGCTAGAGTGCGCAGGGGTGCCCAGGCCTGCCACCAGGCCGTCGGCCTGCACTGCTCCTTGCTTGCTGGTCAGCCCAGCCCTGGCTGTTAGGTAACCTGGTTGATCTTGCCAGTTGCATAGCATGTCTCAAAGATGAAGCCATGCAAGTCTCAGTACACAAAGCCCATTAACGTAAACCTTCTAAGCCTTTGTATGATCGCAAGGACATCCCATTTTAGTTCACCCCATATGCCGTTGTGATAGTGTAAAATGCACTCCTGCCGCTTGATAGAGATCTGTAATATGCAACTTGTCCAGCTAGCACATGTATCTCATTATGTCCTTTTCATCAAAGTGAGATGTGAATTCACTTGGACGGGATGTTGACTGATTTTATCACTGCTCTCCATTTTAAATGCTGCTGCTTGCTGCCGCTACTGCCTGCCAGCATGGCTGCGCACACAAATGTACATGGGGAACAGTCAAGTGACATCCGTAGCTCTATTAGGTTTGAAGCAATCATCAGCAAGTGCTACAGATATTTTCCATGTGATCCAAATTAAAAACTGAGCCAAATAAATGACTTGCTGTGGCAACCCTTGATGGGAGAAGCCAAAAGACAACTGAGTTATTACAGTAGAGTTATTTGTTTAATTGCCTTACTAATGTGTCCTTTTGGTGTTTGGCATGTTTAGAAATATTGACTGAATTATAGACTAAAAGCAGAGAGTAGAATAGCCCCCCCCCCAAAATATATTCAAGTAGTAGTACTGGCACCAATGGATTTGCATATTTGCTGATTTTTTTTCCAATATTTTATTATTATTGTTATTATTTTGTTGTTGTTGTGGTTGACCTGCTCATTTTTATTCCACAGAGGGGGAATACATTTTGCAAACGCAATTCACGTTGAGTTCTTGTAGGCTGAAATGCCAACATTTTGGGCAGACAAATGACAAATCCGCTTCATAGTCTTTCCATCCATTTTACCATTTCAACGTTTACTAGTAAAACGTATATGTTACATTAAAACTTCCCTGACATGTATAATTTATCCAAAAAGTAACGTGAGTCTAATGAAGTACTCACTACTACAGAGCAATGACGGAAAGATACAGGGAGAGAGAATGAATGTCCATTGTTGCATAATTGTATTCGTCCATAAAGAGCCATTGATTCATGGAAATTGGTCCATCACAGCATGAAATACAGAGTCTCCTCTCTGACGTAAAGGCTTGGAGGAGCCTGCTGTGCATACTGCATACGTACATTACACTCTCAAGCATACGGTGTGATCTCATACACTGGGCACACATGAATGCACAGCTGTGCAAGTTGGGATTCTGGCTTCCTATTTTCCATGAACATAATGGAGACAGTTGACAACATAGGCCAAATGTTACGGACTAATGGTGTCTGTGTGCTTTGTGTGTGCACGCAAGTGCATGTGTGCATGTAGTTGAGTACAGGATGTATGTGAGTGAAATATTAAGTGTGCTAACAAACATAGATGGGCACTTTACCCTTTTTTCCTCATCCCTCCGTCCTTATTCATAAAAATTATCGTCCTCCGACCCCGTCCGCACCACGCCCCCTCTCATTAGCTGGCAAATTTCCGATACACATCCGTTTACCGGCTGGGAGTATCGTGAGCGGATTGAATTGTTTACATCTGTTTAATCAGGATAGCTTTTAGCTGCCAGCAACCACCGTTGTGATGTGATGATGTTAACGCAAGACGTTTTTACTTTTCTGTTATTTCACTATAAAAATAAAAATAATTATTGCAAAATAACGCAATGTTATTTTAGGAGCACAACAAACGTCTTCTACTTACGGGTTATAGCTTTCAGTGTAGGCGGAGCTGGCATGACCCGTCAGGTTTGGACAGATTTTTACAGTCTAGAGATGTCCCAGAAAGGACATACTTTGCATGCAAAGGGATAAGGTATGTACTCAATGTTAACAGTAAGTTAACAAAACAAAATTGTTCTGCACCTTTTTCCTCGTCAGCGAAATGGGTGTCCACTAGAGGGCAGACTATGCCTGTGAGAACAATACTGCAGAGATGGAACGCGCCGATGTTGTGCAGGCTGTAGTCATGGCTGCTCCGTGGTATCGCGGAAGAGAAGAGTGGTCTTTCTTTTTAAAAGAACCCAACACACCATGTCACCTGGTACTAGACTAGGACGATTAGAGGGTCGGATGAAAATCTGCCTCCGTTCTTGCTTAGTCCGTCCTTTTTAAAAGACTTTTCGTCCTCCATGTGTCCGTCCACAAAATGGGCGTACGCACGGACGGACGGACTGTTCCGTCCCTGGGATGGAATGCCCATCTCTGCAAATAAATATACACTACCACTGTCTCATCAAAACAATTTGACATATTTGTGTTTCGTTACATACACACAATGCCAACTTTGCTTGTCAAACTGTACATGGTCAAAATCTGAACACCCACAAACCTACAAGATTAAACTGAAGGAGTGTGTGTCAAATTAAATGTTGGTATTTATTTTTCTTAATATCAATAATTCAGTGACAAAAAAATATACTTTTAAAGTGCAGCTAATAGAGGTACAAGTCAATATTACAAGTATAACAGAGAGCACTAGGTAAAGGAGTCATCAATATAATGCAATCCTACAGTACATAAATTCATTCTCTCTTCTCTCTGTTACTTTTAAAATCAACTTTATAAGTAGCCTCTTTACACACCTTTCTTGCTTGGCACACGTGCCATTCGTCAGTTTTATGGAAATCAGTTGTGTGGTCTTTCCATAATCATTTACTAAAAGACATTAGCTCTCGCCTTCACGCTATTATGCTCTGAGGAGGCTTGAACTGGGCTCTAGCCTGCCCACAACCCATCTCATAAAAAAACTGTCTGGAAAATGATTCTTGGATGAATGAAATCTGTCCTGTTTCTAATTTAATCTTGCATCATCACTCGTGGCTGTTTCAGCGATAACTACAAGGTCTGTTTTTCAAATATATTTTTGTCAAATATCAAAACCCGTCGATGGAAAGTGCAAAACTGCCAGTAAGGTCACTGTGCCATGTCATCTGTCACTGGAAAAAGTACAAACTTTAGTTAACAGTGTTACACCACTAAGAACGGTTAATCCACAGACACAAAGAAACCTGGCAGCCATAATACCATGCCTCAACCTAAGTTTATAATGAACTGATCGGTTCAGTTATGCGAACAGTTGCAGAACTTCTGAACAATTTCTGCCAAGCAGTTGCCTTTGCATGTTTCTTTCCACAACACTCACTCATCCCCTGAAAACTAAGAGTGAAACACAAGACCATGGATGGAAATGAACAGAGGTGGGCATTTGGCAAAATCTTGCTAGTCCGTCATTGTCATACGTCATTTTTCATGACGAACCAAACTGTAATTGTCAGTCGCGTCAGTCGAGCTGTCAGTAGTTCATCAGTCAGTCAGTCCATCACCCCAATCCCGCAAAAATATTAGGAAAACGAGCGTCCGTCAGCAACTGACTGAGAGGTCCGTGACTACCAGACATCGTTAGCGACGATTACGCTGATGGACGAAAACCAACTTCCATCAGTGCTAAGTCTGTCATTTTTAAAAAGTGTCCTGTCATTCCTCAATCGTCAGCAAAACGGTCGTCCATCAGTGACGTCTGACGGAATGCCCACCTCTGAAAAATGAGGAATACAGTATTGCAGAAATAAGAGTACAATAGTAGTTCTATCATTTGGTCCAAGTCCGGAAAGTGACAGGCATGTTACTGCACTGTGAAAGTGTCAAGAGTTATGTCATGTCATCTTCCAAACCGCTTATCCTATACAGGGTCGCGGGGAGTTGCTGGAGCCTATCCCAGCCGTCAACGGGCGAAGGCAGACTACACCCCGAACTGGTTCGCCAGCCAGTCGCAGGGCACACATAGACACCGTCACTGAGCGGGAATCGATCCCACGCTGCCCGCACACAACTCAGGCGTGTGTACCACTACACTATCAGTGGACCTTGTGTCAGGAGTTCAGTTTTGTTAAACTTACTGGGCTGTATTTTCATAGATGGCGCAGCTTCGCTCCAGCAAAAGCTGGCTCATCTTCATTACTTACTTTAATGGTTGGTTCTCATATGTCAGATATTTTTTAGGTTCTGATTTACCTGACATGTTTTGGCAGCCACTTTCAACTTCTTCAGAGTGTCACGTGATGGTGTGTGACTCCTCTTTCTCAGCTGATGTTCAACGAAGGTGTGTCAGTTTTGACAGGTGGGTCACGCCCTCTGCTGTCGGTTCACCGCCTCCAGGATTCTGCTCCAGGTCGTAGACAGCATGTATGCTCCCTAGTCCCTGTTGATGGTTCTCGGGCCCTATTTCCTGATCTCAATGGCCTCCCTGATCCAGCGCGGGTGTTTGTTGCCTACGGTGTGGATGACTCAGGCCTTTTCTCAGTCCATGATATGATTTTCCCTTTTGCAGTGATCGGTGATGGCTGACTTGTGGTGCTCTGTTGTGCCTTTTCTGTTATTGCTCTTGTCTAGTTGCTGCCTCCTTCTCGCATTCATTTTTATGCTCCTTCTTTCGTGTGATAAAAATCCTTCCTGTCTCCCCGGTGTATGTTTTATTGTATAATCGGCTTGGTATTTTGTCTATGGTATTGCATTCTGGATGTATGTTGTCCTTGGGATGAACCAGTATTTGATGGAGTGTTGTGTGAGGTTTGACAGGTGTGTTTGTTATATTTTTTCATTGCTCGTTGGACGCGTTCAGTGACTCCTCTTATGTATGGCAGTGTTACCACGCCAAGGTGTTCCTGTTTATTTGTTTAGTTTCTCTTTCCCCCCTCTGCGGTGTCGTTTTTGTTTTTGACCTGTCCTGCTCCTTTGGTTATTGCCCACTGTGGATATTGTACCTGTACTTTATAGTGCAGTTTTGCTTTAACAAAAATTGGGGGGAAAATATTTTTTGGGCATTATATTGCTTGTGTTGTTACGCATGTATTTTCTTAACATACTTGCACATTCATATAGGACATGTACCGTAGTCGTTTCCCACATAAGGAAATTCTGTTATAAGGAAAGATTGAACAATGCAAATATGATTCCCTACTAGAGAATACTTACTGTACTTGCATTTTTTCAGTGCCTCCTCCTCCCGACATCTGAACACCCTACGATCCACAAAATGTCAGTTGTCAGAACACTACAGGATAATAATAATCACTGACCCGGAAGATGGAGGAAAAACATATACAACACGCACAGAAAAAAATGCAAATATCCACAGTGGGCAATAACCAAAGAGTCAGACCATGCCTCTCACTAGACTTTTGCTGGGCACGACAAAAGAGGCCATTGTGTTTTCTTTAAAGAGAAAATGTCTAACTTCCATCCATCCATCCATTACCCAATCCGCTTATCATCTCAAGAGTCGCACAAGGGAATGCTGGAGCCTATCCCAGCTGTCTTCGGGCAGTAGGCGGGGTACACCCTGAACTGGTTGCCAGCCAATCACAGGGCACACAGAGACAAACAAGCATACACACTCACAATCACACAATTCAGAGTGTCCAATCAACCTACCATGCATGTTTTTGGAATATGGGAAACCGGAGTACCCAGAGATAACCCACGCAGGCATGGGAAGAACATGCAAACTCCACACAGAAAGGCCGGCCGGGGCCATTCGACCCCACGAAATCTGCACAGTGAGCGGACCAATCAAAATGTCTGACTTATCCATTAAAAATACATACTATCCAGGATTCTAAATTAACATCCACCAACCCGCCAATTGCAGGTGAAAATTCATTTTGGCAGGTGTCAATAAAAACTTCCCAGTCAGTTTGCCCAGTGGTGCGTGAGGCAATTGTATCAGTCAGATTTATGAGGTACCTTCAATAAGTTTGACACGCGCGTCGCGGGCAGCACCGGGCGCCGATCACAAGTGTGGCTTAACTTTGTTAAACTAAATGAAGAGTTGCCCCAGTGCAACACTTACAATAAGATTATAGAATATGTGCATACGCGGTTCAGAAAATGGATGGATGAATGTGCAAAGGAGGTGGCATGACCTGTATAAATTAACGGAGTGCTAGGCCTGAAGAGCATGGTGCCTCCCTCCTCTGACCCAAAACCTGCAGCGTGCTAAATTTAACTGTCATAAAAAGTGGTCCCCAACCTGTTTTGCGTCACGGACCAGTTTAAACAAGTACATGCTTTTCGCATACCGACAACCATTAGGCGACGGGGGTTGGAGGTGGATGTGATATATATATATTTTTTCATTGGTTTTAAATTGCCATTTTAAAGCATTGGTAATAATAAATATAACTATAGAGGAACTCAACATTTTATAAATATTCATTTATTTGCATTCATTTGAAACATTTTTATTCAACAGTACAACAAATGTAGATCAATATAAAATAACACAGTGAACAACAAAAAATTGTCCCCTGAGGAATAATGAAAATACCTTAAAATGTAAACGTTTTTAAAAGTTATGATCCTACATACGGCTTTAACATCATTGCTACTTGCAAATATGCATGCTCAAAAGACCACATGAACGATTTCTGCTTGTGTCCGACAAGTTATTAGCGTCTAAACTGCAAATGTTCTAAACTGTGAGCTGCTAAAAAATGAATAGTTGTAGTTTGGACACCCTGAAAAGAACTGAAATTGAGCGTTTGGAACCGGAATTGGAACCAGAATCGTTAACATTCAAATGATACCCAACCCAACATAATGCCGTTTAATACGCCCATTGGCAGCGTGGATTCCTGTATTTCACACAAAAGCGTAGAGTGAAACCAGCACGAGAAAGGTGAAGGTAGATAAAAAGACCAGAGCTAAAGTTAAAAAATATATAAAATTGGCTAGTGGCAATTCAGATTGGCTGCTAACGTCAAAGAGTCACCAGCCACATTGGCTGGTGTTGCAAAATGTTCATTTAGAACCCTGATTATAATCATTAAAAATGCATAACTTAATGAACTGAATCCATAACAACTCACTTTAACTTCCACTTCATAACTATTAAAAATAACAAGATTCTCCAGGAGAACACCTGCATATACTGTGTAGATAACCAATTTGTCTTTAATAGTTGTACTTTTTAGTATCATCTTTGGCCGGCAAAACCATCCATCAAATAAATACACCCACTGGCCAAGTGGTTAGGATTGCCACTTGCCACGTGGGGATCCCAGTCCAAGTGAAAAGAATAGGGGGGAAACGTCAGTGAACATAGGAAGCTGTAAATAATGCCGTGATGGACTATTCTTAAACCCTGATCTGCTCTCCTGGCGCTAAACAATTAATCCCCCATGCTTCGTGTGTGTCACTTACAGTATGTTAGGTTGTTGTGTTCACTACAGTGATGGTTGGATGCATGTGTTCACAAAAATAAAACCGATTCACTTACGATCACACCTCCCCCAATTACTTTCTATTGGAGTTTGATACAATACAGGTTAAAAATTCATGAAATGCTGATTTTCCTGTGAAATGCAAATACAATCCATTATTGCCCTCATTCCTTCTGAAAAGTACATTTAATATTTTAAATAAACAGTACTTGGTGATTGAGCAGTGCAATGGATCTGTCCATCGAATTAAGAGAGATATAAATGTAATCCTAGTGTTTAACACCATAAGAACGCAGTTTTAAAATTTAAAGACATGATCATGTAGACACATGTTAAACTTAGCAACTGTCAGAAATTATGTGCATTCAAATTGGCTGGTTAAATGGCATTGTGCAACAAGTCCAAGGATCATTTACCAAACATCCCATTTTGTGGTATCGTTGAGCAACATTCCCACGTAAATCAGAGTCTGGAAAGCAGTAAAGACTGTCAGTGTGTGGGTCCCGATAGGTTCAGAAATTTGTGAAACATTGTCTCGCTCCAGCTTTTTGCATTTGCACTAAATCTAGGAGGAACACCCTGGTGTGCATCTCTCGAGATCTCTTCCTGTATTGGCTAGGCACCAACATGCACACAGACGCTACACACACACTCTCGCACGTAATCTAGGTTGTGGATGACACACTACACCCTCCTAACCTGTCCAAATGTATGCTTTCTGTACAGGAATCCATCCTTCTTTTTCACGAAAGTTAAGTGACAGCTTTTAGCAAACAATTAAAATGATCTAGGTTTACCTTTTTACGTCAAAGTGTGTCCTTTAACAATTCTAGGAAACACCAAACGGCGAGAAGGTGGTGAGGGGAGGTATTGATGACCCCTTGCTTCTGGAGTTGACCTTCGGATGATTGGCAGATGTAGGTCAGGCGGACAAGAGAAAGTAGGTCGGAGAGGTCAGGCTGAGATTAAAGACCAGCAGGGTGTGTTGCATTTTTCCCCAAGAGGAAAATTTCAATGCATGGAATCCCTCTTTCAATGCCTGGAAGTACAATCTCAGACTTCTTTAACCTTACAACATAATAGTTACTGTACACACATGCTCATCATTATGCAGGTCTTACCTCTACGAAAACAAAAACAAAAATCTACCCTTTGTAGAAATGATACAAACACAGCCAAATTCACGGAATTTGCTTATGTCTGATGAAAAAAGGCATAACCAATACAAGTAACCCTAACCCTAAATGAATAGAATAATAAACGGGAGAAGAAGTTTAAATTAGGTTTATTTAATCAACATTTTCATTTAGCATTTTACAGTTAAGGTTCAGGCAGAGTTGGAGAGCAATGCATAAAAATCAACATGAGAACACATACACTGTATTGTACAATAGTATTGTAAGCCGGTGTTTTGAATCATGTCTTACTTGGAGTTCGGATTGGCTTCTTTAGCATTCAACCAAATGTTTCCCAGTAAAGTCACAAACAGATTAATCACCATGTGTGACATTTTGTCTGACAAAAATGTAAAAAAAGGATGGATGTCCTCCATTGCACCCTCCCCCCGCCCCCCACACACACACACACACACATGCAGACAGGTTGAAGGGGAAGTCAACTCAAACATATTTTTTTAAGAATATGTTCTATGCAGGTCTACTTGTTGAAACACAGCATTCTGATTAATATTGTGTTTTTGGAATATGAGTTAAACAGCAAAATCCACCCCTTTTTAACCATTTTGTCACAACGTCGAGAGAAAATGACGAATTACTGAATTACTCAGGGCTCACATAACGACTAATCATGGCTCAGCTTCAGAAAACAAGTGAGCTGTGATTGGCTGTTACCTGAGCCCTGAGCAACATTGATGTCATCTTCAATCAACAGAAGTGACAAAATGGCTAAGATGGCTAACTGCTTAACTCATATTCCACAAACACAATATTAATCAGAATGCCATATTTGGTTGATGTCTTTGATTGTGCAATTTTCATACTTGACCAGAAGAGAGCCAAACCAAAGTTCGTTTGCAAGCACACCAGAGTTTGGATTTTAGCTTTCCACTTGATCAAACAAGCTACACTTTTCACTGTGATGTTACCAAACACAGCCTCACATTTGAATATGATACACATAAATGCACGTCCTTGCACTGCCCAGGCACTCTGACTCAATGCCACGAGACAAAGTAATTCCATGACCTCTCCTCAGGCTCCCTCCAAGCTTAACTATGACTGTGGACCCCTGCCTGACTGCAATCTTCTTGTTTAAGTTTCCGCACAATGTCTGCATGCATTTTTTTAGCATGTTTTCTAGATTCCTAACACACAGTAGTAACACCTTCCTCTGCGTAATTTGACTTTGGTGTGAACACTTATTGCAACATAGCAACTCTAAATGACAAACGGTCTTTCTGTGGCAGTATACACATGACAAGTGTTCATTTTCTACACCTGGCGTGCCACCATGGCAACAGTTAATAACAGGTCATCAACAACATGCTTTACTATACTATTTATTGTATATACCATCCATATGCTCATTCCATATCCTAGCAACATATCCCAAAGGGCGAGTTCTTTACCCACAGGTTCCATGTGACATCACCAAAAGTTCCAACGTTTTCTGTACTGTGCCAACCAGACAGACTACACAACAATGAGGGTCCTAATCGTAACTGTGTAACATTTGAGCTACCATACAACATTAAAATAATGCAGAAAAAATAATAATAAAATAAAAAAAAGGATACACAAAAACAAACAAACATAATTCTGGCATATTTATCAGTTACTTTTAGATTTAACAAGATGTGCAAAAAAAAACCCGTTTTTTTCCTCTTTTGTGTGAGCACAGCCAACAAACATATTGGGAAAGTTTTGGTTATCTGCTCCAGTTTTTTTCTCTTTTTTTTGTCAGACAGAAATACACCAACCCTCAAGGCCTGCTCCCCCACAAAACTTGATGATTTGACATTACAGGCAAAGTACTTTCTACCTTGTCACGGTCAAATTGAACTAACCCATTGATAAAGAAAGCAGAGAACAATTAGCCAAAGGAGATGTCTATTGGACTGATAGTCAGAAGAGCAAACTTACATTTCAAAGCAGAAAGAGGTTTTAAGCTATGTCAGGTTGTTAAGATACAGTTGTACAGCCATAAAATTAGAAAGGGGCTAAACTACTTCAAGGCAGCTGAAGTTATGCTGTTTGCCAGAGGGTGAAACTAAATACTAATGGAAGGAAGAGTTAGACTACTTTTTAAGATTATTGGCATTACAGACTGCAGAAAATTAACTTTTGCAAAGAAGTGAGGTCATGGTATGTTTGATATTACTATTATCTAAATCTATTTGTGAATTTACCTTCCTATGTTACAATAATATCCACCAATTCCATGTCTCCATGGCCTAATTCAAAAGCATAATGGAAAGTTGTTTGAAAAACACTATTCACTATTCAAGTCCTTGTTTGTCCACTACAATCATATACGATTATTTATGACGATTATTTATAATGACTATTCCAGCTGGTTTTGGGCAAGAGATGAACGCCTTTGGACTGGTCGCAGCTAATAGAAGTGTTACATCACGTTGTACTTTGAATTTGTAAACCATCTTTAAATATATACAGTATATGCCCATTATATACTTGAATGCAGTGGCGGGCGGGTGAGTTTTGGACCTGGGCCTTCAGTGGGTATTTAGTGACCTAATCCACCGCTTAATAACCATCACGTCACAAAATAATGTGCAAAAACAAACGATATATGACAATGGCTAAATTCACACTGCAGAGCGCATTACTAAACTGTTACTAAAAACAACTTTGCAGATTCATATACAATTGTCTGTATAGTCCCACTTCCAAGCACTCTCAGCCGTATGCAACGCATACATATCCGATTTATATCCACATACGAAAGAGGCCAATGTGTGGCATTAAAGAACAGCATTTCACATATTTGAGGCTATTACTAAAGCAAAAAAAAAAAAAACACACACACACAGTTACTTTAATATTCTAATATCCTCAACAAATCCAAACCTCTCTACTATAATATAGTACTTCTCAATCATTTTTTAATTGATATAAAAACTTTAAATAAATCACCCCTTACTCACCACAGACGCTAATGCAGAGGTTCCTGCCTGTCTGTGTATGCTAAATGTTCCACTCATACATAACTACAGTGGTACCTCTACTTACGAAATTAATTGGTTCTGGAAGAAATTTCTTAAGTAGAAATTTTTCTAAGTACGCGTTTTCCATGTAAATGCCCTAATCCGTTCCAAGCCCACCAATATTCAGACATAAATGTTTTATAAAGCATAAAAATGCATCAAAACATGTAACAAATACATGTTACAATTCTATTATTGCACAATAAATGAGAGTTGTGCATAATGTAAAAAAAAAAGAATAGTGTAAGGAATAAAAATGATCGTTGTTTACCTTTTAATTGTTGGCCTCATCGCTTTTTGCCCTCTTTGGTTCATGTTCTCTCTCAGAAGTGAAGAACTGATTTAATAACGTGGCGACTGTCAACACATTACGGTCATATTCTTTGGCGAGATTAATCAAACGCATCCCCCTTTCATGCTTTTCTATTGCCTCTTGCTTTGTTTGTATGGACAAAAAAAACAATTTTCTACTTTTTTGCTTTTCATCGTTTCCAATTCACGTAAAACTATCGGAACACCTCATGGCCCGAGGGGTGAATGACAAGGACGCTGCATAGACATATCTATCACATATCTATCTACCTGTCTATCTGCACACATAGACACATACGGTAGAGGTCCCTCTTAGTCAATGGGATGCCAGGAAGATGCTAGGCTAGCCAATGGCAGAGCAGCTATGAGTATGTTGCGTTCAGGAAACCCTGGAACTGCGATTCGCAGCCCATACTGCGAGTATCAGCCCATACTTTTTTACCTTTTGTATCCTGAAATTTCTTTCGTAACCAGGCAATATTTTCCTGTTGAGGCGTTTCGTAACTTGAAAATTTTGTATGAAGAGACGTATGTAAGTAAAGGTACCACTGTACTCTGAAAGTGGCCAGCAAAAAAATTCTAGATTGAAACAACCCACTCAGCAAAACAGTGTTGGTTGAACTAGCCTCGTAAAGTCCAGTTTTTCTCGAAAAGTGCAGCTTGAAAGTGAATTTTTAATCATGGTCTGATATCGTACTCCATCGTAAATCAAGCTTTGGGGCACACACAGCCGAACCAATTAGAAGCTTAGCTGAACCAATGAGAAGCCTGAGAAACCCATTTGTCAGCAGCAGCGGAGAAGGTCTTCTAGAGATGAATCTACAATGTGATTGGCTAAAAGAAGAACTGGCGATTCCAATTGTGTGAGTTTCGTCCACGCCTGCACTCGAGGTTCTGAGCTCAAGCATGTTTACCTGCCAGTTGACTAGAAGCACTTGTGGCTCAAGCCAAACTGTCAGTGTTTTTACTTTCTAGATCTGGATTTCTCATCTCTGGGCAAGGGGTAGGCTTATCCCTGAGATCTACCTGGACACCTAACCAATCAATTGCACACAGGCAATATGTATTTCCACATCAATGTTAAAAGTCTCTAAACATACTGTAGGTTGTCTAAGGAAATTGGGTCTCAAGAGAAAACCAAGTAAACAGTTCGGCTCTCCAATACATTCAATTCTGGAAGAATGTTGCAATGTCCTGTAATCTGCTACTTCATTCTGAACAATGGACCCTTAACTTCAATGGCAAAGCGTAAAAAAGGCATATGTGAAAAACAAGGGAATTGTGGCCTAAGGCAGGGGTCTCAAACTCTGTTTGGCTGCTTTCCTGCATGTTTGAGATGGGTCCCTCCTCCAACACACCACATTCAAATGATCAGCTCATCAGCAAGCTCTGCAGGAGCATGATAACAGTTCTGATCATTTCAGTGTGGTGTGTTGGAGGACGGAAACATCTAAAACATGCAGCAAAGTGGCCTTCCAGGACCGGAGTTTGAGACCCCAAGCCAAAGGTGATGCTGCAGTCTGCAAGTCCTTTAAAAAAAGGCACAAAAGCCAATGAAAAAACAAAATATGACTAGATGTTAACTCAACGTAAGTATAAATAAGTTGAGGATTTGCATGATGCTATTCGAACACCAATGTTCTGTGTAACCTTCACATATTTCCTCCGAAATTTCCAAATCGTACAGCTTCAGAGGCATTTGACTTAAAGGTTCTGCTATATCGGCCAACCTGTTCTGGGTGTAGGCTACCTCTTACACGAGGTCAGCTAGGATAGACTCCAGTAACCTGCGATTGTAACGAAGACAACCTGTTGAGAAATTGGATGGTTGGGTTACGCTGTATACGATCTGTGCATAAAACCACAAAGAACTAAATTCTGCAGTAATTTAACCGTTGATCTTTCTGATCATTTCCGTTGCTCAGATTGTCTTTACAAGTATCAACACTTAAAGAAAACAAATGACAACAAATAAGCATACCATTTACAGTGCATTTCAGTACAAAAGCCTAGAGAGAATTCTTGTGAGAACAGGCTGGAGGATGAGCTCCAGAGTAGTGTGCAAGTCATGTTTATTGGCACTCAACGATGGGTATGGCCTTATGTTCAGACTTTTTCCCGTTCAACCTGAAGCTGGACAGTCCAAAAATAACACTATCTAAAATGAAACGGTCTCATTGTGATGATTAACAGACATTTCTGCAGCCAACTAAGATGTCTGTACATATTTGTTGCCCGAATCAGATGTGCTTTGCTTCAACTGTGTCCAGAGGCAGTTTGACAATAGAGTCCTGTGAAAGTGCACAATCCTCACAGAAATGTTCAACATTAACTGAGAAGTTGCACAGAATGTCATTCAGTTATGCTCTTGGGACCACAGCTTCCACCAAAATGCTTATTGAGGTCTGAGAAATCCCCCCCCCCCCCTTCAGTAGCTGAATGTGAAAGCAGACATCCAAGTCTGAGCTTCAGTTTGCGGAATGATATACAGTGCTCTCTCTCTCTCTCTCTGTAAATGTCCAACAGAAGTAATAAAAACATGGAGAGGAGAAGGACTAGATTTCCATGGCTCAATATAAATGTGTTTTAGGAAAACATAATGCAAGATCATTCCCACAGCTTCTCCAAATATTTATTTTAAATGTGACTTGGCTCTTTTAGACTTCAGATCACTAGTATTAACCCAGGTTAAGTGGCATACAGGTAACCCTGTGTTCTATAATCTACACGTACGGTGAAAAGGTATCCAGGCCACCCCTCACTCATTTTTTTTTGGTAGTTTCACTGTTTCAGGTTTAAGCAAACTGATGTTATTTATTTTTTAGTGATTTATTTTTGTTAATTCTTTTACTTAGACTGCTGCACATGCACGCACACATTGTTTCCCCGCTATGTATAGATAAATACCTCATTCATGTTTACATATCATGATACCTTCCTAAAAGAGATGTGACTTCATTCAAATGTTTTTTGTTTTTTTTACTTTAATAAACAAGGAATTTGAATAAGCTTTCAGAAGTGTTTTTTGGAATTCATAATCAAGTCAAAAATAATCGCTAGATTAGTCGAAAAATTAATTGTGAGACTAATCAACTAATCGTAAAAATAGTCGATAGATTAATTGGGAGGAAAATAATCGTTTGAGACAGCCCTACTCCAGTGTGAATTATATATGTTTTTTCCTTCATTATTTTGCATTTTATGGCAGGTGCGACTTGTACTCCGGAGCGATTTATAGTCCAGAAAATATGGTAATTTTTGTAGACTGGTCGTTTTACAACCGTTCCATATTTTCTCCATTTGTGGCTAATGGCTAATGTTCCCTCTCAACTGTGATCGTGAGAAATTGCACAATGCTCTCGCCCTCTCAGCGCACACAGTGAAGATGTCGCACACCACACGCACACACACACACGCACACACGCCAACACCCACACATTATATTTCTACAATCATTCTTTCAATTCAGCCCCAGTTTAATGTACAAACAGGACACGCAGTAGCGGAGCTAGAGCGGGGGGAGGGGGGCGGTCGCCCCAGGGTCCACAAGCTCACAGGGCCCATGATAGGTCCCCGTTTTGTAGGATGCGTTCATGTGTAATCGTAAATGTATATAATATAATGATAAAATGCGCCGTGTGGGCCCCCTACACCAGTGGCCCCCAACATTTTTTCTGCCACGGACCGGTTCATACAAGTCTATACTGCTCGCAGCCCGGCCCCCATAACAATTCACCACGGAGGGTGGGGGGTTTATATGTTCTATTCTGATATATTGGCGGTTTCAATTTGTTGTAACGTACCTACATCATGTAACTTATGATCGCAGGTTTTGGACAGGCGTGACAGTGGTTTGGCCGTCCTGTGCTGGTGTTGCTCACAGTGGACCAAGGAATGCTCGGGGAATTTGTGTGAATGCTCAGACACATGGAAAATTAGAGGGAACATTCAATGGCTCTCACCGTGGTTCGCTGGAGTCCCAAAGCTTTAGGAATGGCTTTGTGGCAATTTCCAGACTGATACATGTCACTTAATTTATTTCTCATTTTATCTTGAAATTCTTTGGATTGTGGCATTTTGTTGCAGCTCTTTGAAATCTTTTGGCCAACTTTATTTTGTGAGACAAGTTACATTTAAGTGAGTTCTTGACTGAACAGGTCTCGAGGTAATCAGGCTTTGGTGTGGTCAGTGAAAATGTACTCAGCTTTCCAAATGTGATCAGCCACGGTTAATTCATGATTTAACAAATGGGATAAATACTTCTTTTCACAGGGCCAAGTAGCTTACACCCAGCCCCCAAAACATTCCCCATTTACTTGGGTTATCCTGTCTGATATAAAAGTATGAATTTCAGGAAGCGGGGAAATAACTTTTTCATGGCACTGCACATCACATAAAACACATAGACACGCAGCACCCCACCCATCCCCCACCCCCACCCCCCACACACACACGAGTGTGCTTTGTAAGGGGCAAAACAAAAATAAAAAATACATTGTGCTATTCTGGTGGAGATTTGCATCAGCCTGCATGAAGCGTAACAGTATAGTGCATTTGTTCCGCACCTGGTATTGGCTTGACCATTTCAGGGTGTACTCCGCCTCTCAATCAAGGTCAGCTGGAATAGGCTCCAGCACGTCCGCGACCCTAATTAAGAGGTGTATAGAGAATGGATGGATGGTTGCAAACAAACTCGGCTATCTTCTTGAACTTGACTTCATTTTCCTGTTATATCTGTCTGTCAATGAGGATTTGACTAGATTAGGTTTGCCAGACAGATGGGTTGGTGTATTTTGTGGGGGAGGGGGGTTGGCAGTGTTAGGGATCCAATGCCTCTACATTATCACACACTCACAGAGTTTAAATACAGACTTTGGCAGGGGGGTTAAAAGTGATATGTGACAAGCACTGGAGGGTAAAGAAAAACAGGCAAGTCGAAATTGAATGCAACGGAACTGGGTTGACTGTGGATTTGATAGGGAATTAGGAGTTGTAATGATGGTTTTTCATTATTATGCTATGGCAATCCATGGAGGAACACAATCACATTGCCTTTCACACAAAAACAACGCAACTGCATGATAGTTCTGCAGTGCATAAAGTTTTGAGTTGTTTTGTATGTTGCAGGATTTAAACGTCGTTAATGAATGAGCTACTACTGACCGATGTGTGGTTGATTTGAACATGAACATTTTCTTCATCCACATTATTCATTTCTTTGCCAATAGTAGCTAGTAGGTTCAACCTCAGCGTAATGTGTTATTTTCAAAGAAATTGGTAGCAAACTTTAGTTGCTGAGACAACAAAAACATGGCGGAGCTTTTGTGGCAGTCTAACCTATCCGTTGGATAGGATGGGAAGAGAAAGACCAGGTACTGTCCTACTTCATCTGCAAAAAATAAATGAATAAATAAATACTCATTGGTCTAGGACGGACAAAACAATTGGAAGATGTGTCGCAGGGTGTGGGTCTTGGGCTGTCAGGACATTTACCAGCATGTGTGAATACATTTCACTATAGTAGCACTGTTTTCTTCCCAAACACAGTTGTGGTCAGAGGAATGCTGCGCCATGTGCGCACACCCTTCTTTTTTTTTTTTTTTTTTTTTTTTTTTTTTTTTAAATCAGTCGTACTTCGTTCGTAGCACTTCCGCGCGGCTGACTAGGAATCAAAATTTAGCACCGACATTCTACAATCTGTACGGTTCCGGGAGAAACTGAATAATGGACCGGGTTCTACTCGATGACCGGTTCCCTCCCAACCCTAATCGCCAGTGTAGGAACTGCCTTTAAGGCAGTCCTCAACCTACGAATTTTCCAACATAGATGGCTGGAATTTTTGTGTGTCCGTGTGTGTGTGTGTGTTTTAACTTTGATAACGATTAAGGCAGATTGAATAACATGATGGTAACTGCTGTAAAGTGGAAATGGAGATGGCAACAAGAGGTTCAGAGCCATGGAGGGCAGGGGGAATAGAAACCATATATAGTTACATCAAGTCTATGTCAACATCTCACATTGAGAAGGAATAGAGTAGTGGAAAGGCTGGGGGGTACGGTCAGGATAAGGGATGCTTAGTGAAAGACACATATCAATAAGTCCAGTGGAGTTTTCTCTGATCCCCAAACGTCTCTGGTTGAGACCACAGTGTCATAGTAAGCCCAGTAAGGGGTGAAGAACACATGGAGTTAATGCCTTTAATGGTACAAAGTAGATAGTGCTACTGTGGCTCTTGGGTTTTTAGACCACGTGGCTCAAAGACTAAAACTAGCTAAAAATATTGAGCAATAGCTATGGATAGATAATAATTGTCAGCTTCTTCCGTTCCTTGAAAACACTTTCTGCAGGGTTTGCCCCTCGAATGTAATAATTACAGTAAATTGTTGCCAGAAGAAGAGTGTTTTACTCTGCAGAATCTGGGTTGGATAGGAGATGATCCTGAATTTAATTTGGTGGTGTTTGGAATGTTGGGCAGGGTTTACACTAAATGGTTAAAATATCCCAATTTTGGGATATGCGTCATGTTTTTTATACACCAACCAGCCATCTGTCCGTAAAACTGATCAAGTTTCCAGACAACATCACCCTTGCTCATCTCAGAAGTTGATTAGTCTGCCTAGAGCAGGGTGAGGCACTGGCTGGTGTCCTGGTGTGACTGTAAAAACCAGGAGTTTAACACCCAGAAAACAAAGGAGATGGCCATGAACTTCAGGAAGGTCACAGTACCACCTCAACCTTACAGACTTCTCAATCGAGGATTCCTTATGCTTCCTGGGCACTGTCATCACCTGGGACCTCAAGTGGGAGCCAACCACCTGCTCCCTCATCAAAAAGGCCCAGCAGAGAATGTTGTTCCCGTCCATTCAAAGAAGTGTGCGTCTCCAACATGCAGGGGCATGCAGAGCTGACCCGACTCACTCTGGACACAGCCTGTGTGACCTTCTTCTCTCAGACAGGAGGATATGGTCTGAATGGACAGCCTCTGTGTCACAATCGTATGCAGAGAATTTCAAACTCTTAAACACATTACTCAGAGCAAATAAGATATTATTATTCAACGAAGGGAGCATGTATCATATCTCTGACACATCTTGTTGGAATTACTAGTTAAGACTGTAGAGTCACATGGGCTAGGGTGGGCGGCCAAGGAAGTATAAAGAATAGGGACCAATTCGGACAGATTAAACTTTCTTCCACAATATCACAGAGAAGGCTCCACAGCCGCGTCTCCATCTTTTTGATATCCATTAAATAGTTCAACTAAGAATATGAAGTCTTTTGGTAGCTGCTATTAGCATAGCGAGCATCAAGGATAAAAGAACTAGGTAGAAGGTCCCTCAGAACCTTTCAAGAACGTGAGCAGGAAAAGAATACAAACAAAAAACTGCACCAACGTAAGGCTAACGCGGGAACGTAAATGAGCATTCACACAGGTGGACAGATAGAGCACAATCGGAGCTAGATGATGGAAAAAAGCAGGGGTATAATAAACAAACAAACACACCAAAAAAAAAACAATAGTAACAAAAGTGCAAGAATGAAAACAAAAGAACTCAACCGTATAGGAAACAAGAAAGGTAAATATTTAACACAAGTCCTAACACCACAACAAAGTAAGAACCAATCTAAACTACACCCGGAATAGGAAAAACGTAATTGCTTATGTGAGATTACAAGAGGTAAGAACTAGTGAAACTTAGTTAAAAAAACAAACTAACAAAAACAAGTATAAGATCGACCTAGCCACAACAAGCAAAGAGCAACAATATTCCAGCAACCAGTTTCCATCTCTCCGGCACTTAAATACTCATCTGATTGAAATGCCCAACAGGTGCGTGCGGGAGGCTCTGCCCATCCACCAGGCTGGAAAAATGCAGAACTGTCAGTAACAGAAAATAGGATCATGACAGCTTCTTCCTCTCTGCTATCAGACTCTTTTGAACAGTTAAATCTTTGCCTGGTGTATGTTTTACATTGTATTGTTATTGTATTCATATTTTATTTTTACTATTACCATTTACTGTGCATGTTGCACCATCAGAATGAAACACAATTCTTAGCCGTGAATGTTCTCTTATCCAGTCTCATGTCCTTCATGAAAGAAGAGGTTAATTTACCTCTTCTACCAGCTTGGGGCACTTGCAATTAACCATGAAATGTAATAGCTGCAAATTACGATTTTTTAAATTAATTCTGGTCATATCATATCAGTCATGCAATTAAAAATGCAAATAAAATGTAAATAGCAAAAAAAAAGGGAGCTCCTACGGTCATCAATAAACAAAAACAGTAAACAATAGCTCCATATATTTTTCTACAGTAAATAAAGTCCTCCAAAGTTTCAGTGACAGAAATTGTATAATTTCACTTATCTTTGTTTTGATTTAAAATGTTACTTTTCATAGTGGGCCCAATTACAGTGGCAATCTATTCAGGCAAAGGAAGAAATGAAAATAAGAGCAAATTTTGCCCATTCTGACAAGTCATTCTCTTACCAGTCTTTCAGCAGTTAATTGACTGTGATAAATCAATGCAGAATGAAAGGATACATAAGATCAAACACACCTCATTAACTCTGCATTTCTCAGGTATGCTTGTGCCTGACCTACTTCAAACAAAGTGTTAAGTACCAAAACTTTTTGGAGGAGTAAGAACTTTGTCTTTGAGGCGCTCACTGTGTTGGTGTCAAACTTTTGACTTTGCAAAGCACTGCTGATGGAGAAAAATAAATTGTGTCTAAATTTCTCGCACAAATATCACATTTCACCGTACTGTGAGCTAATCTGGCTTTAGGATTCAATTACTTTTGTACGTCTTGAATTCATCATTACAAGCACTGAATCTGGACTAGAGATGTGATTGCTGTTCGTGGTCCATAAAGTGACATATTCAGTCTTACAATTGATTTGCAATGAACGATTAAGACATTCACGAGAACAACCAGATGTGTCTAATGCTAGTATGCATTTCACATGGGTCCAAAGGTCACACATTGGTGTGGTTTTATTTAACGGAGGTATGTGTGTGGTAATTCACTAAGCCATTGTACGCAGTTCACTCTGAGTATTAATACGACAAATACTCACTTAGTGAGATCAACGCTTCGGTTATAACTATACTATAGGATTTTTTTTTTTTTTAAAAAGATGGATTAAGCATCAGCAGAAGTGGATTTTCGGCCGTCTATGTAATCCTCTATAACCTGGCATTGATGAATATTGTTTCGTTTGATGCAGGTAAGTTTGCTGCTTGATTTGTGTATTTTACATCAGGCATGTTTTTGGTCAGCTAATGGGTCCTAATGGCGTGCCGCGTGACATCACAATATAGACTGCAGAAAAATGTAGTTGCGCGCTCTCAGATGACTCCTGTTAGTGCTGCTTGAATTCTGCCCGTTTATCTCAGAAAGAAACATGCAGAATAAACACTCCTGCTATGGAACTTGCATAAACGACTCCAGACACAACGTACGTCCACATATGAAGGATGTATTCTTTATTCGTTTCCCGAAGCCAAAAACTCAGAGGGATAAATGTGAATGATGGGTCAAATTGTGCAGACGTCCAAGTTTAATGCCAGCAAGGTGAAGCCTTTTACCTTCATATATAGTAAACATTTTGTTGGGGGCCATATGGTCCCACAGATGACATTCCGATCCCTTGCCGGCCACTGCCTGCATCGAAGAGGGAAGCCATTTCCATCATTTTCTTTCTTTTTTGCTTGGCGTTGTCGTTTGGCCCCACTCCTCCTGCCTGACGTCAATAAAATGATTAGGAAAAATGTAAAGCCAGACTCTTTTGTACTACTGAGGTGCTACAGTGAACTCAAAATGCCCATGCAGTCCTAGCTCTCGAATTTGTGGTAATTTTTAGTCAAATCCACAGCTCTGTTGATTTATGACCTCGTTAAATGCAACCAGTGGGGAACAAGCTTGCTTGTCACCAAATAATTTACACTCGTTAAACTTCTATTAGTTATGTTGTTTGGACATGTCACAACCTGTCCTTAGCGCTCTCAAGCTCTCTCAACTCTTTGACGATGCTGTTTAGCGAGGAGGCTTCTTTATATCAGGCAAGGCAGACATATTTAGGAGCAACTTTCGGCTTGCTTCTCCCTCCAAACAAGCTATGAAGACAAACCCACCACTGTGTCTCTGCCTGCAGGAGAGCTGTGCACTGCGGAGAAGATGTGCATGTGGGTGTGTGCGTGTCACACTAATTACATCGCGATGAAAAAAAGTAAACCCTAACATTGTGTAATATAAAACTAAACTACTACTGTTCTATTTGACAATATATTTGCACGTTTGGATTATTTTCTACCTTTGTGAACTTTAAATGTTCAGCAAATAATGAAACCGATCTTTTTCACCCGATACCGAATCATCTGAAAATCATGTGATCGGCCCAGAGTTCCGAACATGTGATCGGATCAGGAAATCCCCACTATGGATTGTTTTCATGTTTTGTGCATGCGTGAATAGAGAAATTTGACTATCAAATAATGGTGAATTACTGTGCTGTGTTTGACTGCAACAATACACGTGGGGGCTGGGGGACGGAGTATAATTTCAGTGTTTACAAATTTTGAAACAGGGTGAGAAGACAGAAAATGTATCAAGGAAAAGGTAGAGAAATAAAAGGTTCTGTATTAATATTGCCAATTTTGTGCTATTTTAAAAGAAGAAAGAAAAAGGAAAAATTGGAGATGTTGATAGTAGTCTTGGACAAAACTATGCAGATGAATGAACAGTCTAGTTTAAAATGATGACCTCAGTTTAGGAGCATCAAAGGCCACTCACTCTCTCATATTTGCACCACACACAGGCTAGGTCAAAGGTGAACTTGTGCACAGGTGGTGTCCCACATGTTTGTGTAAATTGTTTAGAAGTCGTCAACACTTTGTGACCTGACCTGTGCAAAGCCTCTGTATTTTCTAGAAAGCTTAGACGCCCCCCTGTCGGGTTTGCTTCTCAGATGACTCTGGTATTACACCAGCTTGAACCTGCTAATAAGACTTGTATTAAGGGTTACAGACCCTTTTAGTTGACACAGCAGCTGACAAGACATCGATTCTACTCTATTTCCTCAGTATGCAGTCACTAGATAGTTTGTGTTTAAATATGTACAAAATAGCCACTGCAGACTTACATAAGAATAATTTGGGGAAAAACTACTGTTGTCGTATTTTTTTTTATTTACTTTCTGGTTATGTCGGAATTAATTTTACAGTTATTATTTTACACACATGATTATCACAAATACCTAGAAGTACCCCTTTTGCGCTAATGTGAGCAAAGATTTTCCTTGGAGCGGGATTTTATTTTTTTTCTTTCAGCACCATCAGAATGGGGTGTTTATATTTGATACAGTGTTATTTATTCATTTTATGCATGTTTACAGGTGGGACTACACTGCTGTTGTTCAAGAATGTGTTGGAGCCATGGAATAAAAAAAACCACATGGAATTGTAAATAATACATACAACAACTAAAGCAATGAAAGGTTTATGAAACAGGTTTAGACAAAATGTAAACTTTTAAAAGAATGACACTTTCACAAACACACCTGCATTGACACACACAGACACAGACATACACAATGGCCAATTTTGGCATTCATGTGGTATCTCAGCAAAAGACTTGCAGCATCTGTTCCTATCACCTACTGCACCTGATAACCATAACACATAAGCGCACACACGCAAACACCTCATTGTGTGCGTCGTGAGATAGGAAGCAGTCACTTCTCCATCAAGCTGGCTGCTGAATCTGTTTAGCTTTTATAGACGGCCAAACACAGAGACACTAACATTCTCTGTGGAGGTACCAGACAACTGGAAGCTGTGATAAAATAAAGAAACCAATGAAAATCACATGGTGTCTCTTCTGTTCTAGGTGTTGCCATTGAAGCAACATATTCTCGGCACTCTTGTTGACAAAACTGCCAGGAAGACAGAGATTGTTCCAGCAAAATTGTTCTTGAAAAGCCAACATGTAACTGAAATGTTTTCTGTAATATACTTTAGATGTTAACATGTTGCCATTTACATCATTTATATTAGAGGAAGGCAGAGCTCGGCATTCCGTCCCTGGGACGGAACGGTCCGGACAGACGGCCATTTTGTGGACGGTCGGACGGAGGATGAGAACTCTTTTAAATAGGATGGACTAAGCAATGACGGACGTAGATTTTTGTCCGTCCCTCTAATCCTCCCTAACCGAGTCAAGTCCCGGCTGACGTGTTGTGTTGAGTTCTTTGAAAAAGAAATACTGCCATTTCATTGACGAGGGAAAAAAAAAAAAACTGAAAGCTATGACCCGGAAGTGGAAGATGTTTGTTCTCCTCCTAAAATAACATTGACTTATTTTGCAATAATTCTTTTTATTGCGAAATAACGTGCAACAAAACCCAATAGTATTGTGTTACTACGCAATCGTAGGGGTGGGCGATATGACGATATTAGATCGTTAAGCAATTCAACGTGTTCACGATATCGTAAAGCTGGAAGATCGTTTGATCGTCTACATGGCACATTCTATACAGTTTAGCTCGATGGCGGCGCAAAACCGCTGACGCGTATACCCGACCAACCAATCACAGCACGCACAGTGCACCGTATGTGACACTCCCCGCCTCCCTGTTTGTTTGTATACAGCGGGGAGCTATAGCGAAACGTCACCACGAAACATAGTTGGTCCCGAAAAGAAACTCCACATCCACAGTGTCGATTTGGTTTAGCTTTTCCTTGGAGGAGAAAGCGCAAACCGGTTGTTTTCAAAGTTTGCTGAATTTTGGTTCGGACGTCAGCGCCGACAGCCAAAGCAAACGGAGATCAGACCATTGGTAGCCGGAGGCAGCCGCTAGCTCCAAGCAAAAACAAGCAACCAGTGTAAAGAAGTAACTGAGGCAGTGACTTATTACCTTGCTTATGACATGATTCCCATTAAAACAGTGGAAACGCTTTAAAAGACTAGACGTGCGTTACGAGCTGTGTTTTTATGTTTACATTGTTACCTTTTATGTTTACATTCACTGCACATCTTGATAAAAAATTGTCACTATTCAAATTAAAACCTGTTCAGAAAGCTTATCTGACTATTTTTTTTCTTTTCTTTGAGTTTCATACACATTTTAAATGTTTTATTTTGTTTGACATGAGGAAAATGGTCTGAAATGTGCAAATTAGTATTAAAAAAACGTGAATCGTGATAGTGATTTTATTTTTAAAAAATCGTGATCTGATATTTTTGCCAGATCGCCCACCCCTTCGCAATCGTAAATATTCTCGCGATGTCCCCTGGCTTGCTCTGGTCCGCTAATCGTCTTCATCATCATCTTCATCATCACATCAAGACGGTGATTGCTGGCAGCTAAAAAGCTGTTTTAGTTAAACTGTTGTAAACAATTCAACCCAGTCATGATACGCCCAGCCGGTAAGTGGATGTGGATAGTAAATTAATGATCTTGAAATAATGTCATGTCATGCACGGATGTTTTTTTTTTAGGGGCGGGACGGCGGGAGGTGGACTGACGGAATGTAAGGACGGAAGCGCTTTAAAAGGACGAGGACGGACGGGGTCGGAGGAAGATAATATTTATGAATAAGGAACGAGGGACGTAATGGTATCCAGGTCGCGGACGGAGGACCGACCGGCAAAAACGGGTAAGGTGTCCAGATCTGGAAGAAAGTATTTACAAGTACAGTGGTAGTGGTGAAACGATGTAGATAAAGATTACGATTTATGTAACCCGACTACCTACTGTTCTTACGGTCTATAAAGTGACTTGAAATGGTCTCAACTTGTAAGATTTTTCTATCATGTACACCCATAATGGCATCTCATATTACCTCCCTTAAATTCCATAGGTGTGATGTTCTGTGATTACTTCCTCTCCTATGTATTTCGTATTTTCTTATATGTCATATTGTTCACAAAGGCTACAGCTCCCAGGATAAACGTTTGTGGATTCTGAGCACGCTGTGTGTGTTTGTGTACATTTCCATTCACGTGAGTTCATGTGTGTCACTGGGGGAACTTTGAAGGCAACGGCTGATGCTAAAAACTCTGTGTGCCCGCAGGCTCTCCATCTGTATGGGTGTCAGGTTAAAACTGCACGATTCATAACTAGGGGGTATGTTTCTCACATTTAGGCAAACAGCAGGCACTTTGATTCATCTGTGTTTAACTTTTTCATTAGGCATATATTTTCTTTAATTGTTTGAGATGATTTATACCGAAAAGCAAATATGGACCAAACTCTTGCTAGAAGCTGTAGTTGCCAATTTGCATGTTTACTCACGCTAACAGATTGCACACTCTGTTGGCAAAGGGAGTAATAATAGCGCAGAGGTTGTATATTTTGCACTGTACTCTAGCGCTATTTGGGAGAGAGGCTCATGTGTTTGAAAGAAGTGTGATATTATGGAATTTGAAGTGTTAGTTGAAGACAAACAAACAAATTATGACTCTGATATCTGTAGTGAAGCCAACAACCAAATAAAAGCCACATTTTGCTTGACTTAAGTTGTTCTGAGTATTCTGCATAACATTCTGTTTAAAACCTGGGACAGCACACCCAGAAAACTGCTGTGAGAGAGGATAGCACCAGACAATTGTCACAGTGTGTTGAAATGACCCAGACGCAAGGAAATGCGGAGTTGAAAAGAGTTTTGAAAAAGGTGACTGCATCCAATTGCACTGTTGAATAGACAATATGTTGCAATATTTATTTATTTTTTTACACAAGTGGAGGGGCACAATCCTGAGTGAACTTGGTGTGTCGATCAGCTTCCACATCTGTTTGTAAGCAAGCCTGCACCCGATTTGTACGCACAAACCTTCAGTTGATTGGTACACTGGTAGTGTAGGGCTACATGCTGCTGTCTTTAACACAGAGAGTGCTGATTAGATTCTTGGCATGTGCCCCAGCCTGCAGGTCACCAGCACTGATAAATGGAATTGAAGTGTCAGAAAGGGCGTTGAATGAAAAACTGTCCACAACAAATTATGTGCCTTAATATGGTGACATGATGATAAGCCAAAAGTGACAAACACAGCATTGACGTGCTCTTTAAAGCTATCGGCCTGACCATTTTCTGAGCAGATTGGGGAGGAAAAATCACCCCGCTCCTCAAAAAAAATCGTCAGGATAATTTTTTAAGACATCTGATAAACTGACCTTTGTCAACAGATCAGGAGGAGATGATCCGTGCTTAAATGAACCGATTATCAGTTAATGTGTACCCGGCTTAAGCGGGTATGAAAACTGCCCAAGTGTGAGTGTGCATTAGACAATTTACCCACATTGAATGGAGACGAGAAAACATGTTAGGATGGCCCAAATAAGAATTACTGGTGAACAGAGGAGGCTGAGAGAAACTGGAGCGAGAACAGAAAGAAAGAAGAAAGGAAGGGAGGGGCTTCCTGTGACCAATGTGAGATTACTTTTGGAGAAGTTCCTGCAATTTTAAGGGGATTTCCCCTCAGAGCCACGCAGCTGATTGCAGCAGGGCTTTAACTTGGAAGGGGCGATTAAGGTAAAAGCAAGGAGGACTAATGTGGAACTAAAGTGATGTTGACAGTGTTAGAAATGATTATTAGATAAGCAGATAACCATGCTAGCCACAGGAAGGGTGGATGTGAAGAGGCTTTGAATAATGACGTTATGGATGTGAAGATGTCAATAATAATGATGAGCTATCAGCTTATCCGGTGATCAAAGAAGAATTCAATCTGAGGGCGAAAGGTTAAGACTCATGTTGAGATTTAAACGTCATACTATCGTCAAGAAACAAAAGAGTCTGTCTCTACTGAGATGCCAGGTGTGTACTCCAGATTCGCCTTCTCGTGGATCACGGCAGAAATCCACTTTGGTTTTGACTTCACTCATACAGCCTGGTGGGTGGCAGCAGAGCTTCCAACCCCTTAGGCTGTGACACACACATTCACACATGATTAAAAGGCCACCTCTTTAAAGTTAGTTTCCCAAATCTACTCCTGGGCATCTTGGGATATGTATTCATGTCCTGTACCACAAACCAGGAACTTGGAGAAATCTCCCTCTATTGGAAACACACACACACAAACTGTTGGCTAATTGTCAATGTGCTGTTTCCAATAGTTTTTGAAGTGTGAAATTGAGCCCAGCTGCTCAGTGAAGCAGTGGGAACAAGGAGATGGGTCGTGTGTGCGTGCGTGTTTGTGTCTGTGTGTCCGCGCGCGAGTCTGATTCCCAGCCTAATTCATGACTCTACTCACTCTACTGACTGTATCAGTCTACGGAGTTTTTACTGTATTGGCATTCATGCAAGTCAAATATTAAGTAAAAGTTGTTTGTGCTTAGACTGGCCATACTGTAAATACTAGATGATGTCACATAAACATACACACAAACTTCAAATACACCCCTGTCATACATACATTCTTTATTGTTCCTCTGCTTTGGACTAAAGACAGATCACAAATACAAAGGAGAAGTGTTTCCACTGGAAAATGATGTCAGGAGATGGGAATGAATACGTAAGTGAAGTGAATTTGTAAAGATGCTCCTGCGTTTAAGGAGTTTCCGCTTGCGCTAATCACCAACGGGTCACGATGTCTGTCTAAGGCTATGCTGTGGTATCTTGTTCACTTCTGTCCAAATGTAATTTTAGAAGGAGCCAGGATGGTTTCCTCGTCGGTCACCAACCTAAAGTGTAACCACACACATTGAAAGGAGTTTTCCTGTTTTTGCCTGAGGGGTGACAAGAGGGCATCATGTTTCAGATATGTTATCTGTAAAACAAGAATAAGAAACAATCTCGAAAAGTCCTTATCTCACCTACTTGGACACACTTCAATCAAATGTATCAAATTAGAGACATTTATTGGCACTCTCAGGCACAACATCTCCATTCCCCAACAATTAAGAAGCATGACATAGTTTATAAGTGTACCTCGGCTGACCCCGGCTTGCCTGGGTATCTTATCCACAGTCTTCCCGCAAGGTGGCCTATTGTAAACACTTGTGTTCCACCGGATGACACAGAAAGGCCATCAAGTCTTATCTAAATGACCACTGCTGACTGAGATATGGCTGACATGCTTCATGGCCTTTCTTCCCAACACCAACAGGCCATTCCAGCCTCTAGGTTTTTGTAATTGAAAGCGTATTCTTCTAGTTAGATAATACTGCAGGTGCAGTGAAAACACAAAAATCTAATTTTATGATCAGACAATGAGAACAAATGGAGCATGTGGATGTGAATATTTGGTTCATGAAGAGTTGAACGCTAAACGTGGGCAGGAAATGCAATACTACAACTGAAACAAAGATAATTAGGCGATGTGAGTACGAGTGTGAATGATTGTCCGTCTCAATATCTGCCTTGTGATTTTCTGACAACTAGTCCTTCTGCCCAAAGTTAAGTGGACCTGATCTCAGCGACCCTGAACACGCTGACACACAGTCATACTGTTTTCTGAACAGATAGAGAAAACAAATGACGTGGGCGTATATTGCCTCCACCACACACAAGGAAGGATGTGATTTATTTGTTTGCTTGTTTTGTGTGATTGGCCGGTCCAAGGCGTATCCCACCTCTCGTCCAGAGTCAGCTGGGATGGGCTCCACCTTACTTGCAACTCTAATGAGGATAAGTGATACAGAGGTTGGATAGATGGGTTCGTTAGTTAGGTATAAGACTTGCAAGATTCATAATTGATGGTTTTAATTCTTTCAATCGCAGAATGCAAATGTGACCCAAAATAGAAAAATGAGTCGGAAGTCGCACAGAGAGATTCTGAGATTTATGAGGCAAAAAGTTCAGTTGGTCAACTTGTACCTCTTTCATCGATTAAGTTTCATTTTCCGAAATAAACATTGTGAAGTGTTCAAAAATGGAATTTTGTAAAGGTACTCAAAAATAAGCCAATAATTATTTCAAAATAAGGCCAAACAATCGCTCATTACCTTGCCATTGTCATAGACAGAGGTGGGCATTTCACTAAATTTTGCTGGTGTGTCATTCGTCATCCATCAGCAGCCTTGGTACTCGTCTGTCATTCGTCAGTCCACCATTTTTCAAGTCGTCATCGTAATTGTCAGTATGTCAATCTGTCAGAGGTCCGTCAGTCTGATGGAATGCCCACCTCTGCTCGTAGATATCCATGTGGAGAATCCTCAACATACGGGTGTCAGTGTAAAGCCTACCATTGTGTTTTAATAATAATTTTGTAGTCGTTTTATAATTCTGCATCATTATGAGCTAATATTAGACCGGGAATCCAAAAGATTTTCCATAAACTTATGCCTTGAGGCCTGTTTTCATTGAACAATTTGCAGTTGGACACTACTTAGCACTATTCCAGTCTTACCACTGATTTTGAAGGGTTATCCTTTGATTTAAAATGATGAATACATTGTAGACGATACAGTGGTACCTCTACTTACGAACCAAGCTTCATATGAAATTTTCAAGTTACGAAACGCCTCAACAGGAAAATATTTCCTCATGTTACGAAAGAAATTTCAGGATACAAAAGGTAAAAGTATGGGCGGCTACTCGCAGCTCCAGAGTTTCCTGAACGCAACATACTCATAGCCGCTCTGCCATTGGCTATTAACTAGCATCTTCCTGGCATCCTATTGGCTAAGAGGGACCTCACCCGTATGTGTCTATGTGTGTAGATAGACAGGTAGATAGATATATATGTCTATGCAGCGTCTCGTCATTCGCCCCTCGGGCCATGAGGTGTTCCGATAGTGTAGAGGCTATCTTTAGTTCTTTAAGCTTCTTCTTCTTTTCGTTGTTTGCCTCTTCAATTAATGACAGACACAAACACTGTTTTACGCGTGAGCCAACACTGATGGTCGCAGCACGGTAAAACAACCATGAACCAAATAGGGCAAAAAGCGATGAGGACAGCAATTAAAAGGTAAATGACCATCATTTTTATTCTTTACTCTATTCTTTGTTTTTTACATTATGCACAACTCTCATTTATTGTGCAACATGTATTTGTTACATGTTTTGATGCATTTGTATGCTTTATAAAACATTTATGTCTGAATTTTGGGGGGCTTGGAATAGATTAGGGCATTTACATGGAAAACACATCTCTACTTACAAAATTTTCTAGTTAAGAAATTTCTTCCAGAACCAATTCGTAAATAGAGGTACCACTGTACACAAAACTGTCTTTGATTAAGAGGTACCATATACTAAGAGGTTACAATGTACTTTGATTAAAACAATAGAATTTGATGAAAAATACAAAATAAAGGGGCCTGTCTTTACATTGATTACTATATCCATTATACATTGAAACTTTTCTTTGTGAAATATACAACCGGCTCTAGTTTCTAGACAGCTACCACTTTTGAAATAATGAGTTGTCAAATAGTAGCTGTGACCACTGGACAAGGGTGGAAGCAAGCCACAAGACACTCTTGAACAGCTGTGCACAGTATGTAAAGATCACTACAATCGAGCTGAGAATTCGTCAGCTTGACAAACTGTCTTGTGAGTTAGTGAGTCACAATTAACTTCTCAGTTAACCACTTAAAAGAGTGATGACCGCGTTCTACAAAATTACAAACATGAGAAGTTTTTTAACGGTCAGTTTTCATACTGCAATTAAAAAAATCTTTCTGGAGGCACCAAATGCACCCAAAACCATGTGAGTGGGTTCATTGCATGTGCAAAGCACAGTTACAGACACATGAGAAAATATAACGTTTAGTTGTGAAACACAAAATCACTGAGTTAGCAGAGCCACATCCCAGTAGTTGTTTTATACTACTGTCTGCCTTGAATTACATGAAGCTTTATTCAGTTAACCATTAAATGCATTACTTTGACTGTCATAACAATCTGGTCTGTAATCTGATATACACATTACTACTGTCGTATCTCAAACGCCATCACTTTTCAAGAAACCACAAAAACCTGCATGTTTGTTGATCCATTAGCAGTGCATCATCAAAGACTAAGCTAGTTTTACCAGTTTGGATTGGTCAATAATTTGTATTATTAATAAAAATACTAATAATAATAAATGCCAGATCCAAGTGGAGAGTGACCAACAGTATCATTTTGCGAAGAAATTTCCACACCACAGTGACATTATGTGACTCACTAAAATCGGTATTATGATGGCTTTGTTTTGGTGGGGGGTATTGTGTTATTTAATGAAAATATTCTAAAACTTTTGGGTTATTAGCAGCAGTAATACACCTTTCCGATTTCAGTTCAATTTTCCCTTACATTTTCTTAAAAATGATCAAATTTGAATCTACCCATGATTGGGTGTAAGTTCCCACATCCACACACCCATCACGTGGTGGAAAACACACACGTCAGCAGTCGTCCTCAACCCTGGGCGACTGCAGCACCGCATGAATCAGTGTGACCCACCCACGTAGCAGATACGAGGGGGATCTGGACTCTCTATCACAATGCATCTGTCTTTGAGTCTGTGGGGGGATTAGAAGCTTGCCCAAACAGTTGAGCAATCTGATTTGCGGGGGTTGGAGAGGCAAGAGGATGTGTGGATGATGTTTGGTCGTATGCGCACACAGTAATAATGTGTCATTGAAGTAGCGTATATTTTGGACTATATGTCACATTTTTTGTTATAGTTTGGCTAGTTCTGTGAAAAACACATGTCCATATTTGTCATTTTTCCTATTTGTACGTGAATGGTGCTTCTGCCTTACAGACATCGCATTAACGTGAACTTTAAAAAAAAAAATCATAATTGGACAAAATTAGAGGTCTGACTGGGACCCAAAATCCCCATTCCTTAATCGCGTCTTTTGGCGGTTGGCAAATCCTTTTGGTTCATTACCACCGGTGGCCAAAAGGTGACGGTAATGCACCAAAAGTATTTGCCAACCGCCAAAAGAAAGTAAAAAAAGAAATGGAAGAAGTACTAGGCTAGTAGTGTCCAGGAATTGTGCTTTGAAGGCTCCTCCTCCCTCATGTAGCATCCGTGGACCACATGAAACGTGGCACATTTGGAAAGGCCTAATGTGTCTTATGTTATAAGTGCTATTTAATCTAATATATTATAACTACTATATAGAACATAAAGTTCGGGGCATGCAATAAGCATTGCTTGTGAAAAATCAGTATGTAGTGTTGAATGACGTGATGATTCCACAAGAGGGCATGCTGGATCTCAGCTGTCTTCAGGCAATTAGTGGGGAACACCCTGAACTGGTTGCCAGCCAATCGCAGGGCACACATAGACGAACCACTATTTACACTCACATTCACACCCGTGGACAATTAAGAATGAGCAATCAACCTACCATGCATGTTTTCTGAATGTGGGAAGAAACCGGAGTCCCTGGAAAAAACCCATGCAGGCACAGGGAAAACATGCAAACTTCCACAAACTCTGCACTCTGAGGTGGACGCACAAACCAATTAACCACCATCAATTGATACATGTTGTATTTAACGCTGATAGCTATATTTGATTTTTGCTCATTGACTTTTTAAAAATATTACTCACCATGGCTACACTTTAATAAGCCGTGGCCATTAGTATTCCAACATGTGTTAATTACTATTACTAGGACACAGTGCAGTGTCATAGTGTTTGCTATCCATCCATTCATTTTCAGAACCACTTATCCTCACTAGGGTCACAAGCATTCAATAAAGTTGTCGTTAGTTGTAGTCCGCGCATTATTGGACATCATAATCCGGCGATGAAACAAAATTTTGTGCTGCGGATAGCCTTAAGTACAGTTACACTGAAGCTTGGAGAATCTGAGTGTGTAGCCATGATTAATAAAATACAACAGTCCCAAATTTACCGATTTCCCACTAGTTGTTGTTCCAGATCACCCTTTTTCTGTGTTATATATCTGGCGTCAGACATAGAGAAGCTCGGCACTCGACAGTTTGAGTGGGAAGCATTTTACCTTAGCCTACCTAGATAGGGGCAGACCCGCTATTGTTTACGTTGCCTCCACCGCCTGCGGCAGCTGCCAGACTCAACAACAATTAATGGAGCACCCGCTTTCTCGTCTGGGATGTTGAAAGTGCGATGAAAAGTTGCTAGAACCTGTCAGTTTGTACCGTTGTATATTGTATTGTGTATTGTTGTATTATACTGCATACCCAAATTGGGTGCCCCATAGAGCCCTGGCATAGCATGGCGCGCAGGCAAGAAAAGCCTGGCGGCCGGACAGGCTTATGAAGCACTGGGGGAAACCCTGTAATAACAATATTGGCAGCTGTTTTCTGTTTCTTTGAACCATACTGAGGTCTAATTTAGAGCAAAAAAAAATGAAAAAGATACCTGCAATGTGTGATGCACAGAGCAAATGATGTTTACGTGGCACAAGTAAAAGCACAACTGAGCCTTCCGCATCACTGTTGTGATTGTTTATGAACCCAAGTATTGTGAGTGAAAATTTCGAATGCAAACCAAATTGTTCGTGAACTGGGGTGTTCCATGCCAGGGTCAAACTGTTGCCGCATATTAAGTCTACTCTGCAAGAAGCCATCCATTCGTGTTCTTTAACAAAAACCACTGGCAAACAATAGTACTGTGGTCTTTGGAAGAAAATAAAAGAATGTTTTCCCTCACTGTTTGCAGGTGTACTGGAACATTATCACAGAATCCTAGCTGCAGGCAAGTGTAACTGGCTTGGACATTCTCATTGTTTCCAAATCACTACATCAGTGCTACTAGCAACTCTTAATAGAAGACACATATGTGCACAAAGAAGAATGCGGCCGGCCTGGTTGATCAAACTGTGCATTATAAACCATCTAAAGCTTATCACAGTACATACTGTGATGTATGGAGGATGCTCCATCATGTTCTAGGTCTGCCTTTTTACATCTGGCTCAGGGCGTCTTAAATCAATGCATGGTACAATGAAATCTCAAGACTATCAAATCATCATGTTGCAAAATCGGTCTTCCAACAGGATAAATACCCAAAACGCACTGCAAAAACACACTAAGACCAAAATATCAGACTATTCTGACGTGCTTTCTTTGATGATTTGCGGAAGTAGCTGAAACACACTGTCACTATGAATTAGGTATGGGAAATACCACACTTTACAGAATATATACGACACCGATACTTTTTCTTGCAATATAATCAATACCGATACCTTTTTCTTGGCATTTCTTTCTATCAAATTAATTTTACACAGGCAATTCAGATGACAAATACTTAAATATTTTGTGCATATGATGTGCAATACATAAAACTAAAGTAAAATAAACAATATACAAACTAAATAAATAATCTAATTAAATAATACATAAAATAATGCACATTTGCACAATCCTAGTTTGTGATACACAGTATTGTAATCAAACAAATGTGAAAATCATCATCTAAATGTAAGAAAACCTCTTACATATGAAGAACAATATGAAAACATCACAATTTAAATATTCTGTTTTTGCTGAAAAATGTTATGCAAAATCCATCCATCCATCCATTATCCATACCGCTTCTCCTCACAAGGGTCGCGGGCGTGCTGGACCCTATCCCAGCAGTCTTTGGGCAGTAGGCGGGGGACACCCCGAATTGGTTGCCAGCCAATCGCAGGGCACACAGAGACAAACAAACATCCGCACTCACAATCACACCAATTGGCAATTAAGTAACTTAGACAATTGTGTATAATGAGCATGCAACATTTATATGAGCCATTCTACCGAATTGGTTGAAATTGCTGTCCCACAATGAAAATCAAATTTAAAAAAACAATGAAGTGTTCAGACCTTGCATATTTAGCTAAAGTATCCAGCAGAGAGCAAAGGAAAGTCAGAAGAGCATGGAGCAAAAGACAAGACCACTAGATGTCTCTCAAAAAACAGAGAGAGAGGGAACATACATACAGGGAAATGTATGTTACAAAAATGTCTTGTCATTCCAATTAGATTTTCATTTGGAAGGTTAAACCACAGTTTTTCAATGATGAAGATCCCTGTGATGGACAGGTGAGCGGTCCAGTGTGTACCCTGCTTTTGCCCTAAGTCATCTGCGATCAACTCCAACCCCCTACGACCCTGAGTACAGCACAAAGCTGTAGAAAATGGAAAAAATAATGTTTCATTAGTTATAATACACGTTAAAAGTTGAAATATAGCAAAACTAGTTAAGTGATTACAATGCTACCCTCACACAAAGTATTACTGCAACAGCAGCAATAATATGGTCACTACTGAAATGTTGCAGTCACTACTGAAAAAAACGATATTTTAACAAAAATAAAAAGTATTGAATTATCGACCAACAATTTTTGATAATGATTGTTTAAGGGTATGTTTGTTTTAATTAATGATGACTTTTGATGTCAATATGATCAACTTTCTACATTTTACAGTAAAAAATAGCATATAAATTCAGATTTATTTCAGAAAAAGTCATTTTAAATTCTGTTTAAAAAAATCATTTTGATTGGTTTTGATGTCAAAACCATATATATTAATTTATAAAAAATACTCTGTAGAGGGGGCATGGAAAAAAATATGAATCGGCTAGTAGAATTATTTTTATTCTTCTGTAATTGTGTGTTTCGGTAGTGACACATTTTAGGGACATGCAAGATATTAGGGAAAAGCTAGAAAATACTATTTGAAAATTGACTGTACTTTTACTATATTTGTGCCCCTTATATATGGTGCAACACGAATACAATAAAAGTTTTTCTGGAATAAAATACAAATTTCACACATTTTCCAACCCTGAATTTGAACCAATCCAGTAGATTGGCCCATATAGGGGTAGAATTTTGGATGATTGTACTGTCATTGACTTCTTTTTGTCATTGACTAAACATACTAATCGCTATTGCTAATGCTAATCGTGATCGCTAATCGTTTGCATGTCTGCCTGTTTGTGTTTCATTCTTGTTCAACAATCGTCTGAAACTAACTTAGACAATTGTGTGTAATGACATTTATATACGAGCTGAATTGTGGATGATTATAGGTTGTTGACTGAACATACTAATCGCTATCGCTATTGCTAATCGTGATCTCTAATCGTTAGCATAGGCTCATCTTGGTCATGTCTATGAAAATACATGTGTATGTAATGCCTAGATTGATAGTATTTTCTGTTTCTTGTGCAGTTTCACAATACAAACAGGCAACTTCACTGCACATCTGGAGTCTGTGGAGTTAGTTTGTGAATGTTTAGCCGTTTGGATAAGATGGCTTCCTTACCATTCTAATTACTTATTTAACAAAACATTAGACTTTAACCGTTTGAATTATTCATGCATTTTAATAGCTTTTAGGATGTATCTTATGTTTCTTTATGTGGGTTACAATAACATGTGAAATGATATCGAGGTAATTGTGATGGCTTGTTAGTGCTGACTTGTATTTATGATGTTTTGCCTCCCTCTGCAAGCGCGAGGCAAAACATCATAAATACAAGTCAGCACTAACAAGCCATGACAGTAATAATGTGTTAATAATTTCACACATAAGTCGCTCCAGAGTATAAATTGCAACCCCCTGCCAAACTGAAAAAAAACGTGATTTATAATCCGCAAAATACGGTAATTAAGGCACAAATGTATGTAGTAGTCTTAACATTGCCTTATAAATAAATAAAATGTACAATGAGGAACAATAACACTGCTCGATCGTCCTGAACATGTTTTATTCTACACGTTTTAAGACACACCTTTACATGGTGTCAGAAGCAGTGACATAGCCAAGTTCCAGCCTCCAGAAAGTTTTTGCTTCGAAGGACTTGCCGAGTGGGCAGAGTGGAAAAAGCGGTTTGCATTGTACAGGACGGCTACTAAGATGGACAAAGAAAAGGAACCAATTCAGGTTAGCATGTTATTGTACAAGCTTGGGAAGGAAGCAGAGAGCATCCTCTGCTCTTTCACCTATAATGAGGGGGAAGATGATTCAGGCTATGATACCGTATTAGCGAAATTTGATGCATACTTTATCCCGAAACAACAGTTTCATGAACGGGCTTGTTTCAATCAGAGAGTTCTGCTTCAGGATTCTGGCAGATCCAGCTGGACAAAGACAGCCGGAGTTTGAACACGCTCACTGCCCCATATGGGTGATACTGTTTTAAACGTCTCCCTTTTGGGATCACCAGTGCCCCTGAGATTTTCCAAAGAAAGATGGTTGAGACTCTAGAAGGTTTACAGGGACTAGCCGTCTACGTGGATGTCATCGTAGACCACAGCAGAACCATGACTGAACATTACGAGTGGCTGCAGAAGTTAATGGAGCGTCTGGAGGCTACAGGGTTCACAGAGAAATGTGTGCTTAGAAAGACTGACCTGCACTTCACTGGTCAGGTGATCAACAATAATGGCGTGCGGCCTGACCCAGACAGGCCTGTCCACAGTCAACAATCTCAGCCAGGCGGAAAACACCCAAGAGCCACGAAGAGCATTTGGCCTGATAACCTATTTAGGTAAATATATCCCAGACCTGTCTACAGTGGCCCAACCCCTGTATGAAATGTTAAAATTAGGTGCAGTGTGGTTGCTGAACTGTCTGTCAGTGATGGGTTAGTAACTCAGGGGTGTGGTACCTGGAACAATGAGGTCAGAGATGCTAGATTGTATACATGAGGACCATCTAGGGATTAACAAATGCTGAGATAGAGACAACACTTCAATATGGTGCCCTGGCATGGCGTCACTTGCAAATCAATCGAATTAGTGTATTTTAACACCAAAACTGCCAACCAAAAAAGATGGAATGTTGAATTTACTCAATTTTGTTTCTTCAAGTGCTTGCACAAAATATAATCATCTGAATCCAGAAACATTTCTTAAGTAGACTATACATCTTCTCAAAAAGAGATGGGTTCAGGGTACAGATATCAAATCTGTTAAGTTGTACACTTTCTGTGTAATTTGTACAGGTGGAAGCACCTTTTCAAATATCGATTTCCGTTCATGTGACAGCAGCCATTCCAAAATAATGTGTATTTTGTAAGATTTTATATATATATATATATATATATATATATATATATATATATATATATATATATATATATATATATATATATACACAGATCTGTAAAGGCAAATTACAACTTTCGTAAAATTGACAGGTATGAGATATTTCTGTTAACCGCTAGTTTTTTTTACCATCTATTTGTCCAACACTGCAACTTTGTTTCCAGTCATTGTACAGTTGTCAAATAAACACCTACAAACTGCAGTAATGCCTTCAAGCTTCCATCTTGGATTCAGTGTGTCAGACAAAGCCCTGTTTTCCAATCTCAGTGACTAATTCAATTTTTGATAGTCATGCAACAATACTATTACCCAAAGTGACTCAGCAAAATATCTCAGTTATATTTGGCCCAACTCTCTCTCTTTTCAAATGCACATTAAGAATATTACTAACAATAAGATCTCTCCCAGTCTATCTGCAAGTGACCCAGAAGTCATAACTTATGCATTTGTTATGTCTCCATTCTATCTGCGAGTGACCCAGAAGTCATAACTTATGCATTTGTAATGTCTCACCTCAATTATTGTAACATATTTCTCTATGGTCTTCCCATGTCATTTATTAAAAGTATATAGTTAGTTCAAAATGCTGCAGCTAGACTCCTAACGAGTATGAGAATGTTTAATCATATTACCCCGATACTAGCCAACATGCATTGGCTCCCGATCAACATGAGATACAATTTCAAGGTTTTGTTACTTGCCTTTAAAATATTACAAGGCTTGGCACCTTCCCATCTCGTTGTTTAAGTGATATTGTATGTGCCGTACGGAACACAACACATTGGTCTCTTGGTGATCCAGTGAGCCAAAAAGAAGTCAACAGGTTCTGGAGTGTTTTCTGTTTAAGCTCCAGTGCTCTGAAATACCCTTGCAATACCCATGGAAATTAGAGCCGCCACCTTAGTAGAAATGTTTAAAACTTGACTTGAGACTTATTTGTATACTCTTGCATTTCGTTGAACTACATGTTGGCCTGTTTGACTGACAATTGTTTTTTCTTTCTCCTGCGGCAGAAGAGGTGACGATGACCGAATTGGATGTTGCTGTATGGGTTCTGCACCGACTGATCTGGACAAGATCTGAGGTGGACCACCTCCACAGAGGTGCTGCTATGAAGATTTCTGCATTCAGCAACCAGGCCGGCTTTTGACGATGACCCACTTCCCCAAAGGGGCCTCCAGCGCTTAACTTGTTAAATGGACTCAATCTATTCTAACATTGCAAAGCACCACATTATGTGTTGGCATCCATTGCAGCATACAGTGCTATGCCTCTACTTACGAACGTCTCTTCATACGAAGTGTTCAAGTTATGAAACGCCTCAACAGGAAAATATTTCCTCTTGTTACGAAAGAAATTATATGCTGCAACTATGAGCTCCAGATTTTACTGAACGCAACATACTCATAGCTGCTCTGCCATTGGCTATTATCTCGCATCTTCCTGGCATCCCATTGACTAAGAGGGATCTCTACCGTATGTGTCTGTCTGTGTAGATAGACAGGTAGATAGATAGATATGTGATAGATATGTCTATGCAGCGTCCTCGTCATTCGCCCCTCGGGCCATGAGGTGTTACGATTTCCGTGAATCACAGTGCAGTATTCGCTATGGACCCAAAAAAGTGATCGAGAAACGAGGAAAAGAAAAAAAAAGAAAAGTTGTTTTGTCCATGCAAACAAAGCAAGAGATAATTGAAAAGTATGAAAAAGGGATGCGTTTGGTTGATCTCGCCAAAGAGTATGACCGTAATTTATGGACAGTCTCCACTTTATTAAAACAAAAGGAAGCCATAAAAGCTATAACTCCGTCCAAAGGCCTCACTATAATTTCGAAGAGGAGGTCGGCAGTGAACGATGATATGGAGAGGTTGTTACTCGTGTGGATAAAGGAGAAAGAGTTGGCTGGTGACGCAGTGACCGAGGACATAATTTGCGAAAAGGCAACTGTCATTTTTAATGACCTCATGAAGGAGGATGCAGGCGAGGGAACGTCGACGAAAGAACACCGGGAGTTTAAGGCGTCGCGTGGGTGGTTCGAGAAGTTCTTAAGGAGGACTGGAATTCCATGAAGTTTTGGAATTTGTTGAAAAGAATCACCCAGAAAAAGTGTTCACCAGTCGGGCACCCGCTCATTATGATGATGTTTGCCTTGGACATTTTCGAAGGATTGTTAAAAGCCGACAAAAGCAATCGTCCTTGGATCAGTTCTTTACAAAACACCAGGCAAAAACCACTTCTGAGCGAGAACATGAACCAAAGAGGGCAAAGAACGATGAGGACAGCAATTAAAAGGTAAATGACTGTCAATTTTATTCTTTGTTTTTTTACATTCTGCACAACTCTCATTTATTGTGCAATAATCTCATTGTAACATGTATTTCTTACATGTTTTCATGCATTTTTATGCTTTATAAAACATTTATGTCTGAATATTGGGGAGCTTGGAACGGATTAGGGCATTTGTATGGAAAACGCGTCCCTACTTCTAAAATTTTCTACTTTAGAAAATTCTTACATAACCAAGTAATTTTGTAAGTACAGGTATCACTGTATATAAATACAAATTAGAAACTTTTAATAAAATAATTAGCTGTGAAATCGGATTGACTGTCATGGGTATCAGATGGCATGTTTGTTCAAGGGGTATAACTGAATTTTAAAGTAAAAAAAAATATACTGTCATTCCAATGTAGAATCGCAGACAATGTAGACATTGGGATGCCTCCTGTTTTCAAACTTCATAATGGTTCTGCTGTTAATTATTAGAATAATGAAGTCTTGACTTGATTCTGTAATCATTTGTGTCATGTGTTGGTTCTCATAAACATACCCTTATGAAGGGTGTTTTTTAGTAAAGGGAACACTAAAGTACATAATCCCTCTTGCTGTTCGTGCAAATTTTAGTTGCAATTTCTCTACCAGCGCACATTTTTAATGCACACACTACACAAATCAGTCAGATTCATTATTTTACAATTGAAATTAAACAACAGTAGCTCAACATCAGACAGAATAAAAAAAAAAAACACCATTATGATAAAAAAAAAAAAATTCAATTTATTCACTAATTAAATTACTGAAAAATTACTTGAAAATAAATTATTTAAATGAATTATTTAAAATACAAACAACAACAAAAAAAATAGATTATGTACTATGTTAGTTTAAATCTATTTAATTGTTCTTTACCTGACCCCACTAGAGCTTTGGATGATTCCACTGCATGGTACTTGAATAACAAACTTATCTGACGGTAAGCGACAGGCAGCCCTAATTTGATAAGTTTACCTCAAAACTTTATTTGCTTTAGTTTCAGTCCAAACTCTGACTTAAACCTGGAAAATCAATGCATTAGAAACATGTGTTGTGCTTCGTATTATGGACAAGGAACCTTTTAAGAGGTAATTAGATTCATAAGCTTCAACATCCTGTCTATCTGATAAGCATGACAGAATTCATGGAGTTTCATAATTCTTTGCAGAAATGCATGTTAGAGTCCTTGAGAATGGCCCATTTACAGGAAATGTTTTGCTGGAATTGTTTTCTAGACTTTTCTAGGTTTCAGTTTACGTAATACAACAGCCTGTTAAGTGGTGATCAAGTAATGATTAAATATTATTTGTATCTGTATGATGTATTATGACATGGATTTTGTTGTGAATATCAATGCAACAAACCCATCTGTTTGAGGTTGCTCATTTACAAACTCACCTACTGGCATTTTTTATGTCGAAGCTTATGACCTACTGTGCAGCTATCTGCTCATTTTGTGTTCTTTCTTTAACGAGATACCGCCAAAATGCCCTACTAATGCACCATATTAGCAGCGGAGTGGCTAGCCTTTCCCATTTAAGTGATATGGCTTCAAAACAGATTTGCTGATAAGGTTCAGTGACGTGGACATGATTACTTTATAGTATATGCAAAGATTGCAGGATTTAATTGCATTGCCATACCGACACACTAGGGGTGGAATTTCCCCAAATCATCCATGGTGCAGTGGTGGAGTTCGCCAGGGGACGAGAATCACGAGAATATTAAAGATGGCTTTGTAACGCAATATTATTGGGTTTTATTGCAAAACATTTGCGTTATAGCGCAATACATTTTCGGTTTTTGTTACGTTATTTCGCAATAAAATAATTATAAATGATAAATTAGAAATGTTGCATTATTTTAGGAGAAAACGAAAGACTTCCACTTCCGGGTTGTTCCAGTGTAATCAGCGCTGGGAGAGATTTTTACGATGTAGAAATGTCCCAGACAAGGTCTTTGCATGCAAAGGGATGAGGTATGTGCTTAAATGTTAAAAGTTAGTTAACAAAACAAAATTTCTATCCACCTTTCTCCTACACCCAATAAATACCTTATTCCACAAAGTATGACATTCTCAAGCCACATTTGTTGACAAATCAGTTTTTTGAAGACTTCATTGACTTATTGGAGAGCCACTTGCCACATATTGTGCAGAACGGGCATCATTCGTGCGTGGGAAACACCTGTTCGGGTCTTCTGATATGTGTTTTTCAGATCAGATGGAGAATTTTTGAACACCAGCAGCTCATGGTTTTTAGGATGGCACATGACACAACACATTCGTCAGTAATCAGTTTTGGAGCATCAAACAGTAAAAATAAATCTTTTGATGCAAGGTTACAACATTTACAACATGACAGCAATAAGAAGAATAGGGTCAACATTGATGGAAGTGTCACAACATTTACATGAATAGTTCCTGGTTCCTATTCACCAATGTCGCCGATGTCCCTGCTTTTTTCAGTCTTATAATTCCCCAAGATCGTTGTCTAATCTCAACCACAGCTGACTTTACCGCTCTCTAGTTACACCTTTTATACGTGTATACGTTTGTGTCATCAACCGCAAAGCTTGAACAAAGTAACAGACCTATTTTGACAAAGTATGGAATCGAAAGTACATAAACTGTATGTTTCAATTGTGGGGATTAAAGCAAAAAGTCATCAGAAAAATAAATACAAATACCTGAAAAAAATGTACAGTGATGAAGTATTAGTTCTTTGCTGCTTTACACCGTTGAATTATTAGTCAAACCTCAGAATCCAGTTTGTTTCAAGCCATTTAATCATCTCTCCCCACTCCTCACACTGATTTTTTCCCCTTGTGATTCTCGGCTTACTTTTTTTTTTCTTCTGTCTCGTCATTACTTGATTTATGGAGGCTTACTAAAACATGTTCACGCACACACCTACACACACTCCCATGTGCGCACGAACACACGATACCACAAGCAACAGAATGACATCTTATTCTAATGCCATGGCAATGATCAACAACTCCCCAACTCCACCCTTTTCTTTGTAAACCCCCTGTAGCTACTCTCCATCCAAACATACAATAGCATAGTATTGTGACAAAAAACAGCAGCATAGAGACCAAAATCATACAAAAAATAAACACAGTGAAGATGTTGCTACACTGTGCGTTGGGTCACAAAACAGCCATTAAAACTTTTACATCACATCTGAAATAGGCCAAGTCATGAACTCTGTTATAGTCAGCTAATAGTCTCTGTGGAAACAGGTGCCAGCATCCCTAATGTTTGTGGTTACACTGGAAATAAGCATTATTTTTTCTGGTTTGTTTTTAAGCTGACTTAAGACCTTTTCATACTGCTCTTAGATGGTGCAAGCTTGCTTAGCGGCAGTGACATACATGGCTGGTGAAGCACTGATATTAACATCCATCCATCTATCCATCTTTGATACCATGTACCCTCACCAGGGTCATGAGTGTGCTGGAGCGTATCCCCTGGCGAGTGGCGGGATACACCCTGGACTGGACACAGGCTAATTGCAGAGCACATACAGACAAACAAGCATTCATGGTCACACTCACACCTAAGGACAATTTAGAGACTTCAGTTAACCAGATGTGTTGTTCCTGATATTTCTTTTACAACACCCTTGAAAACATTATTAGCAGTTCTTAATTCAAGGTCCAACATTAAATTCCAGATGCTCTTTGATATAATGGTTTACGCCAGCCGGAAGCCCAAAGTAGCTGCTGATTCTATATCGCTCCCTTTTTGTCGTCCAGATGGATCCATGAAATTGCCTCAAGACTGTACCCAACTCGGTCTTCCAAAACTGCATGTTACTGTTCATATTTTTGAGATTTAACCAAGTCTGAAGGCAGGTGGTGTTAGCTGACCACATAGGCACACCTGGAGGTTTGCAGTGGCATCTCCTTCATCCTCATCTGATGACCATTCATACATTAAATCCTCATAACTTTGAGGGGAAATACGTCCATCTTTGCAACATTAATTGTACAACAACCTACTGAAATGTTAGATAACCACTGACCATTTATGTAGGTCAAATTAAAGGTCTAGAACGCCTGTAAGGTGAAATGATATGGAAACTTAAAAGTCCCGGTGCTGTTGTACTGTGCTGTACTTTTTCACTCATGGTCACTTAAAAGTCAAAACAGTTGTATTTTTTTATTTTTTTTATTTTCTAATGGCGGCTGCAGTAATAGAAGAAAAAAGACATTTGAAATACATGGCAAAAAGCCTGGGTGTAGAAAAAGCACATTGTCATAGGTCTTCCAGTAACTCAATATTTATACTTAGAGAAAAGCTTACACAGTTAAAAGTTAACTGGATGATTTTGTCAAAAGACCGCAAAACCCTCACTTGGAGGGATACTGCTCAAGAGAGGCGCAAACAAATTTGCTGGCTGTGGCTCATGATGACAAGTCACTTCTCTCTCAAATAAGTATTGATTTTATATAGTTGTAGAACAGCAATTAGCATTTTAATTTGTGTCTAGTAAAGATATTTCATCTTTGTGCTTTCGTATCTAATGAGGTTATTTAAAGTCATGTCTGTTTCCAGTTTGCTGAATCAAAAGTCAGGAGGCTTGTAGTTTCCAGGTCCAAGTTGGAAAAAAAATCCACTCTTTGGCTGTGCGTTCCCTCTGCAAAGAAGGCAAACATAAGCAAAACCTCTTCATCATCATATGGTGTTCATGAACACACAGGGTAAATATTGGAAATACACTTAATTACTTTGTATTTCTTGGTTCAGTCTTAATTAATGTCAGATGATGATTTGTGCAACAACATTACTACTTGTGCATTAGTCACAGCCACACCTTTGGGTGTTTTTAGCACAGTGGGAGAAGTTCTGCCACACCGTCATCTACTTCCAAATATGGGTCTTTATTTGAAGTCTTTTGCTCTCAATCCATCTGTTTTCTAACACTTGTCCTATTTAGGAAGTTCAGGTGAGCTGGAACAAGAATAAAAACACATTATATATATATATATATATATATATATATATATATAGTGTTTTGTTGCCTCACAGCCTAGAATTAAAATGGATTGTTTGAGGGTTTACATCATTTAATTTACAGAACATGCCCACAACTTTGAAGACGTGGTATATTTTTTATTGTGAAGCAAACAACAAATAGGACAAAATAACAGAAAACATCATTGTGCATAAGTATTCAGTATTTTCCTTAATGGCCAAAAAATTCAATTTAAGTCTCATCTGACCAGAGCCCCTTCCTCCATACATTTTGAGAGTCTCTCATGTGCCTTTGTGCAAAGTCAAAATGTGCCTTCTTATTTTCAGATGAAAGAAAAGGCTTTCTTTTGGCCACCCTTCCTTCAAGCCCAGGTCTGTGGAGGGTACGGCTGATTGTGGCCCTATAGACACATACTCTGTGTCTGTGCTGTGGAAATCTGCAGCTCCTCCGGCGTTACCTTTGGTCTCTGGGCTGCCTCTCCGAGTAATGCCCTCCTTGCCTGGTCTGTGAGTTTTGGTGGGCGGCCCTCTCTTGGCAGGTTTGTTATGGTGCCGTGTTGTTTGCATTTGATGATGATGGCTTTGATGGTGCTCCTGGGGATCATCATAAAGATTTGGATATTTTTTATAACCCAACCCAGACTTGTACTTCTCAAAAATGTTGTCTCTGACTTGTTTGGAGAATTCTTTGGTCTTCATAGTGGCGTTTGGTTAGCGGTGCCTCTTCATTAGGTGTTGCAGCCTCTGGGGCCTTTCATATATATGGGCCATTCAGAGTTGGAAAATGTGTGAAATTTGTATTTTATTTCAGAAAAACTTTTATTGTATTCATGTTGCACCAGGGCGGCACGGTGGTCGACTGGTTAGCACGTCCGCCTCGAGGTCGTGGGTTCAATCCCGGCTCCAGCCTCCCTGTGTGGAGTTTGCATGTTCTCCCCGTGCCTGCGTGGGTTTCCTCCCACATTCCAAAAACATGCATGGTAAGTTGACTGGACTCTCTAAATTGCAACAGGTGTGGTTGAGTTATTGTTATAACATTGTTGCACCATTTCTATGGGGCACAAATATATTAAAAGTACAGTCAATTTTCAAATAGTATTTTCTAGCTTTTCCCTAATATCTTGCCTGCCCCGAAAATGTGTCACTACCGAAACACACAATTACAGAAGAATAAAAATAATTCTACTTGCCGATTCATATTTTTTTTCATTCCTTCCTCTACAGAGTATTTTTATAAATTAATATATAGGGTTTTGACATCAAAATGAATTTTTAACAGAATTTAATATGACTTTTTCTGAAATAAATCTAAATTTATATGCTATTTTTTATTGTAAAATGTAGAAAGTTGATCATATAGACTTCAAAAGTCATCATAAATTAAAACAAACATGCCCTTAAACAATCATTATCAAAAATTGCTGGTTGATAATTTAATACTTTTTATTTTTGTTAAAACATCAGTTTTTTCGGTAGTGACTGCAACATTTCAGTAGTGACCATATTGTTGCTGCTGTTTTCAGTAATACTTTGTGTGAGGGTAGAATTGTAATCACTTAACTAGTATGTCTATATTTTAACTTTTAACGTGTATTATAACGAATGAAACATTCTACTGCTTTATGCTGTGCTCAGGGTCGCAGGGGGTTGGAGTTGATCGCAGCTGACTTAGGGCAAAAGCAGGGTACACGCCGGACCGCTCACCTGTCCATCACAGGGATCTTCATCATTGAAAAACTGTGGTTTCACCTTCCAAATGAAAATTTAATTGGAATGACAAACATTTTTCTAACATACATTTCCCTGTATGTATGTTCCCTCTCTCTCTGTTTTTTGAGAGACATCTAGTGGTCTTGTGTTTTTGCTCCATGCTCCTCTGACTTTCCTTTGCTCTCTGCTGGATACTTCAGCTTCAGCATTCCTTCTTCCTTCCATCTCTTATTTTTTTCCTCTTTCCTTGATTAAATATTCTTTGGATTTCACTGGGTCATTGTAACCCTTTGCCTGTACTCTGTCTCTGCTAGGCTTTTTGGCATTTTGGTGTTTTTCCCTTCAAATTAAGATAAAATATTAAATAGAATATTTTTAAAATCAGAGAGATCTATGTATGACATATGTATCTATGTATTATATTATTTAAAACTTACTTTATTCAAAAATAAACATCATATTGTCACTATCGAAACCCTTATGTCACTACCGAAAATGTTTCGGTAGTGACCGTTTCATTAGTGACGTTTTATGATAGTTGTTGACAGTACTCAACAATGCTAGGAATAACGTGGCTACCACAGACAGTTTTGTGCATGTGTACAGAGATAGAAAACAGTACATTTAGCATTAAAATCAAAAGTGCTCATTTTATTGCCGAAATGAGGTGTTCGGTAGTGACGGTCCTTAAAACCACATGTTGATTTTCAGACTTTGGAGGGCACATAACTTAATAATGCTGCCAACTAATTACTCGCCATGTGCCCAGTGATGAACATGAAGGTAATGTCTCTTACTGGTGAAATTTCTGGGGATGTGGCTAAAACCAAGCCCTGCCTACAGACAAATACTCTTTGCGTTTCGGTAGTGACATGAAAAGTTGGGACAGGTTTTTTTACATAAAAACTTCTAATTTGAAAAAAATCTAAAAAATCAATGTAAATCTTTCACCTTACATTTAAAAGCAACCAAAATGTTCTATTAAAGTTTTTTTTCATGAATTGAAATTTTTGAGTTAGAGATTGGGACAGCCACCTCCCAATAGGAAGTGACATATAAAAGATGACTTTTCATACATTCAGTTTAATAGCATCTCAATTAATGCCGTGGAGTAAAATATATCATGACAGCATATTACTAAATATGCAAGGTCTGAACACTTCATTGTTTTTTCAAATTTGATTTTCATTGTGGGACAGCAATTTCAACCAATTCAGTAGAATGGCTCATATACTGACAGATCATGTGACACTTATGATTGCACACGATTGGACTTTGTTTCACTATTTACGTGACTTCTGAAGGTAATTGGTTGAACCAGAGCATTTCAGGGGCTTCATAACAAACATATGCACATGGCAATTTTCAGTTTTTCATTTTTTAAATTTATTTTTTTATATATAAATTTCTCATTTCACTTCAAAACGTATACTATTTTGTGCAGATCCATCAAATAAAATTCTGATTTAAATATCAGCTAAATTAGAGGTTGTAATGTAACACATTAGGTAAAAGGCCTGTGGTACAGTTGTGTGGTCAAAGGTTGTCTATTATATATATATTCCAGAGTATCTGGTCCTTCCCAGAAGATGTTAAAATCACATCTGACGGAGATGAATGATCACTTCCCGGAATGTATCCCCAAGAACCAATTAGTACGAATTAGTAACTATATTGCTATTGCAATAGCCTTGTTAGGATTTACAGTAAACAGGTCTAACTACTGTGTCATGTGTGTTATGATGAACATACTGTATCTGTGCTTTACGCTTTAGATTGTTTTAAACCAGGGGTGCCCACACTTTTTCAGCCAGAGAGCTACTTATGACATGACCGAGTCAAAATGATCTACAACCTACTAAAAAAGCAAAACACATTATTTATATATATATATATATATATATATAGAGAGAGAGAGAGAGAGAGAGAGAGAGAGAGAGAGAGAGAGAGAGAGAGAGAGAGAGAGAGAGAGAGAATTGTTTTTATATGTACAGTTTATGATGGTGTACCTTACATGACTGCATCAACCTATATAGCACAATACAACAAAAAAATGTTTTATAATTACCTTACTCTGATGCCTTGCACTGAATGGAATCAGACAGGGACGCATAGTCCGGACAGAAGCTGCTGACAGCCAGCCTCAAGCAGATTTGCAGCAACAACAATCCGCCCATTCGCTCCATTCGGCATGTATAAAACGAGCAAACTTTTTTGCACACTATGCTAATGCTAACAATATTACTGTCTTGGTGAAGTTCAAGAACTGTAAAAAAAAAAAAAAAAAAAAGCCGCCGAGTGAACAGGACGCTGTGTCGATGTGTGTGACGTAGTATGCCCGATGCTGATTGGCTGCCGCGAGTCGAAATGGCAAAAAAGATTACTTGTTTTATAGCCCCGAATGGAGCAAATGGGCGGATTTTCGGCGCTTCGCTCCGCGTCCAAACGCATCATTCGCGCCGCCGCGCACGCAACCGTGCACGCGACCGGACCACCTGCGCGAACTACATTGACTCCAATTCAAACGCGCCGCCAGAAACGCTCCCAAAGCAGTTGGTGTAAACGTAGCATGAATTTAGCAATATAGTAGTGAGGACGGATGATAGGCTGGTGATCTACCCACAATGCCTTTGCGATCATCGCGATCTAAGTAATGGGCACCCCTGTTTTAAACAGTATTAATAATTGCATTATTAGTTTTCTCCTTTACGTACTGTACTGTTAAAATAAGTAGCCATACGACCAATGAACAGAGCAAGTTGTATGATGTTTGGTATGACTTGACTTGACAATAAAGTTAGGAGCACACGTGCCACAAATAGACACTTGCACAATATAATGGGTTGTAGTACAAGAGCTCTCTAAAATGTTAAAATGCTAAGTTTTGAATGACGCTGTCATAAAAGTATTAGCAATATACAATACAATACAACTTTATAAAGTGCATTTTACAACAGCTGCAGCTTTACAGCTTTAAGCACTTCATGAAAACATAGAACAAAACATCTGTTATTACATATTTCTGATAGTATTGATCATTTGTTTTCACGAGATTTCTGTAAGTAAGTTTTGTATTATTCCTGGAGAAAAAAAAAAGATGTTTCATTTAATTAACACAATTCATCATAAAGTATGATTCATGGGAGAGGTGCAAAATGGTCCCATGTGGGATCGTTGGCCAATTAATGTGACACCAGAAGCCACTTACCACAATAAATGGTAGATGCAGAACTCATCTGTTGTGTGTTATGTTGAAGACTCTGGCTAATTTCATCTTAAATGCAGCATTGTTTTGGTTTAAAGTCTCATATATACTGCATTTATGTTTAATTTAGATTAAAAAAAAAAAAAAAGGAAAAAAAGCAAGTTGTCCTTTCGCTGTGGCCCGGTATCAAATGTCCCACTTCCTAGTACTGAGCCACAGCCCAGTAGTTGGGGACCTCTACTGTAGGTCATAATTGGCCAATCCTACAAAACATAATGTCTTTGATGGAGGGAAATAACATTTTGGTTCCAGGTTTCACGCAGAGTCCAAAACGTAAACAGTTGAGTTGGAAGAGTAGTGAGAGAAGCGATTCAATTCTCACTGCTGATTTAAATGTAACACAGATGAAGGAAAGTAATATGTCTCTAGGGGAGTGTGCTAGTCGACTTTCTTCAATAACTGGATATACAATATTTCGTACAGATGTGTCTTATTCACTTTGGTGATCTCTGACCTGTACTGCAACGCCTCCATTGGGTCCATATTTTCACTTTGCCAACTTTCATCATTTCTTGTGAATCAACTACATGGACAGTCAGTATTTGTCAAATCTCTGATGTACCAGAGGGAGAATGACTGAGACCCTTTTGTAAATTTATACTATTTTTGTAAAGCTCTGTAAGCCAAGTGACTGAGAAGCACAGTGTAAGAGGCCAGTATGTGTCAGTATGTGCTAAAGAAAAACAGAGAATTGCATTAAATCAATTAGCCACCTTTATATGAAGTGTTGTGTTTGACTTTATAAATGCAATCAACATCAGAAACCAATTTCCGCGTCTCACAATGATCACTGCGTCCAACAACGCTTAATTCACAAAAAATAAGACATAGTGGGTCAGTTTTATAAGTGACAGAACATATTTGTTTCTTAAATTATATGCATTTACAATTACAATGAACCATTTTGACTGGGAGCTCAGTGTTGAAATATTTGCTCTTTTTAAAGCATACACATGCAAAATGTATTTTTGGAATACATCCATCACATAAGTCAATGCACTCAGAAATGAACGGTTAAGTGCCAACAGGACTCTCACTGGAGCGGTTCGCATGCAGCTGAGTGTGAAGCGGTTGGGATGAAGATCAGCACCTCCAAATCTGAGACCGTGGTTCTCAGTCGGAAAAGGGTGGAGTGCCCTCTCCAAGTCGGGGATGAGATTCTGCTCCAAGTGGAGTTCACGTATCTGGGGGTCTTGTTCGCGAGTGAGGGTAGGATGGAGCGGGAGATCAACGGGCGGATCGGTGCAGCATCTGCTGCGATGCAGACTCTGTGTCGGTCTGTCGTGGTGACGAAGGAGCTGAGACGAAAGGCGAAGCTCTCGATTTACGGGTCGATCTACTTCCTACCCTTACCTATGGTCATGAGCAAAAGAACAAGATCTCGGATACAAGCGACTGAAATGAGTTTCCAATGCAGTGTGTCCGGGCTCTCCCTTATGGCCCTGATACACCAAACCAACATCGGAGGTCGTTAAGTGTCGTTGCGTCTTTAAGCGCCATCTGATTGGTGTAGTGGTTAGAGTTTTCTAACCATGAGAAATTGTGACTACCGCCGCCGATGGTATGGAAGGGTATTACATCTTATGCATGCACAGAAGGTACTTTAATGGTCAGCGTCGCTGTCTGTCGTTGTGGTGTGCTTTGCCAGCGTGACGTGCTGACAGCCGGAGTCTGTCTCTGTTGGTGAACGTCGTTTTGGTGTACCAGGGCCTTTAGAGATAGGGTGAAATAACCGGACATGCCCCACCGGCAGGATGCCCATAAATAATAAACTTCTCCATAAAGGGCAGGTAGCTATTTTTCATTAAACTAATATAATAGGTTTTTTTATACGCCTAGCAGATTTAAGGTGATACCAAAAAGAAACTAAGAAACCATTTTTAAGTTCAATAGAATATACTGTTTATAAAGGTTTTCAAACAAATGACGTAGGTGTATTATTCTAACTTTTAAGAAGTGGAACACAGCCTGAATACGTTGTTTACATGCATTTTAAAAGTCAGGTTTCAATCAATTAAATGCAATGGCGTTGCATATAAGAGTATTGACTGTCACCTTCAATAGGATGACACACTAAAAAAAATGACCAGAGGGGGTAAGAAAACATAGTATCCGTCCACCGCCCTTGTTTTCCCAGGAGTAACCCCTGTGTACCCCAGTCTGTGAGACCCCTGAATCTGAGACAGTCCAGGTTCAAAAAAACACATGCACACACATGGTCATGCTCAGATAAACAGAGCGTTGTATGCACGAGTTTGCTAATGCATGCAGACATTTGGCCCTCCTGAGGACACGGTAAAAAGCACACACACCCTGCGTCAGGCCAATGGAGATGATGTCAGTTTAAGATACACAAACATTACACTCACTAGATCTGCTCACTGGTCGGATCTATAAAACATGATATTGGATTAAACACACTCACCTGAGGCTGTGTAAAATGTAGACTGTCAAAAGGTGTGTTTGCATTGGGCTTTAAGTAATGGTTTGAACTTACATAATTATAGACTTTCAGAACAATATTTGTACACCCTAAGTTACAATGTGAGCTTCTTGGCCTTCGTCAGAGGCCGTACTGTAGGTTTTAGTTTATTGTTACCCCGGTGAGCATAAGACACCAACAAAATTAACAATCAACCCTAATCCTACATAAAGTGTGACTGTGATATGCACTCAGGGTCTTATATGTAATGGTTATAGGTTTTAAGATGGAACGGCCAGTGAGATCATGGAAAACTTTGGGCTTTTACTACAACTACTTGTTTAACTTCTCTTTAATGGCTGATTCACTGGATGGCAACACACTACCAAAATACTTTTAGCTTTTTAGCAGCAGTTGACAAATGGCTTGGGGAGATGTCACTGGGAATATTGCTATCCAGAATTTCCACAATGTCTGCAAAGACTGAATGGGCCTAAGCAAGAAGTCTGCTACATTCCATTTATAAAACATATTTTATTGCATCTAACGGTGAAGGCTTTTAAAATGTTCATGCTATGTTGCTGTACTCAAAGTAACAATGTTTACCCAAATTAAGGTGTTGTGATATTTACTAACGTAATTCTGTTTTTATTACTACTACTAAAAAAAAAAAAACATCCATGACAACAGATGCATCAAGGGTAAAGGGTAAGGGAAAATGCATTTAGCTTAGACTAACTGTGACTAAACTCAGTAAAAAAAAAAAATAATAATAACAATGAATAAGTAAATAAGATCATTGTAAATATCAATATCAAAAAGTTATTAATATTCTTATTGTTTTTTAAGTGTTTCATCTAATTTTATCATTTATTGCTCAACATAATTTGGGTCCAGTGACCTAGAAAGGACATTTTGAGAAAAGTTAATTGAAAAAAATGGTGCATTGAATTCACTCAATTTGATTTTGTCAAGTGGTTGCATGAAATAAAATCATCTTGATCCAGATACATTTTTGAAGTAGACTGTATCTACTTCAAAAATGTATCTGTATCCAGTTGATTTTATTTCATGCAACCACTTGACAAACTAAAATTGAGTAAATTCAATGAAAAAAATTGTTCAGTATACTTTTATCTTATCTTTGTCAAATTATGCGTGTTACTTTTGTCAACCTCTGTGGATGATGACATCATAAAAAGATGTAAATAGAGAGACGTAAAGTCAACAACTGGTGATGTCTTGGCTGATTGATTGATTAAGTTCCTGGAAATGTATGAGTCGGAAAACAGGGACTGCGACAACATGGAGGAACGTGACCCAAGGAGCCTTGATGACAAGATAAGATGAACTCCATCCACGGTTTTATAAGAGAATGATTCTCAGCCAGTGTGCCGTGTCTTGAGCAGGCCTAAAAACAACAAGCGTCATACTGAATCTTCATATCAGTCATTGTTTACATGGAGCCTTGTATTCCGATTAGAATGCAATCGAATAACCAAACAGAATGAAAATGTGTACATCTGATCTGCCGTTGACACGCGCCACTACATTAATCAGATCAGCCGTTTTACAGCCGTGTGACATGCGGTGATCGATGTAAACATGAGATGGGGTTCATTAGTCCATTTAGCACAGTAGTTGTGATTGTTTTTACACTTTTATTAAAGCAACAGTTTGGTAAAAAAAAAAGTCCGCCCTTCGCAGACAAGCTCTGGTAAGATGCTGCCATTTTCAAGCATGTAAACGATGTCACTATGCATTATCAAGATAGACGGTCAATGACTTTCCTGGGAGGCTACCATGCAACCAGCTGTGTTTTGTATTTCGTTTAATTCTTCTTCCAAGAAATTGGATTAATTTAATCTCACGGTTTGTTCTAAAATTCACTTCATTAGGCCCCAAAGTTATAAACAGGGTAATAAACAATACATTGAGGAGGACCTTTGATTTACTCTTGGTATTCGAATTGAGTTAAAGTCTGTACATGTGTGCATTTCCTCCACATCAAAGAACTTTTTGGGGCTCCTGCAGGCACTTACACACACCACACTGGTGGTTCACTTTGGTTGACTCATAGTTAGATCGCTACAGGAAGAACACAAGCCCTACAAGGATTTCTACCCACATCCTAAATTTTGTCAGCGCCTCCAAACACATGTGCATCAGCTTCTAGCAATTAACATCTGCCCATGTTAAGTGTCAGGTGTGCCTCATGCTGTTGCTATAACAAATGGCTCATCTTAATTCAATTAAGGTAACAATTTGCATCGCTCTTTTTAAGAAATTTCCACCAAAACCTTTCAGTAAATCCAACAAGTCTTTTACTGTTAGAAACTCAGTTATTTAAGGACAACCAACATGATTTACTTTATCCTACAGTTAAGATGAACCAACTTAATTTTAATAAAATGTTTGACGTTAAATTAAGGTGAACCAACTTAATTTTAATAAAATGTGTTCATGTTAAATTAAGTCAATATACTTAATTTAATATACTCCAGTTTATTTGTTTTTCATTTCTCATCACAAATATTTCAAATTTTCTCAATTTTTTTTATCAATAACATTAATTTTATTAACATAAATAAAGTTCAGTCAGTTTAATGGTCAAACTTGTTTATTACATACTATGGCCAACTTGTCCAATGGTTTAACATCAAATAAACATGGAGCAGCTCCAAATGAAGACATGAAGTCAAATATTTGCAGGAGTTTACTGTTAAACACACCAAAAAACTCAAATTCAAATTATCATTTGAATTTTGGAAGACTGATTCCCTGATCTAAATCCAACGCGTCACTCTCTCTGCATGTTAAAGAACACATCAGGAAAAACAACACTGTCATGCTAACATGAATGTATAAAATGAAGCTGCTGGTGTTTGGAAAAATTACATCATACAGTTATACATATTTCTCCCTGAAGAATATTGAAACATATTTTTCATACATCGCAGTCATAATACTTCCAATAAAGAACACAGAATATATCAAATATGTATGTAATAATCAACACGCAACCTACCTAGATAACTGATGCAGGTTTTTTTTTTTTGCAGTTTTTGTTGAATTAGAATGCAGCCTAATTTTAGTGCAGCAGTTTAGAGACATCACCTTGGGACTAGCCGTCAGAGCATCCAGCTCAAGGAATGTCTTTTGAAATACCGCAAAAGTGCTTTTTAGTTCTTTTGGGTAACTCAGCTTGAGTGCATACATTAGTCCCATGAGCAAGACAATGCTCTTGGGACAGTAAGGCCATCCAAACAAAAACTATAATATTCATTCATAATTGTATTTCCTTCTTTTGTGTTGAAAGTGTTGAATGAATAACTATGATGACATTTTTAAAGGCAAATCTATTATGCATTCATTTATGATTTATTAATTTAATTAACCCACTTCCTAAAAAAACTCAAGTGATTTTTCTTTTTGATTTTAAACCTTGTTACATGTATTTATACCTCTAGCAGCATGTTCTTTATGTATGGAGGTAAATTTGGTGCAAAAGTAACTTGTACTTGTACTACAATACATTGTATTATAATAACTTTCAGGCCACAATTTTGCATGGAGACTGAAAATTTGACTGAATATTGGCAATAGGTAGGTTGGTGTGTATACACATGTGTATATACACATGTTACTGCGTATATCTACATAGGTTTGATTCTAAATGTTTGCCGTCAATGTTATACATTAATGGCCACATTATGCCGCCGCCCCTGTGTGACCTATATCTTTGCTACTGTAACAATGAAAATTTCCCCACTGTGGGATCAATAAAGGCATTCTTATCTTATCTTATCTTATACGTACGGTAATATTCTGTCACATGGACAATCAATGTAGTAGTGGAGGTGGTTACATGTTTACACAAGTTTTGCATGATTTTCAGTCATCGCAATCCTCATTTGGCCCGTGAACAAAAGTAGTTTCAAAAGGATTATTTTCCGCTGTGATTAGATAAACTTCAGATGACCTTACCAGGGCTCCAGAAAGCCCCTCAGTGCCCTGGTGGCATTTTTGTCCTTGAAATTTAAGTCAGAATTAAATATAATATATATCCTCATTTGTAACCAATAAATTTGCTGATTTGTGGTTTTAAATTGTTGATCATTTAATTTCAGGGACTAACTCTTGCTTCACACTCCCATCCATTTTTAGGTAATGTAGTTTAAAGGGGTGCAATTTTGAATATATATTTTGCATACCAATTTGTGATTCATGTGGCCACTGATTTTTCTACTTGCACTACTAAAATTTCCGGTTATGCCCATGCCTTGAATAAATAAAAGATGTCTGGAGTCCTGGGCCTTACACATACAATGCTGTATGTGTCCACTGCTGCTAAATATTTGTCTATTCCCAAGCATGTGGACGGGTTTGTTGGGTCCACAGCAGCATGAAGTCCAGCCAGTTCCTCAAGTCTCAAAGGGCAGTCAATCTCCGGGACATGGACACAAAAGCTGGAATCACTGGACACAAGGCCACTACTTTCCCAGTTAATCATGGGGATGTGCAAACCCTGTAGGTGATGTGTAATAATGAATTATGTCAGCATGTTTTGTTTACCAAAGTTCAAAAGGACTTACGCAATCATTAGACACCTGTAAATTGTGCTGCAGTCCTATGTGCCACAATTGGTTAGCGGTACCATTTCACTTAGTGCTCATTGGATGATTGTCCCAGCTATCTTTGAAAACATTGTTGGGCTTATAAGCGGGGAACAAAGACATTGACAGCAGAAAAGGTGGACGCTGCTGGACATGTTCAGATCATCTTCCTCCAGTTGGTGCTGCACGGCATGTAGTGGAGGCAGGGGATTGCTGCGTAGACATCTCGTCAGAGAAGTTCAATTCTGTCAAGTCCAAATTTAATTAGTTCAGCTTTTAAAATACCCTTGTCTAGAAAGAAGATAAGTAGATATCATTGCAAACCATGTGAGTCATAAAAGAAAAAATAAATCGAGTATAGGTTCAAAGATGAATCTACTAATCGGCTATCAAATCAAGCTTTTATGATAATTGATTATTTTCATACTTGGTTTAAAATGTTCCAAATCCCTCAATTTTCACCCTCTCAACAGTAAATATTCTCAGGTCTATGTAGCCTTTGATGAAAGCACCTATTTTTTTGCTTCTTCAAAAACAAGACATTTGCAAACATTTGCAGGGAGAAATATGTATATATGTATAACTGTACGATGTACAAATTAAATTTTGCTTCAAGTACACATTTTTTTTTCCCACAACTACAAGTCGTTTTTCTTACCAATGAGAATTTTTTTTTCACACATACAAGTTGTCGTTTCTACAAGTACAAATTTTCCTTTTTTTACAAGTACAATTTTTTTTTTCCAGGCACAATTTTTGTTTTTACAGATACAAAATTATTTCACACGCCTTCAAATTGTTTTCTCTACGAATCAATTTTTTTTACCATTTACCACCTTGTTACAAGTACAAGTTAGTTTTGCACCAAATTTACCTCCATATTTATGTGCTGAATCTTCATTTTTGCAGCTCCTTCTCCTGAGGAAACCAGTGCCATTATTTTTGGGGTATACTGGTCCAGTTTTGGGGCGGCACGGTGGTCGACTGGTTAGCACGTCCTCCGCACAGTTCAGAGGTCGTGAGTTCGATCCCGGCTCCGGCCTCCCTGTGTGGAGTTTGCATGGTCTCCCCGTGCCTGCGTGGGTTTTCTCCGGGTACTCCGGTTTCATCCCACATTCCAAAAACATGCATGGTGAGTTGATTGGACTCTCTAAATTGCCCCTAGGTGTGATTGTGAGTGCGTATGTTTGTCTCTGTGTGCCCAGCGATTGGCTGGCAACCAATTCAGGGTGTCCCCTGCCTACTGCCCAAAGACAGCTGGGATAGGCTCCAGCACGCCCCGCGACCCTTGTGAGGATAAGCGGTATTGATAATGGATGGATGGATGGATGTTTTGCCATGAATGTTGTCTCAAGGCCAACAGTGGTGATCCTTCTGAATTCTTCATTTATCTGTATAAAATACAAATAAAACGTGCAATTTGTTAATGTAGAAAATTGACTGGCCTAGCACATTTTGCAAACCATTTTATAAAACAATATTAAGCTGAATTGCATTGAAAAGAGCCGGCCATCGGTCTCTTATGTCACTGATTTGTGGTGCTTGATTGACAACTTCCTGCCTGCGAATAGAGAATGTCTTTGCCATTTTCTCACTGATGACCTGGCAGTTGTTCCTCTTCTTTACTTCATCAAGGAGCTTCAATCTTACATGTTCCAAAGTTCCTTCTGTTTGCCCTTGTGGGTGAGGAGGTAAATAGTTCACCTGTGCCCTTCTTGGCTTTTTGATATTCTTTGCAGGTGCTTTCTTATGTGCTCGCTTCTTTCTGAGAGAGTTCACATCAAGCTCAGGGCATCCTAGCCCTCTCAATTTAGATCTATAGCTGGCCATTTTATATTTTAGTCTTTGTTGCCATGCGTAGCATCCATTATATGACCCTGGTTCTTCAAGGCAAGGATGCTTCTGAATCAGTGCCTCAGCGACATCGTTCAACTGCTTACTTGTGGGGTAGGCAACATACAGAAAGATGCTTTCAGCTGAGCTGAATTTGATCCTTCTTAAAAGAAGCTAGAACAAGCTCTGAGTCATAAGCAAAATTAGGTACTGGAAATTTAGTGGGCCAACGCTGTGTACGGTGAGTAATCTGTTCAGGTGATGAAAGAATCAGTGTGTCCTGCGATCCAGAGGAACAGCTGCTACTAGCAGGATGGACAGAGGTCTCAGAATTAAGGAGCGAGGCTACTTTCCTACTTTCAAAGGAACAGTCCCCATCAGTAAAGGTCAGAGTAACTGTAGGAGGTTCAACAATGTGAACCACCTTAATGGTATCTTTGTCCTTGATGTCACTTATTGAGGTAAGAGAAAAGTCAGCATCCTTATAATGCAAGGTAAAGTTCCCATCAAGCCAAAATTTCTCCCTCACGATAGACTCAAGTTCATCCACAGTATCAGGGATTTCATGAGGTAAGTCCAGTGTGCGAATTTCATGGTCCTGAACAATGATCCGAAGTTTGGCTTGAGGAGACATCAGGGTATCTATTAGAGAAAACATTAGTTTGGGTTATAGAATACATGCAGAGACATCATATAATCATTCAGTATGGGAGAAGAATATGACCCCTAAAAATTACTCTAGATAAATAAAAGCTTTGGACTTTGAATTTTCATCATATTTATCATATAATCTAGTATGCTGAGAAGTACTGGTTGATTCAGTCTCCAAGAAATTTTAGATCTCAATGTGACATTTTCTCATCAGCAAACTTCACCAAGTCTTACATTTGTGTCCATAAGTATACTTCTACAGACCCCACTGCGAAAAAAATCCTATATGTCTGCTTATACAATGACTAAATGGTGAAGACATTTATTTCTGTGGCAAAGACAAGGATAGGAAGAAAGCTTTGTTCACTTTAACATTTCCTCCTGAAGAATAATGTAATGAAAGTATAACTACAAAGATTACCTTCTCGTTGTCCATCTCAATATTATGGACCTCATATTTGCAACTACTACTCAGATGACCAGAGCTGGGCACTTGACCATTTTTTTGCCCGTCCGGCCGAGACCCTCCACCCTTGACTTGGGTACCCTTCCGGCCGCGACCCCCCCAGCCTTATTCATAAACATTGTCGGCCCCCGCCCCCCAAAAAAGCGTTTTAAAGATCATTAGCTGGCTAATTTATTATTTGAACCCGCTGTGGACACGCTTCAAATGCGCCAGTAGTACTTAGCCAACGTGCGTGTGCTTACTTGCATTGCGAGCCCCGGGCTGGATTTGTCGTATTGTATAATTATTTGGGTCCAACAGCCAGCCAGAAGTCGTAGTCAGGTTACTTATTTATTTTCCACACTTCCCCTCCTTCAAAATAAAAGCATACCAGCAAACCACTATACACAGCTGGTTGGCTATGGAGTATTTCCGGAAATAGGGAAGACGCCAGATATGTGCATGAACTCCACCTTGATGTGGCTGCGTCATCCTTGAGTCAGTGCTGCGCGCAGTTTGAATATACTAAAAAAAAAAAAATAATAATAATAATAATAATAATAATAATAATAATAATATATATTATTGGACACAAGTTGTTTTGAAACAAGTCAGGGGGCCTCGCTTCAAAAAGACAGCGACCACAATGGATATCGCGCCTGCTACAACCATAAATTGACCGAGATGACTAGACAATGCATTTAATTTTATTGCGAAAATGATCTGGAAGGTGCGACGAGCTGCGTGGGGCATCCTCTACGTGTGGGAAACTGTATGTCATCGCAAAATGTGATATAATGGACCGATTAGAGCAGCAACAAATCCTTATGTGTGCGTGGCATGTGTTGCAGACCTGAAACCAACAGCACAATGCGTAGGTCATGTGAATCAATGTGGCAGTTGTTTGTGTAAGAAGAGACGTGAGACAGCAATGTGCGTTCAAGCATGTTTGTATTTCCTTATTTTCACATCACGTAACCGCGCCTCCCACCTACAACTGGGGCATACCATTACAAGAGGGGGCGGGGGGTGCTGGGGAGCAATACCACAATCCCTGTAACATCAGTTGTCGCTCGCGCCGACGCGGGAGTCGAAAGAATCCTAAAAAGAAGCCTTTCACCGAGTAGGCTGAGATGAAATTTTGCCGCCTCGCGAGCACGTCACACGCATGAGGGCCGATTAGTGGGAAACTAAAATCGACTTCCGGCCATGCTTAGTCCAGCCATTTTAAAAAAATTTGTCAGCCGTTTTCATGGGCATTTTCACCAACAGTTTTTCTTGCAGCAAAAGTCTGTGGAACTGGTTGCGGTGTATCCGTTTTATCCGCCCATCTGTATGGGAACGCTTTGATTAATTTAAGTCCTCAAAAGTGAAATATTTCCCTTTGATTAACGCATTTAGGCATAGTGCTAACTCTAAATACACAATACCTTCTAAGAGATCATGTAGCAAATCAGGTGGATAGCCAGATAAAACATTAACATATTTTAGTTTGTCAGTCAGTGGACACTGTCTCTTTACTCCACCATTTTGCCCCTTTGACTCCCATTATAAATCACAATTTTTCATGTTTTTTGATGCACTGTACACCTGGTGTGTTATAGTGCATTTCCCACGATTGCCCAATGTATCCCTTCAGCGGGGTCTACACTGAAGCCACAATATAACCAATGTTTGCTGAAAGTCTTAAAAACCAAAAATCAACCAGGCGATGCCAGAGTACTATTTTATCATTTTTCTCCACCTGACCTAATTGCAAAGTCCCTTCACTTGCATAAAAACACAATATGTTTTTACAATATGACTGTGTTTTACTAAAATACTAGTGCTTTCTGTTTGTGTCGTTGTGAAGATATTTCTGCATTTTACTCCCTGTGACTGATCGTGAGCAGAGATGGTGAGAATATCATCTGAGGAGGCAAGAAAAATGGTGTTGGAGGAGGATTTTCCTACAGACTCAGAGAATGAAGAGGTTGTGTCAAAGGACAGTTTTTTGTGCACCACAACATCCGATGATGACTATGAGCCGCCTGAAGAAGAGGATGATGCGGAGGATTTTGAGGAGGTTTCAGCAGAAGCAGCGGAGGAGCAAGAGAATCAGGTCAGCACACAATGGCTTGCCAAAAACAAAACAATGATGTGGTCCTCTACAAATTAAGTTTCTCAACACTTCAACCTGCCGCCTATCTTACCGCCTGGCCCAACACGATTTGCAACTGCCAGGATCAGCAGCCCGAGACTGCTTTCAATCTGTTTTTTCCGGACGACATTATCCAGCAGGTCAGTATTTCCTGACACAATGGCGCATGGGCGATTTGCTCACATCAACCGTGCATTACGGTTTGATGATAGACTTTCCAGGCCACAGCGCCACCGCAACAATAAATTGTCGCCCATTAGTGACTTGTGGCAGAAGTGGAACAGCCTCCACCAAAAAAATGTCAACTTGGTGATGGATGTCTGTGTTGATGAGCAGCTTGTCTCCTTCAGGGGCAGCTGCAAATTCAGGCTGTACATCCCATCAAAGCCAGCCAAGTATGGTATCAAGATATGGATCCTCTGCGATGCTGCAACATCATATGCATGGAACATTCAAATCTACACGGGCAAAGCTGCAGGAGCGTAAAGGGAGCAGAATCAGGGAATGCGTGTGGTGCTGGAACTGTGTGACCTGCTGGAGGGCCACACTGTCACAGTGGACAACTTTTTTACCGCCTTCCAGCTGGCAAAGCAATTGAAAAAAAAAAGAAAATGTCACTGGTGGGAACGGTAAGAAGGAACAAAGGAGTGCTTCCTCCAGGGTTCCTCCGAGTTACCTCCAGACCGCCATTGTCAAGTGTTTTCGCCTTTCCCCAACAGAAGCTCTACAGGCGCCGTATATTTCTGGAGGAAGTGGGCATGGCGTTGATCACATGTGCTGCTACAGCTGCTACCCAGCAGGCTGCAGAGGCCCCAGTGGTGGCCACACCGCAAACCCAGAAACGTGGGCAATGTGGCCTTTGCGTTAACCGCATCAAACATTTGCAGCCAATGTGGCATTTTCTTTTGCCAAAAACATGCCGGAAAAGTCTGTGCAAATTGTTAAAAAAAAAAAGAAATTAAAAAAGTTCAATGGTTGTTATTTGTGGTTGTTCTAGTTCAGTAGTTTGTTGTTTGTCGGTGTGCATTTGGTAAAAATGTTGAAATTTCCATTGTCAAAAAATGTTGCATTCCAAAAAAAAATTGACGTTATGATTTATTAACATATTCAAAGCTCTAATGACCTGCTATCAAATATTCCAACTTGGATTTGTTTTTATATATTACATACATCATAGTTAGTTTTGTTCATAGCACACTATTGCTTTTATTATCCATAGAGGGCATCTAAAAATAAATCAATTAAAACTATATATGTATCAATAGGTCTGATGGCACTGAACATTTTGAGTGGTTGTAAGTGAAAACAAATATTCAGAAATGACTTAGTTATCACACTTCCAAGAAGGTGCCAGATCTTGGCTCCAATACTGCGAGAGGGATACATTCTCAATACTGCACGAGGGTTAAGCAGTGGTTCTAACACAGCACTATAGCCAAACATTTTAACATCATCAGCCTTGCAACCAATGGCAAGGTAGATTGATGTGAGTGAGATCTGAGAAATAGCTGGATTGTTTTCTGATAGCAATTTATTGTTTTTAAAATGTATGCCATCATGAAGTGATTTGTAGTGAGTGTCAGACCTGCTGTCTGCATCAGAGCTATGTTCGAGCAAATCCTGGATCTCTTTTTTATTCAAAACCTCATGTAAGGACTTCAAAATAGGTACATATTGGAAACTTTTCTTCTACCTAGAACTGAGAAGATATTCTATAGGTTCCACCATGAAAAAATGTTCCTTGAAATACCCCCTTCTTTTGTAGGAGGTGGAAAGAGGAGCAGTATGTTCGAGAGCTAATGTAATTGGGTTAGACTTGCATAGGTCTGTCGCCATCTCTGAGATGATCACATCATCAACCTCACAATTATGCCTCTTTAAGCATGACTATAAAATATCTTTTTAAAAGAGGACTCGAAGCTGATGAAGAAATAAAGTGCAGTTCTTCCACTAACTCATCAATACATACACCTTTGTGGTACATTGAATATGCTTTCCATTTTCAGCAGCAGGTGGGCTAAATTTTTTTCCAATTAAGTTTGGCAGTTCTCTCATGTCTTCATCTTCAGGATCTTCACTCACTGTACCCTCCATATCCTCGTCAATAGGATCGTCCCCTGTATTTGAAGGATTAACATAGCTCTGCAAGAGCTCAGGCTTGAAGTCATCTAGGGAATGAGGAGTGTTTCCGGCTCCTACGAGAGGCAAATGTTCCATAAATGTTTGTTTTGAAACAGCAATTTTCAAAAACACAAGACACTGTTTCCTGCTTTTTTGAATGACGGCCAATGTGTTCAAAGTATTCTCTTTCTGTGGAGATGGTGTTTAAAGAGCAACATGAACATTTAAAAGACAGAACTTTTGCGCGTGTCCCTGTCTCACGAGTTGAATGGCTTCTTGGTAGATGGGTTCTTAGACTGCCCCATGTTTTAAACGAGCAATAACACTCCCAATGGAGGCAAGGGAGAAATTCTCCACCATGGCCATGTCTAAGCCTATAATGCTTTAAAAGATCAGTTCTTCTTGACACTTTAAATTTGCAAAGTTTACAGGTCCAATTCATTTTTAAAACTAAGCACAGCTCTATTTAGACTGGTCTGAATTTTTAGAATTGTTTGGTGATTCATAGCTATAGTGCATAAAGCGTGTGCCGCATGACTTATTACTTATGATGTTTCTAAATTGAAGTTGGAAAAACTAAAAAAAATGCTTGCAACTGCACAAAAATTATCCTTTGTCTTGGGTTCTAAAAGATTTTATATGTTTGAACTGCATCACTGTTGTTGTCTTAATATGTTAAAATATGTTTTACTTTTAAAGTGAACTAAATAAGGAAAACAAAACACTTCTCACCACTATACACACATTTTGATCATTTCTAACTTCAGAAAATGCCATGTGTCTCAGTAGCTAAACAGAAAAATACCCAGGCCTTACTAAAAGAAAACTTTTTCTATGGCGTTTCTACAAGTAATGTGGGTGCCTTAACTGCTCATAGACACACACCGACACAAAACTTAAAACATTAACTTCTTCCATAAAGTAAGTTGTTACAAGTTTAGTTATGACTGTCAAGCGATCTATCAACATGCAACTGTAGCTGGCCAAACTTCATCAATATAGTGCAAACTTTAAATATGAACGAAACAAAACACTAATTTCTCTTACCTTTGCAGTGATAAAACTATCGTTTACCGCTAATTAAAATCGTTCGGCTGCCACAGTAAACAAAACACGCAAAGCTGCTGCAGAAGACATCTTTGTCTGACTGTCACTTCTTAAGAAATAAACGATCGAGGGGCGGCGCTGGGCCAGCGAGCGCGGGCAAAAGGACTTTTCAGAATGTGCGAGGAAGTCGGCTGTATGAACAGCCTCAGTTATAACGTTTTGTAACAGGCAGTTATAGGCAGCAGCCATTTTTACAACATGGCTAAATTAGCTTAATTTCAATTTTGTCTGTGTTACAACGAATTCTTGCAACATTTGTGAATTTCCCTGAGACTAATAAAAGGTACAGCTTATCTTATTTGCTGATACAGTTAGTAGCCATTATGGACAAAATAAAGCAAAAACAGTTACTTACCTAGTGTTACTCCATAGAAACTCTTGTTTTTTTTCTTCAGATTTTTTGATTTTCCAACAGGCATTAATAGTAGTCGCAGCCTGGCTCCTCTCTGTTCGTGATTGCAGGATAAAACCAGAAGCAGGAGCACAGCAGCTTCAGAAAGCTGTTGAACATTTGGCTCTAGCTCTGTTAATATGTCACTTTATCAAGTTTTAAAAACTTTTCAAGTGAGCATGTGACCCTGTAGTTTATCAATATGTGTCCACTTCATCCAGAAAATTTGGAGAAACGTTTGGTCCTGACATTTCGGAGACATCGTACAATAGAACGTATTCCCTGTTTTTTTTCTAAATAAAAGCTCCCATTACTATGAACATGAGCGGTACTCTTGTTTTGAAACATGTTCAATGTGGCCTTTGTATTGCCCCTGGGGACAATTAAAGGTTTTGTATTTGAATTTGAAAGTTTTGTTGAAAATTTACATACATTTTCAGCTGGATCAACTTCTTAAAATAAGTTACCAACTTATCATTATAAGTCCATGTAACAAACTTAATTTTATGTTGAAAAAGCTCTTGATTTTAAGATCAACTAACTGACCCCATGAATCATTTCTTAGAGTGTACCCTTTTAAAGTAAATTGTTTCAAGTTATTTACTTTCTCAGGTGGCTTAAAGTGGTACATTAATGCATGTTGCACGGTAATGCATGCACATGTTAGATAAAGTTAGAGAGAGAGAGAGAGAAATTAAAAAGTAAATTTGCCAAAATATTTAATATATATGTTTAAAGGTCTGGAGGTAGACAGACTTTTGTTCGAATTGTCCAACGTCCGCAGGCCATTTATCTTAAGGAATTATCAGTAAAAGGCTAACAGAGTAGTATTAGCCTTGATCTTCAGACAGACAACATGGACTCCTGTCACAACACTCATGATGTCTGCTGCTCAGTCAGACAGAGGTCATGTGAAGCACACGCTAAGAGGACTGGGCCACTGACCTCATTCACGTACTGGATTAACAGGCCATGTTTTGAGTCTGATTAGACGACTCCATGGCTGACTGCTTGGCACACTGGCTGACCACCACTATACAATGACTGCATCTACTTTTGTCAAGGCTCAGTGATAGCCGAATCAAGGATCCAAAAGTAACCAAGATCTTGACATGACAAGAATTGAATGTATTCATTTGCACACAGTGTTTGAAATGCATGAGTAATAAACTGAAGATGAAACAAAAAGAAAAAAAAAGATACTAAGAAGGTTAAGAACTATAACTCAAGTGAGAGGACAGAGCCAAGGAGGAAAGCAGACAACAACGAGGAATAACCAAAGACCATCTAAAAACAGAATTGATCCTACACACAGACACACTCACACATGCGCTTACACACAAAAAAATACTTCAGCAAATGACAATAACAGTGTGCAAGGTAACAATTCAGCATCTCTTTTCTGCCACTGCTGTGCTTCTAAACCATGTAGATTGCAAATCACAGAGGGTGTGTGCCAGGATACTCCGCCCAACAATGCTGACCCTGAAAACTGCAAAACAAACACACAGAGGAACAGAACCAAGAGTATAACACCCTCTATCTTTGTGCCAATATTCTCTCTCACTGTACTTTGATGATTAATACAGCAAATATGGAAACACATCTGTGCTAGTCATTTGAATAACGGATTCACTGCAGGGATTTCTAAATGAAGCTCTTTTCCTCACTACAACGCAGTTCCTTGGCACCAAAACGCCACAAAATGGTGCCAAAGCATTTTTTTTTAACCTTTACGAGTTTGGCCTAAGCACAAAACAACAACTACTTTTTCAGCAAAGAGGATAGGTTCCAAAAATATGTGTAAATAGGTGAATTTGCAAATAGGGAATTATGAATATCCATGGGAACACTGTACCATACAATTGATTTTCATGAAATGTTGTAAAGTTGTAGAGCACCGGTGTCAAACTCAAGGCCCGGGGGACAGATCCGGCCCGCCATATCATTTTATATGGCCCGCAAAAGCAAATCATGTGTCAACTTCCATGACCCTTGCTAAAATCTCTACCAAAATTTCATATTGTCATGTGTAATAAATAACGATGATTTGCAATATTTTTTTGTTACCCTTTTTACACTAACTTGAACAATAACTGAACAAACTATCATCCTTGACTTCTGATTTCAAAACTAGTACTCCATAAATGTGTTGTGAATGTGTAATACATGTATTTGGTTTCACTGTCATAACGGCCCTCTGAGGGAAGCTGTAACTACAAAGTGGCCCATGACAAAAATGAGTTTACGTGCAAACATGTGCAAATTCACATATAAACATATGCAAATCCACATAAAAGTGATTTTTTCAGTTTTACATCACAACAGTTCCTCTTGCCTTCTTGTCTGCTTAACCCAAAATGGAATAGCCTCCATGCAATCGGGGATGTTTAACCATCACTTCTCAAAAACAGCACTTACATCGAATTATGTGCATTTTTAATGCGTTAGTTCATTGAGTAACTACAACCAGAATTAGGACTCCCCTCTTTTTGTTTCTGTAAGGGTCTCTCTCTAGGTCAAATGGTTGCCCTGATGTTGTCATTAGCCAGGGTGGAGCTATAGTAAGGATGAGTCATCAGAGGCTCATTAAAAAAAATAATAAAAAGGAAAAAAACGCACGGACTGCAAGCGTCTGATGAGGGACGTCCTGGCTCGGTCAAACAGCTGGGTCAAATCAGAGTGTAAGTATATGACGCTGCCACGCCTTAGATCACATGCGTCAAACTCCCATAAAACAGATCCAATCTGCGATGTAACACCATATGGATGATTCAGTGGTTAATAATTCTAGAACTACTTCTATATTCTAGGGAGGAGGGGATGGAGTTGTCAGCAGGAAATGTTTTGCATTTTGGATGAACTGCCACACGCTGGTGGATCATGATTTAATTCCATTCTCCAAACATCACTTTATTAGTTACTTAGTTCAACGGAAATGAGCTGACATCTTAAGAGTCTGATTATGTACTTAAGGAACACATGCCATGCATATGGGTTCTTGTATTTACATTCCAGAGATATGTGAACCAAAGATAACCAACAGTAGTCAAGACTCAGGGGGTTAATCTTATAAGTGCAGGACACGGGTTTGGGGCAAGGGGTGTAATTTATTGCATCTCAGCTCCCTTAGATAGTACAACTTGAGATAAATGGCTTCCAATTGCTTTGACTTTGTGCTCCTTCGGCAAGGGGTGAACTGTGCATGTTTTCAAAAATTAGGGAAAGGACAAAAAGATTTCCAACAGCGGCCACTAAATAACTTATGTCATGAGCATATCATTCATATGTAACCATATACCATAAAGTATGCAGACTCACATTCAAGAAAAGTCCAGTCCAACATTACTGACTGTTTCATGTCATGACAGATGGGCATACAGTAATTGTCAATGCCCTGATGGATGACCGAGCAATTTTTGATTGTGGTAAGCAATGTTTTACACTGTTACTGGTTTTATTTTAGTCTGTTTCACCTTCCTGCTTTTGATCAGTTGCAGTGGGGTTTATAAGGCATCTTATCTTCAAAGGATTAGGGGCCCATATTGTGGAAAATTGACTTTTTATTATTTGTGTACACAGCTAGGGTTCTATATTTGTAGACACAAACAGACATGTATAATCGGTGTGGCAGGCAGTCTTCTAGTGCCCACTTCACAAATCTGTGATCTGCCTTCCCAATTTTACATTGTACCTGTACAGCTGTGGAGGTCTGCTTGCAGTTGCTACATGGACTCCAAAAAAGGTGTTTCTCCTTGCACCTCTCGTGCGTCAAGGAATGAGAGGAGCCTCTTCTATTAACGGTGACTCAAGTTGGCTGTGTTCACGCCCACAACGTTTTAAAACTGTGCCAAGTCAGCAAAGTGTAGGCCACCCCTGTGTTTAGACTTCACGCCAGACTTGAGCTGGTTTTGAGAATAGAGCCCAAAGAGTTGGGCCTCTGGAGAACCCTGCTCACTCATCAGGTGTGAAATTACACAATTAAGTAAATATTTTGTTGTCTTTTTGAAAATGTGTCTGTGACAGAGCTATTTTGCCTTCCTGTTATGAAACATTCATTCATTCATCCTTCATTCATTATCCATACCGCTTATCCTCACAAAGGTCGCGGGCATGCTGGAGCCTATCCCAGCTGTCTTTGGGCAGTAGGCGGGGGACACCCTGAATTGGTTGCCAGCCACACAGGCACACAGAGACAAACATCCGCACTCACAATCACACCTAGGGGCAATTTAGAGAGTCCAATCAGCTTACCATGCATGTTTTTGGAATGTGGGAGGAAACCGGAGTACCCGGAGGAAACCCCACGCAGGCATGGGGAGAACATGCAAACTCCACACAGGGTGGCCGGAGCCGGGATCGAACCCACGACCTCTGAACTGTGAGGCGGATGTGCTAACCAGCCTGTTATGAAACAATTGTGGCTAATTAACATCCGGACTATAAGTCGCACCTTTATATAAGCTGCACCCACTCTGTTTTTAGAAAAAAATAATGAAAAAAAACACATATAAGCCACACCTTTATATAAGCTGCACCTATGTTGAAAAATTTGATATTTACTGCATTTACAGAACGATTTTGAACTGTAAATGTACATGTATGTACCTGAACAGATTCTTTCCTAACAGTGCCTTTTAACACGGCATCAACTTTGTGTCATGGTCCGTTTTTCACCCGTACTATGTTGCACCGCAGTTCCTGCTTCTCGCCTTCCTTCTCTGCACTCCTCCCTTTCTGCAACGCTGGAGTGTGGCAGGCGGTGGGGCTTATACTCTGGAGCAGAGACTCACCCACTCACCGGAACCAAATCAGGATGATTAGATGCCAGACTATTTAACCAGCTTCTCCCCTTGCTCCTGTGCTAGATGATTCCTTGACCTCCACGCTGTGTCTTGCTACTTGCTGCCACATCCCTCCTGCCACACATTCCAGCCCCTAGCGTGAACAACTCCGGGTGATGTATTTAGATAGACCTAGATAGACCAAACCGACGTCGGAGGTTGTGAGGTGTCGTGGCGTCTGAATTTGAAGTCTGATTGGTGTGTAATGACCACCGTCGTAGTGTCGTAACTCGTCAGTAAGCGTCTGGGGGGCGTTTATGCATGTTGAATCGGCGTCGCCAGTCGTGACATTTGGTCACTCTGATTGGCTGTTAGCTAGCAAATCAGCGCTCGGAGCACCAACGGAAGTAAAAAATGCGGATAAACCATGAGCACGCCTCAGCTGAATGCATTGTTCACGTTTTTATAATCCGCCCCCGGCCAACAGCTTTCCAGTTGGAATTTTCTAACAATGAGAAATAATGACTACTGCTGCCGATGGTGTGGAAGGGTATTACATTGTATGCATGTGAAGAAGGTACTTAAATCGTCACCGTCGCTGTGTGTAGTTGCGGTATATTTTTCCAGCGTGACGTGCCGACAGCCGACCCGACGTCACAGCGGGTAAGCGTCTGTCGCAGTCAGTCAACACTGGATGGGTCTATCTAGGCCTTTTCTCCTTTTGTTGTTACATGTATTTCCCTGAGCAAGGTGTTTTTTAGTTGCAGTGATTTTGTGTTGTGCTAGGGATGGGAATTTCGACTAATTTGCCCGCCGACTAGTCTCAAATTTTATTTGCGACTAGTCGACTAGTCTATAAGCAAGAAAACTTGAAATTTAATATAGATTGAATTCAAAGTTGAAAATGCAAATGTTTTGTGTATTTACAGTAGGGGCTATATTGGCCCAAACATTCAGGACAGTTTGTTAATTTAAATTCTATATTTATATTAATAAATGTTTTTGTATATATATATATATATATATATATATATATATATATATATATATATATATATATATATATATATATATATATATATACATAAAAATAAATATTCTTAAATTATTATTATATTTTATTGAATATTAATAATGGCATAATCGTGGTTGTCTAAGAAAGATCTGAACTTCATATTATCCAGTTTGTCGTTTTATTTTAATATACATTGTCCCGTATGTTGGGACAGGAGGATTGTGTTCAGTGAGAGAAATATTGAGGCCCACCTTGATTTTTTTCAGGCCCACCAATTAGCCACGTTCTGGCTGCGCCACTGCCTCTGATCAAGGTTAATATGGGAATGTGCAATGAATGTCAGCATTGTATGGACAACCGACATAATTTTTGAGTGGAATAAACAAGTACAATTGATTGACAAGTATGTTAAATAGATAATACATCAAAGTAATACATTAATGAATAATGGATAGAGAATACACACACACAGCCTCCCATTTACTACAAGTTCAGATAATGCAAAATTTTTACTACTGCACTTTAATAATAAATATACTAAAAAAAAACGTTTACATTATTTTTTTCTTTTATGAAGAGTCAATGGAAAAATGTGTGAAATGTTCTGCTGAAAATCATTTTGAGGCTCCTTGCATGTCATGTCATGTGGAGTACCGCAGAGATCCGTACTAGGACCCCTATTGTTTAGCATCTACATGCTTCTGCTTGGTGATATTATATGTAAATATAACATTAGTTTTAAGTGTTATGCTGACGATACCCAATTATATATGCCGCGCGAGATAACAAACCCGGCCAATTGCTGTAATTTAGAGGCGTTGCCGATATTAACCAATGGATGTCTCTCGATTTTTTTATTTCTAACTTTGATAAAACTGAGATGTTGATTATTGGCCCTGCCCGTCATCTGCACCTATTTAAGAACACCACTCTGAGGTTTGATAAATGTATTGTTACCCAAAGTGATTCAACAAAAAATCTTTGTGTTATATTCGACCCAACTCTGTCTTTTCAAATGCACATTAAGAATATTACTAGAACCGCATTTTTCCATCTCCGTAATATTGCTAAAATCCGTCCAATTCTGTCTAATAGTGATGCAGAAATTTTAATCCACACGTTTGTGACGTCTCTCCTCGATTATTGTAACGTTTTGCTCTCTGGTCTTCCCATGTCTAGTATTAAAAGTCTACAGTTAGTCCAAAATGCAAGACTCTTGACAAGGACGAGAAAGTTTGATAATATTACTCCAATATTCGCCAATTTGCATTGGCTCCCAGTCCACTTGAGATGCGATTTCAAGGTTTTGTTACTTACCCACAAAATACTGCACGGCTTAGCACCTTCCTATCTCGTCGACTTAGTGATGCCATATGTTCCGATCCGAAACTTTCGGTCACAAAATGCCGGCCTTTTAGTGATCCCAAGAGCCAAAAAGAAGTCCGCAGGGTCTAGAGCGTTTTCTATTCGGGCACGATGCTTTGGAATGCCCTACCCGGGGATATTAGAAGCACTACCTCAGTAGAAATATTTAAAAACGCGACTTAAGACTTATTTGTACGATTCTGCATTTAGTTGAACTGTTTGTTTTGGCCTCTTTACTGCCGCTTCTATTCTTTTTCTGCCCCCTTTCCCCAGTCTTGGGAATTAGGTGATGACGACCGAATTGGAGGTTGCTGTTTCGATCCAACAGCAACTGACTGCTACAAGATTGGAGGCTGACCACATCCCCGGAGGCGCTGTTATGGAGATTTCTACATTGACCATTGTGACCGTGCTCCCTTCACCGATGTCATCTTTCTGCAGCACTTCATTTGATTAACTTTCACATCACTTTAACAAACACTGTTTAGTACTATAATGTGTGTTCAATGTTGCCCACTCGGCATCCATTGCAGCCTGATCATCCTGGAAGGGGGATTCCCCCTATCTGTGGTCCCTTCTCAAGGTTTCTCACTTTTCCCCAGATGTTTTTTTTTTAGTTTTTCCTTGCCCTCCTGGTGGTTGAGATCAGGGGATCTCGTGTATATGATCTGGTGCATATGTGAAGCCCTTTGAGACTTTCCTGTGATTAAGGGCTATATAAATAAATTTGACTTGACTTGACCTGTCTTGCTCAGCGCTTTACTCTGCAGCAGTCGGATGTTTCTGCTAAGGCAGAAAGGTCGTTGCCCTTGGCAACACAGTGAAATTTCCTATTGGATGACAATACAACCTTGTAAATTCACTCAGCAAGTAGCACTCATTCACTGCCAAAAACGTTTTTGTCTTTTCACAGTCCAGCCATTCAATCCCAGGAATTAATTGCAAATATCAATACTTTATCGTTAGGATCGATACTTAAAATTGAGCACTCTGGATCAGAATATCGATATTTTGATAACGATACGCCCATCCCTAATTGAAGGCAGTCAGGTTGGCTTTATTTATTTTTTAAGGAGTTGGCAATCCTATTGAAGCCCACTGCGAAAATAGACAATAGACGATTACATAGACGGAAAAAATGGTCTTCCGACCATGCTTAGTCCAACTATTTTTTTAAATTTCTCGTTTATCGCCTACAAAATGGGCATCTGTCATAGGCGGACCGATCCATCACATAGGCGGAATGCCCAGCTCTGATAATAATTGTACGTAACTGTTCATTTCTAGGCGGCACGGTGGTCGACTGGTTAGCATGTCCGCCTCACAGTTCAGAGGTTGTGCGTTCGATCCCGGCTCCAGCCTCCCTGTGTGGAGTTTGCATGTTATCCCTGTGCCTGCGTGGGTCTTCTCTGGGTACTCCGGTTTCCTCCCACATTCCAAAAACATGCATGGTAAGTTGATTGGACACTCTAAATTGCCCCTAGGTGTGATTGTGAGTGCGGATGTTTGTCTCTGTGTGCCCTGCGATTGGATGGCAACCGATTCAGGGTGTCCCCCGCCTACTGCCCGAAGACTGCTGGGATAGGCTCCAGCACGCCCGCGACCCTTGTGAGGAGAAGCGGTATAGATAATGGATGGATGGATGTTCATTTGTATGGCTTGGTGATGGTTGCTCACTGAAAGTGTGTATGAGGGAAGAGCAGAGCTGGGCACTTGTCCCTTTTTTGCCGGTCCATCCTTCGTCCGTAACCTGGGTACCCTTCTGGCCTTGTTCCTCCGTCCTTATTCATAAAAATGATCATGCTCCATCCTTTTAAAGCGTTTCCGTCCTTATGTCCACCCCCACCCAACAACAGAAAAAAAATAAAATAAAAGCTGGCTCAGAAGTGAGCGAGTCGAGAGTTGCAATGTAAACGTTTTATTTAACTGTTCATATGTCAATGCAGTGGATGTGAAAGAGGTCAGTTTCTGAACAGATCGGCGGAGACATCCAGGGAGCGCTTCCATTGGTCAGCCCTTCGGGTTGGAAGGTTTCCCTTCCGCTTCCAGAGCGCCGACTGGAACACCCTCAGTCTGTATTTGGAGAAACAAAGCGCGCTGGAGCAGTTTCGGTGCTGCTCTGTTCCGTCTGTGGACGGATTGCCCAGCTCTGAGGAAGAGCATATGGGTAAAGTAGCCAGTGGTGCCTTCAGGCAAGGAATCAGAGATGCATTTTTTTTAGTTTACCTGGGATCACAGATTGGTGTTAAATGACAGTGTTAGTTCATGAAATGCAGCAGTCACTTGATTGCTCTGTGAGTGTTTGGTGATGTATCCATAAATCACATACACAAGAATAACTGTTGTATCTTCAAGTCAAAGTGTGTTCATTGTCTTTGAGCTAAGAGCAGTCATTTCTTTTTCACAGTCACACAATTCTGCGAGTAGAAACCAAGACCACTCGTCACTGAGCAAGGTGGGAGAGGAAAAGGCTAAGATCTAGCCCGCTGGTGGTCATTCTAAGAAAAAAAAGACTCGCCATCGCTCCATCAGTGTATGGTGCAAGATGAGGGTTGGAACATGGCATGATGACATAATCTACCGTTAAAATTAGCCAGTTTTCACCATAGCAAAAAAAAACCCACGTATGCTGTAAAATATTTCCATAAACCTTGATCCTTGGGGTATTTTGACAAAAGTGTGCCACAGACATGTTATTAGGACACCTGCAAACTGTTTTCAGTTGTGAAAAAAAAATGTCTCCTTTCAGAAAAAAAAAATTCAGGACTGTTGGGGAATTAGACCCATGTTGCAATTGTCCGAGCATGCTCATGAACCAAAAGTGGGCCACACAGAAATAACAAACCAGCACTTTTTTATTTTACTTACTTGCTGCTGGACCTGTCTGCATGAGCCATCCAAAAGCTGATAGTGATCAGTCATGCTTGTGTGACTGTGTGATACAGGAATAATGAATCATCAGGGTCTGCAGAATCCAGATAAGCCACAATCAAAATAAATCCAGACCAGGATCATTCAGGCCCGTCATTAGAAACTAATAAACCCTTTCACACTGGATAGTAAACACACACTAATTTTTGGCTTGTGGTTAAGTGTACAATCAGCATTTATTACGACTCACACGGAGACTCTGAATCTTATTGGAGCACCTCTGCCACCCCTGTAGCGATATGACGTAACCACCACTGATTGTTGTTTGTGAAACTTACAAAAAAAGGGATTTTGACTGCCAGTCCAGTATGTGTGTGTAATTACATACAGTAGGTCTCAGGGGTAGAAGTTAAAGTGGCTTTGAAGTTCCCGTCTAACCTGATAGATCCCACAATGTGGTTTCCATCAGTACCGAGAGTGGCTCTGCAGGAGGTCCAGAGCCAAGCAGTAGAAACAGTGGTAACTGCTGTAATAACAACAGTGCATTGTCAGTCAAAAGCTTTGTCTCAGAAGGCACATAAACCAATGTTATTTGGATACGACAAGCTCAGCAACAGGCAAAGTAAAAATGAGAGCTGAATGAAACATAACGAAGCCTTTTGAGAGGATATAGAGAACATACCGATGGTTGGAAATAATTTAGAATTTCACATAGTTTGCTCCATTTTTCCTATGGGAAAGCCTAAAGTAGATCATTCTTGATCTGCTAGCATTAAGGGGTTTTCGTTTCATATAAACATCATTGCGGAAATTAGGTGCCAGACTGTTTTCGGGTATTGATGTGGATGAGGCCCAATGGAGTAGTTTGTGTTTGGTTGGCTTGCTCACCAGTTAATCTTTGAAGATTGATTTCAGTTTCCGTCAGTGCATTGTATTTTTTGGTTTAGACCTATTTTTTTCTTTACTGCCTATTGCTGATCTCTGCTTAAGGGCCAACATTAGCTATCTTTGTGATACAAATGTTTTAAACTAAGATAAATTTAAATTGAATTTAAATTAAGTAAATCTTACTGTATCAACTGTTAGATGTGGCTCGCGGGTCAAATACCATATTTTCCATGCTTTTTTTCACTCTTTGAATCCTGCAGCTTTTAATGTGATGCAGTTTATTTATGAATTGTGACTGACGGGCTTCAAGCCGCCAATATATTTACCCATAATCACATGTCACTAATGAAATTACCAAACAAGTCATAGTGGACCAATGAAACTGTCTAGAGTCTGCCCTCAGACTGAATCAGCAATTTGCCGTCAGAGTGCACACAAGCATGAGGCCGGAGTGGCCTGCCTGAAGAGAATAATGTGGATATTTCTATGCATAGCGGTGGACGGCTGTTTAGGGAGTCAAAATGAATATATATAATAACTCTCTTGTATATTTTTCCCTAATACTCCTTAGCTGTAAATGTACTATAAAAGTAATTGTAGTTATTCAATTCCCTTCAATTTGTTTCACTCGTCACCATCTGTATTAGAATCAACCAAGGGGTCTGACTTCACTCTTTAATGACACTTATAGTTGTGTGCACATGTCCCTGAGAATATGAGTGTGTTATTTTATAATCTACAGAGGCCCCATGTGGGGTTAAAGACTCTGATTGACCCGTCTGAGCTAAGCATTGTAAGGTAGTCTTGAATCCATCAAGACAAGTGTAAAAGATGGGTCAAGGCCATCAGTTGATTCAGTGAGAGATGTGTGCACATAATATTGTAGCCGAATTATTTCACTGATACAGAACACCATCAATTAATCAACATTAATCAACTTTATTACTTTTCAAATGTTAGAACCATGGAACGAGCGATCATATTTCAGCAGAGAATTTACCTGTGACAAAGTGATCCAAACAAATTCAAACAGAGTTTGGTAGATTGGCTCCATTTATTGCGGCCAGCTACAGCGTCTTTGTCTTTCACTTTTTTTTCTGCCTCATGCGGAAGGAAAATACAAGGAGAAGCCTTATCCATTATTAGCGTCTTGGTTATTGGTCTACTTATGTCTAGTTTGGTGAAAAAGGTCACTATAAGGACATACATCGCCACATTGGAGGCAGTTGCTTGGGGGGACTTTGATGCTATCAAGAGCCTGCAATTACTTTGGGGGCATGTCGGCTGGATCTTTGTCTCGTAGCAATGTTGCTTTTGTTTGATACAGTACATTGATCACTAGTTTAATTGTGTAAAACGTTTTTTATGAAATGGTTTGTGTCCAGTTAAACTCGTCTTTATGACCCGTCAAAGCTTTTTGAGCTCGCCCAAGCTTGCTAACTGCTAACAAAGAGACGAGTTTGTTTACAACACATCGCTCAGAAAAATGTTCTATAATGTTCCATCAACGTATATGAAATTTATACACCTATATAATTAACAGATTAAATGTTGAACAACAGTGCGAAGTAAATCTTCAATGAAAAGTAAAAAGAAAACAATAACTGATATAAAGTCATCAGATCATAACCTTGTATGTCGTGATGGTGTTAAGTGGTCACGTTGAAGATTTGACAGCCATTGTACGCGTCTGCTTTCAAACAACTTCGTTTTTGGCTTGGGTTAATTTGAATCACTGCCGGTATCACAAAATAAAATCTCTAGTTGACCGATTAGATCAACCATAAACAGCACAGGTGTTAACCATTTTTAGAAACACATAACGGACTTCTGTTTTCTCACTCACTCGACCGCCTGCCCCTCTGGCAGCATACAAATGTGACGTCACGCATTGGGGGAGCGGTTAGAATCACTGAATATATTTTAGAAGTACAAATGCTGCACCTTGTTTTATTACAAATGTACATTCATGTGAATACAGTATGTATCCCATGTCTCACTCTCACAAGCACAAAGAGCTATGAAAATAGGCTGTTTATTCAACATATGTATTTTGTGTGTATATGTTACTACAGATACTTTGCAAGTGATGATTTAAATATGAATAATTTTACATCCAAGTGAATGTAATTCTTTAGAATTACAAAAAAAATTGCGCTTATTTTGGATTTTTTTCGAACGGTGAGGTATCGGTATAGTATCGGCATCGGCCGATACGCCACAGTCAGGTAGCGGAATCGGTATCGGGGCCTAAAAGTGGTATCAGAACAACACAAATTATTATTAATGAACCTGTATTAGTTATTCAATCGTGCACGTCATCTGCGGTCAATGCCGGAGATTTAAGTCACGATACATCTTAGATAATAACAGATCAATATAGATTATGGCGTCGAGGAAGGAGGAGATTTTTGAGATGAAGCAATGCTTTAGTTTCTGTGGAGACACTTTGGATTTTGCAAGAAAGGATATTGTCTTGGTCAGACGGTTGCCTTTGCAAATGCCAAGTGAAATATAACGCGAGTATTTGTCGACACACCTCGGCCGTCGCCATGGCATCACAAACAGCAACAAACTTGTCATGAATCAACAGCGGCAGCAGCTGCGCAAGGTAGTGGAGACCAAAATGGTGTTGCTGCCTTAGTTATTCAAAAAAATCCTCATAAGTCACCTCATGCTCAAACAATTACTTATTATTATGGAGAACACAGAGAAGTGTCTTGCTGCCAGACCATGTAGCCCAGCTGATATTTTTAAAAAAGAGAGACTTTGGATTTCCAGTTCCGGGACGAACACAGCGACAGCGTCGTTCCCCGATAAAAGTTGAAAATATGCCCTGATTAAGCCTGAAGTAACTGAAGGAAGAGAGTTAGAAGACAACGTCAGGGGCTAGGACTATGTTAAGAAACAGAAACAAAAGACAAACTGAAAAAAATGTGGGAAGGCGAACGACGACGACAACGCTAAGCTAGTAGCTAAGCTAGTAGCTAAGCTAGTAGCTAAGCTAGTAGCTAAGCTAGTAGCTAAGCTAGCGAACTTGGAGCCGGAGGATACGGAGATAGCAGAGGAGCTCGCACACGAAATCACGCAAGTACATGGTGAAATGGCTGATTTGGAGACCGTCCTGAGGGAGATAAGGGAATTTAGGCGTGAGACAGAAGACAGTCTTGGCGGCATTCGAGAGGACCTCAAGGTGACGAACTGCAGGATTGATGATGTCGAAAAACGGGGACACAGAGGAGTGTATCCAGAGCGTCGAAGAAGTTACATGTGAGCTTCTTAAAATGCAGAGAAAGCTGGAAGAGTATCTGATGAACCAAGAAGGCCGAGCCAGGAGAGATAATATTCGCCTACATGGGATCAAAGAGGGGGCTGAGATGGGAGCAGATTCCATGTGTGCATTTGTGGAAACAGTGCTCAGAGAGAAGCTGGAGCTACCAGCAACATTTGAGTTGAGTATGGAGAGGACTCACCGAGCGCTAGGCCCTCTGCCTCCCAGAAGATGCATTGCATTGCAGAAGATCAATTGTTGTGAAGTTTTTAAGCTTAAAATGTAAAGAGGAAATTATCAAGACGGTCTGGGAGAAGAAAGGATTTGATTATGAAGGAAAAAAGGTGTATGTCGATCATGACTATGCACCTGCAGTGATGAAGAGGAGAAAGAAATATGCTGACGCAAAGAAAGTACTCAGAGAGAGCAAGATTAAATTCCAGACACCATTTCCTGTGCATTTTCTACAAGGGATAGACATGTATCTACGACTGCAGCTGAGGCGACCAGAGACATGACCAAGAGAGGATTCCAGGTGCGTGTCATCAAACCAGCGGAGGACCCCATGGAGAAAATGCAGCGTCGGGTGTGGCATTCTGTACAGGGAACAGGCAGACAGGACCGTATGCAGACTTTGACACTGGGGTACATGGAGAGACTGCAGAGCTACAGGAGATCCACGTTGGGACCTCAAGTGGGTTACACACACGTGGGGAGAAAAAAAAAATAAAATAAAAAAAAAAAATATATATATATATATATATATATATATTCAGTGTGTTTCCTAAGGGAAAAATGCCTTACTTATTAAGCTTTTCTACAGTTTGTGTGGGGGTAATGGTGTTTCCACCAAAGGACTTGAGTGGACTGATAGGGAATCTTCTTAGCCTTTAAGTTGGGATCGGGAGTTCGATTTGTTTCCTGAAGTGGCAGATGGATTGGGCCGTCAAAGGTCGGAAGGGCCCTCTGGTAAACAGGGGCTACACCCAAGCGCTGGAAGCGAACTTAAAAAGGGTTAAAAATGATGAAACCTCTGTTTTGGAGATCACTTCCGTTATTTTGCATTTTTTTGTTAATTATTGTTCACAAAGTTCAGGTGTTGCAGCAAATGCGGTGGGACAAGGTGAGGTAAAAAAGAAAAAGTATTTTGATATATGTCGATACAGAACAACCAACTGAAAGTAGACTCTCTTAATGTTAATGGTTTGAGCAACCCAATTAAGAGGAGCAAAGTATTGAGCAAGATGAAGAAGGAAGGAGTTGGGGTGCTTTTCTTGCAGGAGACCCATTTGACAGCTACAGAGCATGAGAAATTAAAGAGAAATGGCTACAATTAAGAGTACTCTTTGCCTTACAGGCGCGGGTTATGTGATGTGACGATAAGGAAATACAAACACGCTTGAGCGCACGTTGCTGTCTCACATGTTGCGATGACATACAGTTTCCCCACACGGAGACGGATGCACCACGCAGCTCGTTGCTGCTGCTGCAAAGTAAACATCACTAAACAAGCTACTCACCCACGTTCCCCCTTCAAGATCGTTTTCACAATAAAATTAAATGCATCGTCTAGTCATATATATATATATATGTATATATATATATATATATATATATATATATATATATATATACCCGCTGTGTGTGGGGGGGGGTGCATGTGTGCGCGTGTACAGGCACGTGTGAAAAAAAAATGATTAGAGGGAAAGTCCTTTTATTTCAATAATTTGTTTCAGAAACTGAAACTTGTATGTTATATTAGTTTGCCACACACAAAGTTGCTTAAATATTTCAAGCCCATATTTGTTTCAGTTTTGATGTCGATGGCAGAATGCCATAAACAAAAACAAACAAATCCACCATCCCACAAAATTAGAATATTTCCTGTGACCAACAAAAAAGGAACTTAAACACAGAAATGTTGGCCTTCTGAAAAGAGTATTATAGTAATATGCCCTGAGCATTTTGTTGTGCCTACTTTTGCTCTAATGACAGCATCAAGGCAGCATGGCATGGAAATGATCAGCCTTTGGCACGGTTCAGGTGTTATTGCATCCCAAGTTGCTTTGACATCGGCCTTCAGAACATCTGCATTTCTGGGTTTCTATTCCCTCATCTTCCTCTTGACAATACACCATGAATTTACGATGGTGTTAAAGACGGGCAAGTTTGCTGGCCAATCGAGTACTGTTATTCCATGGCTACTAAACCAAATATTGGTAGTTTAATAGTGGGTAGTTTCCAGTTATGCTGGAAAATAAAATCATTAAAAAAAGCTCAACAAAGCTTGTCGGCAGCGGTGCTCTAAAATTTCCTGGTAGACAGCTTTGTTGACTATGGCCTTGATAAAAGACAATGGACCCACACCAGCAAATGACATGGCTCAACAAGCCATTATTGACTGTGGAAACTTCACACCGGACTTTAAGCAGTTTGACTTTTGTGCTTCTCCAGACTCTGGGACCTTGATTTCCAAATTAACTGCAAAATTCACTTTCATCTGTGGGTGGGGCGATGGGTGAACCGTTAGGCTGCATTCATTAAAAACGTTTGCTACCTTAACCCTTCGCCAAGAAGGTTTTGTACAAATACAATCTGTTATTTCAAAGCCTTTGTACCCTTTTACTGATGTTAAAGTATGATGTTTAATGGAGAGAATGGGTGACAAGGCATACAGACAGCTTCTGCGGCAGACAGATGGAAATGGAAAGACAGTTTCAATTTTTCATGGATGGATGGATAGATGGATGGGTTGGCTGCATGATGGATGGAGGGTGGGAGGGAGGGAGGGATGGATGGAGAGAGAAACAATTACCGTATTGCACAAAGTGAAATTAGGTTCCAGGTCATCTGAGGATATACACTGATTCAAAAGTTAATATGAAAGCTATTAAATCGACCCTCAGTGTTCTGACATTCTTAACATACTGGGGGCATAGCAAACAAGATTTTGCAAGACAACCCAAGTGATCTACAACAACATGCCATGTGTCAATAAACCAAATGTATGGCCTTGTAAAGGCCTCATGTGATGCGAGGAGCCTCCAAACAAAGGAGGTCTCGTTCATCTTTGTTTAGATTACCTACAGTGGGCTTTCATTAAACGGGGTTCACAGAAATTGGCTTTTTTTCTCATAAGATCATTTTAGGTTAGTATGCAGTGGCATAATATGCTGTTTATTAAAGTCCCCACGAAGCCTCAGACAACACTCAAATATTTTTTTGTTGTTGTTGAAAGTTCTATACTAATTGTCACATATTAATTATTTATTATTACCTATTTAATTAACTGTTATTTAACACCAGCTTCTCTAACAATCAGTCCAGGATTTATGGATGGATGGATTAGTGGATGGCTGGTATCTGACTAAAGATGTCAAATGGGTGAACTGTTTAGTTCAAATGCTCTGCCAGTTTCAATTGTCAACTTTTCCTCTGTGCACATGATCACTTGGCATCAAGGTTATTATAGTTCAGGAAAACAAACAAAATAATAAGAGGAAATCAACCCAAACATATTTTTTTTTTCAAAAATATGTTCCCAGCAGGTCCACGGCACATCTAATATTGCATTTGTGAAATATGAGTTAAGCATCAAAATCCAACCGTTTTTAGCCATCTATCAATAGCAATATCAACAATTTCTCTCAAATATTGTACACAAACCAGTCTAAATCTGTTATAATGAGCACTTCTCCTTTGCCGAGATAGTCCAGCCCACCTCACAGGTGTGCCAGATCAAGATGCTGATTAAACACCATGATTAGTGCACATTTATACAATACAATACGATACAATTTTATTTATATAGCGCATTTCATAAATTACAGTTCATTAGTACTATTTTAGGACTGTCAGCCAGTCCATCAATCCGCTGACAACAACTGCTTATATAGAGAGCTGCCCTGTGCCAGCGCTTCTTTCTGATTGGTGGCCTTCGGCGTGAAAATGGCCATCCAATCAGTGCTTGCTGTGTTCGGGACCCCTGCCATCAGCACACTGATCGGATGACTTTGGCCGGGGTCGTCTTTTAAAAAAAATTTTTATTAATAATAATAGTACTTTATAAACACTGACGGAAGCCCGGGGGGTGGTGGGGTGAGTGAAAGTTTAGACGGAAGCCCGGGGGGTGGTGGGGTGAGTGAAAGTTTAGTCGTACTCGCCATCGGAAGGCCGTTTAAAAGTAGAGGCGGACCGGCCTATAGACGGGTACTATTTTTTCCCCTGTGTAGCGATTGTTTAGTATTAAATATTAATTTAATAAATGGGCGGCAATTGGCTTAATGCCTGCACTAACTCTCGATCGCCGCTAGGAGGCACCACGCCCGTTTTGGGTTAATTCTTTGGACAAAACGGACGAAAAATCCTCGTAATTCAGTCTTAATATATGAAGGCGCTACATTAAAAATCTGTAAATCCGTTTTATCAGATCAGTGATTGAAACTTTGACTCAAACACACACAATTCACACTTTCTGTATATGACAATGATTTATTTTCTACAGCTATTGAAATCCAAACGAAACACACTACAATGTTCAGAAGCAGAAATAGACACACAATAAAGAAATCCTATATATCACAGGCTTGTGAGGAAATGTAAGGAGGCATTGGGACCGGACGATGTGAGTGTGCATGTGCGTGTGTTGTACGTGCGTGCGCGTGTAATGAGCAGTGAGCTAGCGTACCAGGCTAAAATCGGATGACTTATACCAAGCTCTACTTGATTCTCAAGTTAATTATGCACCAATGGCCCGTAGGAGATTTCAAGATGCACTTAGGGGTGTTGGTTGTCGTCACTCAACGGGGAAGAGGAGGAAGCGTTGCCGCAGGAGAGTGTTTCGGACCAGGTGGGCTACCCATTTCAGGGCGCTTCGGACACTGGTCGTGATAGCTGGTCAGCTTTGCCAGGACTCTATGCTATCACCCCGCTTTGAGGGAGGTAGTCCACCTTTTGGGGACGCGGCCGCGCTGTGCTGGCTAGTTGGCGATCAAACAAGAATTTGAAGTTCCCGGCGTGTGCCGTGGTTAGTCAATGGGTGAATCAAAAGTAACAAAAGAAGGGCAAAGTTCTGACCCGGGACGGATCAGAGGGTGGCTGGTGACAGAGGAGAGTTAGTAAGCCACGCTAAAAAGGGTGTAGAAAGTTCACAAGAGTTTCCAAACAGTGTGAAGTTCAAGAGAGCAAGTGTCCAAAAAGAGGTTTTCTTTTCAGGAGACAGAGCGTTTTTTTTTTTTTCCGTAGAGAGAGAGAGAAATTCTCCACGGCCTTTTATAAGGGACATGCGCATGTTAATGAAGGGGGCTAGCCCCAGTTGTGACCAGCACGTCCAGGTGTTCTGTGGTTGCCTTGGAAAGACCAGGTGTTGGTCCTTCTCTGTCTCTCCAAAGGCTGGGTGCTGGCACTTCAAAAGGGCCAACTATGTGTATTCCATGTCTGGCCAAGGAGGATCGGGGGCCAAGCCCCTGTGTTCACCCGATCCGACATCCATTTTCGTTACACCTGGAAAAAATGACAAATGACGTATGACGGAAGGGTACCCTTGCTGCTGACGGATGACGGACGCTCAATTTTTAGTAAACCCCCCAGCTCTGGTAAACTTGATGTTGTGGGTATTGTGACAGCTTGTGTGTGATGTGTGAGTGTGTTTGTGGGCACGCGTAAGGAAAAGATCAGAAGACCTTTGTCTCCCTCTGATGTGTGTTGTTGGGCTACTGGGCTCCCCCTTTTGGATGATGTGTGACAACCGCGATCCCGGAGGCAACTCCGGCCTTGGAGAAACAGCTCCCCTGTGTCTCCCGACTATGGTTAGGTGACAAAAACCTGAACGGATAACACTGATAAAATTGACATTGGCTGTACAGATTCGCGATGTACGGCCTACATGTTTGAAATGGTGTTTCCACTTGTAAAAATTACGCCAAAAGCGTACAACTTGATAGGTATGTTAAGTGGAGCAACACATCAGCCAGAGGTAAAGGCTCGAGTTGCTTGTTGCTACTTAAGTCGCACCAGCTTGCTAACAACAAGCTTCGGCTCACGACCGCTGTGGCTAAACACATTGTGGAGTCGCTCCTAAATCAGTAATCGTCACCTCCATGGTAGTAAATAAGATACTCTTCTGTTCTGACAAGTATCGTTCTTACGAAGGGATGAAGAGGAAAGTGGAGAAGCCATGCTAAATGCGAAGCTAAGCTAAGATTGACATGGCTAGCACATTTAACACTGGAATTAACATCTTGGGTGATCGAGTATCCTTTTAAGACATGTGGCTGGAACTGCGTTAATCCAACTTTCAACAATAAAATAGACAAATGAATAAGTGTCAAGACTGTGAAGAGAAAATCTAGTCACTAAGCAGAACTGGACTGGAAATGAATTAGGGTACGTTACACCACATGTCAGTCAGGATGAGTGGCCTATCAGGTTAAAATGTGTTAATATAGTGTAAAACATTTACAATATCAGTCATGTTATTTGTTTTCACAACAGAATTCTGAGTTTTGATTTTGAGTTTTGAGGCCTGCACAATAAATGTTTTCAAATTACATTACAGAAATGCTTATCTTCATTTATGTATTCTAAATCAATACCGCTTTGCTTCCTGATAGAACAATATAGTTGGATGCTGCACACAATGTGATTTAAAAAAATTTAAATCATATAAAAAGGAAAACAATTTTTCATTTGTTATATTGTTATATTCTTACCTTTTTTAATAGAACCCTTGCTTCAGGTCCCTGGGATTAACCTACAAAAAAATATCTACAAAATTAGAAAATTGCTCCTCAAATTAAGCCATTGATTTGTAAAACTGCTCCGCAAAGAAAAAAATATTCTGATCCTTGAAGTATAATGAAAAATCCCAAATTATTCTAACACTGCTTGTTAAGTACCACATCAGCAACAGTTATTTGTGTTAAAGTATGATTTAGAGCAGGGGTCCTCAAGCACCGGGCCGCGGACTGGTATGGAGCTGCAGGCCATTTTGGTGTGGGCCGCGGTGGGCCGCACAGATGACAGAAAAACAAGAAAACGTAAAGTACCTCTGGTTTATCTAGTATCCGAGTGAAAAATATTTTATTTTGAAACGTGATCAGATTCTCTCCGTTACATCCATCTATGACCGACTCTTAACGCATGTCAAGTTGTCTCCGTCACGTTACGCTAATTTTAAATGCACAAGCTAGAAAATTAATAAAATAAACAGACGTATTTGGAAAGTTTCTTTGCAATGGGGAAAAGACCCAGTGAGAATTCAACACAGGAGCCTATGCCCAAGAAGAAAAAGAAGGGTACATTTCACAGACAATACCAGAAGACCTACTTGATATATGGATTTATGGCGACAGGTGATTCCCAACGCAGGAAGGAAGCCCACTCTGCACAACTATATGTGCAGTCAATGCAGACTTCAAAACTGATTAAGTGCCTTGAGAGCATCATACTTGGTGGCTAACCCCTTTGCTATGACTAAAAAGTCATTCAACACTGATGGAAAACAAAACTGTGCATTTGGGAACATCACTCCCCCACACCCAACCCCCAGGCCGCTAAGGGAATAGACTTGTATGAACCAGTCCGTGGCAGAAAAAAGGTTGGGTACCACTGATTTAGAATATAAAACGCAAGAGTAGACCCACATGATTGAAAATTCAGTTGAGTTTGACCTTGACATGTGCTGCCAATCTCTGAAAACGTGCACAAAAAAAAATGCATAAGCTAAACTGTCAGTTGTGTATAAGAATCATCACTAAATTACAGTGGGCTGTCATGTTGATTTCTGATGACACTAAGTTCAATGTCAAACTTTGGGTTTTTCCCTTTTCCTGTTCAAGGTAAAAGCAGCAGTCATCTTTACATCACCAATTGGGATATGGCCAAAAATGTAATGTTTGACATTTGTCCTATTATTTACAGTGGCTTTACACCACTTGTAAATGTTAAAGCAACTGATTGTTATGAAAGCCCATGTTTTAAGGAATATAAATGGAGCCATGTTTTTTTTTCTGAAGATAACGGTTCACGCACCATACATCAATCCCTCCCACAGTCACTAAGTGTGAATCAATGCTGGCTGCAGAAAAAGTCAGTCCTGTCACTACACTATCAGTGATGAGGTTAAAGCATTTTAGCGCAAAAACATATTTGATGGGATCTCATTTGCGTTAAATTGAACAAACAGAAATAAATCATTGAGTTGCTCACTCAAGGAACGTGAAGGGGGCTTTCCATTCTATTGAAGGTCTTTATGACACTGAGTGTGTGTGTGTGTGTGTGTGTGTGTGTGTGGTGGGTGGGGGTAGGGGGTTTCAGGGGGTGTTAAAATAACACAGTAAATGACTGCATCAGATGATGACAAATACAGAGTGGGAACAGATACAGGAGTTCAATATTTGCAGTTAACATTTAAAATGCCATACTTTTATTTTACAAGGTGCACTTCTGTGACTCATTTGGTCTCACACTGAGCTCATACTGATATTCCGTATTTTCTGGACTATACGTCGCTCCGGAGTACAAGTCGCACCAGCCATAAAATGCATAATACAGAAGAAAAAAACATATATAAGTCGCACTGGAGTATAAATTGAATAGTTGAATTTGTGTGACATTTTTAAGGGTGAATGAGTTGAATGTGTGGGAAGTCTGAATTTTGGGTGTGTTGAAAAGCTTAAACGGGAGTCACGGGATGAACTGATTCCAAAATATCCATTGGAAATCATTGTACTTTTATTGCTTATAACGTCCAAAAATGGCAATCAATTGGCACCAAAATTTATGTGGACATCTCTACTAATGCCCACTTCAACATATCAAAAGGATTAACCTCTCCGTGGTCGGACACTGTTTTAGTCAACAGAACTGTCAAAGCGAGCATTACCACCACGCATGCCTTCCTCGCGTGACGTAGACCGCTGAGACCGAAAACATAACATAAGAAATTTGTTGTAAACCTAATCACAAAAAAGACCTTAAATCACTACAGAATCTTTTGAGGTGGGCATTTTAGTACTAATGTCATTTTTACATGCAAACCTATTATATAAGTGCCAATGTTAAGCTCACCCAAGTGTCACTTTAATGTGAGTTGAATGAGCTGAATGTTGTGAATTTTTTCAAATTGGAATGATGTAAAAGTGAAATGTTGAATCTGCAATTGGGAATGAATGGTGAATTTTTGTGGCTTTTTTAAGGGTGAATACGTTGAATTTTTGGGAAGTAGGAATTGTGGGTGTGTTGAAAAGCTTTACCAATGTGAGTTAATGAGTTCAATCTTGTGAATTTGAAATTGGAATGGTGGAAATGGTAAATGTTGAAAGTGCCATTGGAAATGAATGTTTTTTGTGGGGGGAAAATGGGTAATATTGGGGAAATGGTAAATTTGGGGAACGAAAAAAAATACTACCCAGGAAGGCATGAATTTTCTGAATGTTTTGAAACTTGAATGAAGTCAATCGGGTGAAAAATGTGGAAGGAGATGCACGCCAAAAAAGTGGAGTGGAATAATAAGTGGTTGTTTGGTGTATTGTTTGCTATCTTTGAAAAGGAAAGGGATACGATGTAATGTGTTAATAATTTCACACATAAGTTGCTCCAGAGTATAAGTCGCCTACCCGGCCAAACTATGAAAAAAAACGGGACTTATTGTCCGCAAAATACGGTACTCATTCTATCCAAAGCACTTTAGTAAAAAGTATGAATTAGCATGTAAGACAGTATATTTTTCAAAAAACTGCAATGGGATCTCCACTAATTTCCATTTGTAACCAATCTGGCAACAATGTTATCATTTCTGATTAAATTTCACATCATTAAGATGTTCGTTTCCGACTCTTGGTTTAAGGCCTGATTAATTTCCCCCATTTGATAAATGGTGCGAGCTGGACAGCATTCTAATATTGGGTTGACTGGTGTATTATAAGAAAGTTGCATATTACATCCACTTTCGACACACTTGTTCTCTTCAGTGTCACGGATGATCAAGGGTCTCATTTATCAACCATGCGTATGCAAAGAGGTGTGTGTGTGCGTATGAACTTTCCCATGCAAACCATGGGATTTCTCAATTGGAAATTGTGCATAGGAATGTGTCAATTTAAGCACAAACCTGACTGTGCGCACACAACCTAGTAGTAGAACAATAAAACTACAAACAGAACGCAAGTTGATATCTCTCAAGAGCCTGTCCCACACCCCAATGCCGTCACCATTCCAAGAAGAGTGAGGATCAATGAGATTTTAGGTTTTTCTTTTTAAAATGAGAAGTTTTTAAAGCGTATGTGGGAAAAATAATATCATCATTCAATATTTTAAAGTTTCCATACCATTTATGATGTGCGTGCAACAATCTGTACCAGTGGCTCGCTGATTTGCAGTGCTTGCCGTGCTTGTCAGTTGATACTGTACTTTATTTCATTTATGGATTTGGTTGTGTCTCAATGATTTTGCAGCACTGCCTCTTGAGAACATTATATTATTAACATGTTTATTTAAATTTTTGCTAATTGCTGAAGGTGGATTCACTTTTCAAAAGAAATCACTTGTCATATTTGTTAAAACAGTCATTATGATTTGACACTAATACAGTATATGATAAAAATGATCTGTGAAAATAACAGATGTCTCTCGCGCCATCTGGTGTCTCGAACTTTATATAAAGGAAAACCACCACGGATGACCGTTTAGCACATCCGCATCACAATACAGAGATCAAGTGTTCGGATCGGGACTCCGGCCTTCCTGTGTCGGGTTTCCTCTCACATTCCAACAAACACAAAACATGTTATGGTAGGTTAATTGAACACTCTAAATTGTGCATAAGTGTAATGTGAGTGTGAATGATTGTGTGTCTATGTGTGCCCTGCGATTGGCTGGCTACCGGGCCAGGTTGTGCCCCGGCTACTGCCTGAAGACAGCTGGCTCCCGCATGCCTCGCGAGGATAAGCGGTTCAGAGACAGAAGGCGTGACTAACAAGAGATCAACTTGTTGCGCATTTGCGGGCACACTCATCCCCGGCACAACCCCACGGCCTTGCACTGGCCTGTTACCTTGTTATCCGCCAAAAAAAACACCTTAATCGAAATTGAGTGTGTATATAAACACATTTAGTGTTACTCAGTGTTTTATAAACCTTCAGTGTTATATGCTTTAAATTATATTATAATGTAATATATTATATTATAATATTATACACTAAATTCTTAAAAACAGTTTGAAGGTTTTGCTCCACGTGCATCAAGCAAACCTACACCCAATTTCTGTTTTGCAATTTGGGCATAAGCGAGTGGAAGAAATACACTCAATAAAGAAGGCGTTTGAGCATTGGCCAGTTCTGGTTTCTGTAATAAATGTACAAGCCAAATTCCAGAGAAAGTTGGAAAAAAAAGAAACTTCATTTAAAGTGTTTGAAAGCTTGTTTAGTGTGTTTACTAAAAGGATACACTTATAATAACTGAGGTCACAACCCACTGACTTCAATTAAATACAATAACAATCTATGACAAAATTGTCTGGGAGATGGTAGGCTACTTGGTGGTCAAATGAAATTTCTTGTTTTGGCTGAATATTTTTTTTTCCAACTGTAGAAGAAGAAGAGCGAGAATTTTTTAATAGAGTACATAGAAACAGCTTTATTTGGAATTTCCATAACTTTAATATATTAAAACATCAATACGCTACCCCTTTATGTTGTTACATAAATGTAGTCCAAGACAAAAACGGATGATTAGTAATGATCATTTTTGCATCAGCTTCTTGAAATGCAAGGGCACAAATATTGGTGATGAAGATGACCATTATAATTATCTCAGCAAAAGATGTTGTTACACTCATGTGTGAAATTAAAAGGAGACACAATCTTTCTTTTTCCTTGTTTAGCAAACAAGCATCTCCATAGTGATAAGGGAACTTTTCTCCAAATCCAGGGACGATATTACAACATCTGCTGATTAAATTCCAAGGGTGGAGCAGAAAATGGTGAGGGAAAATAAGTAGCATGTTTACACATGATGACTGCAATAAAGGTGTAATACTTAACACAATCCAAATTATAGTCGTCACTGAGCTATAATCACATCTTAGTATTTACTCTTAAATCAGAAAATGCCAGTTCAGATGAGACGATCCTGCATGGTTTAATGGATTTTTAACTGTATCTATCTTCAACTTCATTTTTATTACAGATAAATAATTGTTAAGTATAAGTTGGCTGGGAGGAGATGGCTTCCAGCTTGAAAGAACCTTTACCCTATTTGGCAGACTCACAAGGTAATGTGTCGTAAATGTCCGCTATTCCACTCCATAAACTCCTAATTTAGAAATGCCCAGTTTATGATCTCCCTCACAAAGAACACCACCTACCTGTCCTGTCATTTTCCTCCGCGCTGGGTTGACTCACATTCTTCCTTGCACCATTCTCTGTGTGGGATGTACACACGGTGTGATTTCAGGCAGTTTACCAGCATGGAACCAGCGCAGGGTATCATGTTGTCTCTGTCCATGCCTCTGAGGGCTTGTTGTTTCATTGCACAAAACTATCTCTGTGGACTCCATCCATCCATCCATCATCCATACCGCTTATCCTCACAAAGGTCGCGGGCGTGCTGGAGCCTATCCCAGCTGTCTTTGGGCAGTAGACGGGGGACACCCTGAATTGGTTGCCAGCCAATCGCAAGGCACACAGAGACAAACAACCATTCACACTCACAATCACACCTAGGGGCAATTTAGAGAGTCCAATCAATTTACCATGCATGTTTTTGGAATGTGGGAGGAAACCAGGGGACCCGGAGAAAACACGGAGGCACGGGGAGAACATGCAAACTCCACACAAGGAGGCCAGAGCCGGGATTGAACCCACGACCTCTGAACTGTGAGGCGGACGTGCTAACCAGTCGATCACCGTGCCGCCCTCTGTGGACTCATAATCTAAATAAATCTCGAAAGAACATATGTCAAAGTCAAGGCCCGCGGGCCACATCTGGCCTGCGAGAAGGTTTTCTGCGGCCCCTGGGATGATAGTTCTTTATTATTAGATCCGACCCGCAGCCCGTCGGTGTGGGTAGCAGATGTGATCAGGTCCTTTGCGCCTGCCGATGACGTCACACTTTAAAATATATTGTAGCGTCTTCCAAGAACACAGACATAGTTTAATTATCACGTTTTTATGAGTCCAACCGGTTACTGTGGGCCGCAGCCGACGCCAATACAGTACGACAACCGTTCAGTCAAAAAAGAGCATCGGCTCTCCTCTTCGTCCTCCGCTACTCTCGCTCACATGCCCTCCCATCCAGCAAGCCGCACGATGCATTCATTAACCTCGGAAACAACACAACTTGACCAGACACAAATTCGACCACAACAGAGATAACCCAATTCATTAGACTATTTCTGTAATATATTTCTTTCAATGTTTGCCACGCCCTGACTGTTGTTAAAACGAACATTACCTGCTACTTTTGCGAAGATCGTCCTTCGGTCGTCGACGTGCCGACTGAAGACTTCTTGTCACTGTTTGGTGGCTTTCAGAATCGGATTGTGGTGAAAGGTTATTCAGAGTAAAACACGCTTTATTAAGAAATACTTCATGTTAGAAATCTCACGTTGTTTTATTCTTAGTAATTGTTGGCATTTGATAAATTCATTGAGTTTCGAAGTAGTACTGAGATGTCCCACACTGTGAGCAGGCATTGAACGCTCCTCGAGCGCTAAGTGTTGATAGTGAGAGACGTGGTTTCTTTTCTTTTTCCTCCTTCGACACTGCTAGCTAGTAGTTTGTTCGTGCCAGCAAACTCAGTAGTTGCAGATTGCCCGTGTTTCGCCACGTTTGTTGTTGTGTGTAAATGTTAAAAGGTGAGTTTAATCATTTAGGTTCATGTGGGATAACTGCTGTTCATAATAGCCTAGATATATTCTTGTGAGTGATGTCACGTTGATGAACACTGGTTAGTTATTTCGGCTAGTATGCTAACTATTCTAGTGAAGAAACGTGTGAATGTGTATTGTATGTATTGTTTGGCTGTTTAATTGCTTAATACAGTGAATTGTAATGTTTAGGCATATTAATAGATATGCATTGGATGATGTTGCTAGGTTATTCTTTGTCTGTGTTGTTCGCCGAGCACAATAAATAGACGTGTGAAGTGGAATACGGGCCTGTGTTTTCTGACAGGAGCACCCACATTCATACCTTGCCACTCTAAAATAGAGTCAGCTGGTGACATCATACCAATCATACGATCCTCTCCGTTTTACTTCACATTATGTACAGTTCATACAATCTTGCAGCTCGAGTCAACCAGAAAATGGTTTCCAGTTTGGTAGGAGAAACGCAAACGTTCCACTGATCTTCTTCCACAAGACGGGCAGCGGCTTCTTCAAGTGACGTACAAGGTGCCTCACAAGAGTAGCAGTAATGAACTTGATTTTATTTTTTATTTAGTAACTCCGAACATAAAAACAGAACAGCCAGGGGGGTGAGAAACATAGAGGCAAAGAAATATATTACAGAAATATAAAGTGTGACATCATCAGCAGGCGCAAAGGACCCGATCCAATCTGGACATTTAAAAAAATGTCAATGAACATTCTATCATTCTCTTGGCTTGTCGCAATTTTTTTTATTTGGCCCTCTGTCCATTTGACTTTGACAAACCTGCTCGAAAGTGTGGCTCAATGCTCAGAAGCTAGTGTATGGTTTTGTAAGTTCACTGTTTGATTGGCATTCTGAAGCTGTATACTAGAGCTGTTCGATTTTGCCTAATAAGAAAAATCTGATTATTTTCTCTCAAACCCGATTTTACGATTATGATTTCTTTGTAAAATAAAAAATAATGAAAATGAAGTATTTTGAATGTCTTTTATTTAAATTTTTCTTTCTTTGAACCCAAAATGTCAGTCAATTTAAGTTCAATGAAGGGGCTCGGCTGGCTAAAATGCAAACTCCTACCAGCCCGACCAGAGCAGGGATGTTTCAGAATGGTTAAGCTCTGTTCCAGGCAATTTCCAAGTTTCAATCCTGGGCCCCTAGCTCACCATTGACCTGGCCAATTCCGTCAGTTGAGCATACGCTCCACTTCACTTCCTCACTCACTCGGCAGTCGGCTCAGATAGTCGGTTCCTGCAGCAAACAATCCCCCACGTGTCACTTTCTCCTCGGTCAGCGGACAATCGCTTCCGCATTTCAGCAATTGGATTGAACGCATTACTCACATGACCACATGACAAACATGAAAGTAACCACCGGAAAACAGAGATCTTAATACGAAGAGAATAGTAACAGAAAGTACAAATACAAAGAGAATGTACAAACAGAACACAATACGGAAAGTACAAATGGGCTACACTTAGATACACCAAAAATAACAAAATCGAACATGCCGATTTCAACGATTTTGACATCGTTTTATCCAGAAAATTTGGTTACGGTTCAAAATCGCTTAATCGAGCATCCCTACTGTATACGTATCCTGTTCATATGCTGCCCTCACAAGAAAGGGATGCCATTGTTGTCAATGAAGATTTCTAATAAACACATGCTGTCTTGTCGAGATATCAACTCTCTAGTGCGCTAACCACTCATTCAAATCGTATTAATGGCAGAGCTGGGCATTCCGTCCCAGTGACGAGACAATCCGTCCTAACAATCCGGACGGACGCCCATTTTGTGGACGGATGGACGGCGGACGAGAAGTCTTTTAAAAAGGATGGCCTAGCAAGGATGGAAGTGGGTTTTCATTCATCCCTAACCAGGTCAAGTATGGACTGAACGTGTTGTGTTGTTTTTTTTTTTTTAAAAAAGCAAGACCACTGCATGTTGTCTTCTACGGAGCCACCTTCAATAATTGCCTGCACAACGCTTTTCATGTGCTTCCCAGTAGTCACATTGCACATTCTTATTCTGCCCACTCGCGGTTCAACACATGAAATGCCACCATGGATAATGCCACAGCAGTCAAGACGCCTTTGAGAAACATGACCACCCTGTCTTGTGTGTATAATGACGGAATGTAAGGACGTAAGCATTTTAAAAGGACGAGGACAGACGGGGTCGGAGGACGATCATTTTCATGAATAAAGATGGAGGGACGAGGGCGGAAGGATATCCAGGTCTCGAACGGAGGACGGACCAGCAAAAAAGGGTCAAGTGCCCAACTCAGATTAATGATCCAGATTTCAGAACGTTGCTGTAAAAAAATCACCCTCTCGTTTTGACACGATTTCATGTGGCGAGGAAATGTTTCGCTGATGAAATCCTAAGACAAGTCTAGTTCAAAGCGCCAGCTCTTTTCATGCATATAACAATGTAATCTAACTTGGAGAAAGAAATCACAGATTTTGTGTGTGTGGTGGGGGGGTAGTATTGCCTCTGATTTTCTTGTATTTCATTAGGGTTTTTTGAATGATATGATGATGTATTAGTGGCATGGTGACTGAGTGGTTTGCATGACATGCCAAGACATCCAGCCGCAAGTTCAATGACACGACCACAAGATCGAACTGCGGCCTAAAGCCTGGTTCACACGACAGGATAATCGACCCAATTTTTGCCCCGAGTGCCCCCTCCCACCAATTTTAGGTCGGGACCATCCCTCGTAATGGCTCTAAAGGTAATCTTAGCAGGTGATCCTGCCGTGTGTAGTGTGCTCAGCCTGATCGCAAGGACATCTGACCTCAAATCAGGGATATTCAACATGTTGGATTTTTTGGCCCGACTTCGCACCATGTGTGCTATGCCCCTAGGATAAACGAGCATGAAGCTGGTTCACAGTGACGTACAGCCAATCAGAAAGCGAGGTGACGGGCGGCAAAGAAGCGAGATGGGAATCCAAAATTAAAACAGTCAAGACGCAACATAGCCCAACGTCTTCTCCTTGTGTCACTTTTTTCCACCAAAATAATTTGCAAAACCATCAAGACACGGCCTGAGACCCTTGCCGCCTTTTCATCCGCCATGTTTGTTCACAGCGAAGTCTTGTTTAATCTCGAGGGGTTTTGTGAGATTTTCCGTCTGACGTGAGAATATCTGTGAATGAATGTTGTTCGTGGGTGATGTGTTGATCTTGCCATGTGGCTGCAAACCACACATGGTACATACAAAACTGTAATACGCATGATTTTTTTCTAGTCACGTGTGGGGTCTCTCGGAGTTTGGAAGTCGGCCGATGATTTTAAAATCCTGCCGTGTGAACCAGTTTTAAGGTATCCTGCTGTCAAGTGCACGTATGGACACCCTTATGTTTGAACATGGTGTTTGTTGTGGACAATCCAAGACAAGCAAGAAGTCAAGTGACAGAAACCCACTCAGTTTCTGACTGGAGCCCCCTTTCTACCAAACACGCCCTTCCAGGTCTCACTGTCATTGCCCACGTGAGCATTAAAGTCCCCCAGCAAAACAATGGAGTCCCCAGTGGGAGCGTTCTTCGGAACCCCATCCAAGGACCCCAAAAACGTCAGATACTCTGAACTGTTGTTTGTTGCATAAGCATAAACAAGGCGGAGGGAGGCCACCCTTTCGTCCACCGGGGCCAACCCAAAGTTACAGGCACCAAGCCAGGTACAATAAGTATGCCGACAGCTGCTCGGTGTCTCTCTCCATGGGCAACTCCACAGTTGAATAGAGTTCAACCCCTCTCGAAAGAACCGGTAATAGAGCTCAAGCTATATGTCGAGGTGAGCCTGACTATGTCTAGCTGGAACTTCTCAACCTCGCACATCAGCTCAGTCTCCTTCCCTACCAGAGAGGTGACATTCACATCCCCAGATTAAGATTCTATTCCTGTATCCAGCCTCCACCCAGCTCGCAGCCGACGATTATAGCCCCTATAGTGAGCCCATTAGAAGGGGGACCCATGCATGTTAAGTGTAAACAAGCACAAATTCAGGATCATAAATTTGATAATTAATAAAGTGTACATTTCCTGCATCACTCGTGTAACCAGCAGAAATAGTCATTACATAAATTCAACAACCACATTCACATATTTGACATTTAGATCATATGTATGCATGCTCTTGTGTGCTCCTAAAGTCCATTCTGATCCAAAGCAAACATTAATTTATGTTTTAATTTATTGCTTTCATTGTTTTTGTTGTTGTATTCTTGCTATTTTATGTTACATGTAAAGTGCTCTGTTACAGCTGCAGCGGTTGTGAAATGTGCTAAATAAATAAAGTTGTATTGTTTTGTATTTGGATTGTGGCCCCAATTGATTTCATGCTGTTTCACATGAAATGCATAATACTTTGCTAGTTTCACCGAAAACTCTGAGCTTTCCCATAGTGATGTTCAGTTACTGGTCTCAATGGCATCTTCCAAAAGCCTCAAACATCTGTTTTACATTGAGCATCTTTGTCTTACCACTGAGCACACAATGGTGCCTGTGCTCTTTAACTTTTTCCCGCAACATATTTTTTTATCGACTGTGGGAAAATGTTTGATGTGGTGGTGTGGTAGTCAGCACCCTTTGACGTACTGCCTCCATTTTATCAGTGCATGTGCACCAATGGTGAACTGAAATGTGGTGTGGCGAGGTGACTATTTCCTAAATTCACCACACTGGCGAACTGCCATTTTGGCTTACCAAAATCGCCCTGGAGTAACCGTCATCAAAAGCTCTGGCTTCAGAGCAGAAAATCTGCATCAGGATGTCAGTCAAGTACCGAATTTCACTGGCCCGCCAGTCCCTTTCGGTTCGCAATCATGGCCCCAGTTCAGGGAAGAAAACCCATCCAGCTGCGGACGGTGAAGAGCTAGCGGTTGTCAGAATTGTCTGTAGGCAAATGAAATAATCCCACAATTTACTGCACCGCCGGTGACACATATGACTAGTAACAGTATAATCACAACATTGCTTGTCAATCCAATGTTAATCATTGCTGAGATATTGTCACGTGGTAGAGTGGTCGTTTCCCAACCCCGAAGTTGTGGGATCGATCCCCGGCCATTGTGACCACGTCGAAGTATCCTTGAGCAAGATACTGAACCCCCAGTTGCTACTAATGCTGCGTCATCAGTACGTAGATGAGGTATAGTGTAAAGTGCTTTGAGTACCCAAGGTAGAAAAGTGCTATATAAGTGACAGCCCATTTACCATTTGCCATACCAGAATGGAAGCACATTTGAAAATTGCATCCGTTTCTCCACCAAGTGTGAGTGTCAATGTCGTGGTTAACGTGTGAAAATGAGAGTGTTGCTGAACATTCAACTAAGTGCAGCCCTGTAGTTTGTAGCTTGATCAAAATCAAACCACCTACAGTATATCTCACAGGACAACATATCATTGAATAGAGATTTGTGACATGAATAAAATCAGCCAGAGTTTGTTACGTTTATTTTGGCACAGAGGTCATTTTAAACATAATTAAAGGGGAAGTCAACCCAAAAACGTTCTTTACAGTAATATGTAATACCCCGATGATTGGTTGTTTGTTGCGCCCTGATAGGGTGAGAGTAGTGCTCAATTGTTCACATGTGCAGCTTAGAGGGAACAATGCAAGGGAAACCTCACAAAGTAGATATTTTTTCCAAGTAACGCCTCATAATATATTGGACTCTCTGGCTCCATTAAAAAATATGGGGCCTAAAGACCACAAAGGGAACACTTGTCAAGTCTTATTCAGGCAAATCTTGTCGAGTCTTATTCAGGCAAATCGTCATTACCCATGTACTTTATTTAAAACACTTGATTCTGCACTTAATGTCATGTTTGGTCTGTGTTGTTTTTGGGGGGTTTTTTTGGTTTCATGTTTGTCTCAGTGTTTCTGTGTCTGTCTCGTCAGTGATTATTGGGTCCACCTGTGTGCATTCCACTCCCTAGTGTTAGCCAATCAGCTCCCTTCTACCTCGTGTGTTTTGTCCAGGTGTTTCTCGTTGTCTCGCCAGTATGCTTGTATTTCAGTTCCTAGTTTTTGTTCAGTCCTGGTCGGGTCATTGTTGTTGTTGTCTGTCCCTGTCGGTTGTCGTTGCTGTTTGCGGTGGTGTCTACTGTCTAGTGGCATCAAAGACCGTTTGTCTCACCGAGTTGCTATTTCGTCCAATCAACTCTCTTTGCCATGCCAAGTCCTCTCTCTCGGCCACGCCATACCACACCAAGTCAACTCTCTCAACCAAGTCAAGCCAAGCTTCGTCACCACGCCGAGCCAAGCCTTGTCTCCAAGCCAAGCCTCGTCACCCTGTCCATTGTATTTCCCTGCACCGCTTGCCAATTCATTAAAATCTCTTAAACTGTCCCCTCTAGTGGTTCAACACATGTAATACCATGGATTACACCAGATGCCCATTTCACTGACAACTGACAGAAACATGCCCAGCCTGTCTTGTGTGTGTAATCCGGGATAAAGTATGTACGAGGCATGCGAAAAAGGTGGATAGCATTTTGTTTTGTTACATTTAGTGCATACTTTATCCCTTTGCATGCAAAGTATGTCCTTGTCTGGTAGTAGAGTAAAAATCTCTACAAACCGTCATTCATGCTCATGCCAGCGTCGCCATACAATTAAAGCTACGACTCGCAAGTGGAAGTCTTTCATTATCCTGCGATATTTTTTAATAATTATTTTTGTTGCAAAATAATGCCCCCCAAAAAAACAACGGAAAACCTATTGCGTTATAACGCCAACATTTTTCAATAAAACGCAACAGTATTGTGTTACAACGCAATCTTCAATAGTAGTGTGATGTCCGGCGGTGGTTGTGATGTACGGACACTTTTTGCGGGGGGACGTTTTTTTGAACAGATTGTTGAAATGTAAGGACGTAAGCGCTTTAAAAACACAGGGACGGAGGATGATTATTTCATGAATAAGGGTGCCCAGGTCGCGGACGGAGGACGGAGCGGCATAATAGGGAAAAGTGCCCATCTCTGATCATAACTTCCAGAGATGGGCATTCGAATACTAACAGAAGCCTGTTTTAGAATCGTAGGCGGACCGGCCTATAGGCGATTACTATTTTTTCCAGGCAAACAAAAAGGCAGATAGATGGATGGAGGAAGGGTACCCCGGCTGTAGGCCGTTTATCATAAACGAACCGCAACGTTTTACTAAAATGCCCAGCTCTGACAATTGTAACAATAGGTATTAAATTTAAAAACTAAACAACATGCTAATGATGCAGGTTACACCTTTAGATCAATTCTGTTCTCACTCCAAAAAAATAATCTAACCAATATTTCTGGTCATTTGTGGAGCAAGTCTTTCTTGTATTACAAACAAAAATGTAAAATTCCTCCACAGACCAATTTTTCTATTTAAAGCTCAATTGCTATAAACAGGTGACAATTGGAAAAACAAGTTACTTTTAAAGTAATGCATGTCATTGGAGTTGTAATGAGATTTGTTTTGAAATGAAACATTTACTATTGGTGTAAGGTTTCTAATTTTTCTGACAACGTTCTTTTTTCAGTGAAGAGAAACTCTCTTAGTGCTCCACCCCCCGCTGCTGTTGAAGGATGGTGTCCCAGGTGTGTGGGAGCATGTACGCCCCCTCATCTCTGCTAATGGTCTTGTCTCCACGCCTCCTTATTTCAATTGTCTACTTGATCGATCTTTGGAATTGATTGGTTTCTGATGTGATGACTTTCCCTTTCTCCCAGTCTATGATGTCATTCTTTCTTCTGTAGTGGTCTGTTATGGCTAATTTCCAGAGCTGGGCATTGGCCCTCTGTCACCGGTTTCCGCCCTGCATATTCAATCGACCCGCGTGGTCCCAGTCGGTCGATGCCGATTGGCTGTCACCGGTGAAGGACGGGGCGGGACCACGTAGGTCGATTGAATATGCAGGACGGAAACTGGGGAGAGAGGGCCGATGCCCTGCTAATTTCTTTGTTTTTTTTGTTCTGCATTTTGTTTTGGTGTTCTAGTGTCCTGTTGTTTCTTTTTCACATTCTGTTTGGTGCTTTTTTTTGCGGGTGCTGAATGTTTGTCCAGGTTCTCCAATATAATAATTTTAATAATAATTTTATTGCATAATTTGCATGGGATTTCGTAGATGATATTGCATTTCTTGTCAGGTGTCATGGTGTCTTTTGGGTACACAGGTTCTTGTCATAATTTCTGGTGCGATTTTACTACAGTATGTATTTGATGTTTTTCCATGATGCGTTGGGTTCTATAATTCCTCTGACATATGGAAGTGTTATTGTGTCCTTGTTTTCACTGTTGATTACTTTGATTGATTACTAATTACTGATACGTTGATTACTACTTATTGCTTTTTTTCTGTTGTTGGTTTTGTGTGGCTTGTTTTCTTTTGCTGACGGCCCATTTAAAATATTAGCCGAGTGTGTGGTGTATATAGTTTTCTTCCTTCTGTCTGTCCTTATTTTTCTGTTATGATGTTAGTGTATGAGGTTGTATGAGGTTAAGGTATGTTATGAAGTTGTATAGTGTTCTGACTACGGAAAGTTTGTGTGCCGTGGTATGCTCTGACTTCCTGAGGAGGTACTGGTCAGTATGTGTGGGTTTCCTATACAGTATATTATTGTTTTTATGCTGCCGCCTTCCTGGTGGTGAATGTTTTAAGTCCAGAAAAGATATGGTCTGTTGTGTTTCTTCTTCGTGTCTGAATAGGATATTTACTGTTTATGGTGTTCAGGTTATCAGTGAGTTCTTGTGTGTGTGCCGTCTTTATTTCCAGTATGTCATCTCATCTATGTATCGTTTCCAGAGTGTGGGTTTGTAATGCAACGGTCCAGTTTGAATTACTTTAGTTCCCAGATGAAAAAACTGCTCATAATTGCGGATAGTGGGTCTCCCATTGCGAAGTCTTCTTTTTGTTTGTTGATTATTGTCCTGTATTGAAAGTAGGTGGATTTGGCAACTAAATAATATTATAATGTTGTTGTAATAATGTTGAATATTGGTGACTGTCAGGTTTGTGTATGCTTTGAGTATTTTGTACTGTTTTAATCTTTCCGTGACTATGTGTAGTGTGACATCTACTGGGGTTTTTGTGAATAGTGAAATGACATAGTCTGATATGAGTATTTCATCCTTTTTAACTGTGATGTTTTGTAGTCCTTTTGCCAAATGTTGTGAATTCTTGCAATGAGGTTCTGTTTGTCCAAGGAATTGGGCTACCAGACAATGTATTGATCAACTTCAAGCGGTGCTAAACGCTGCTGTCTATATCAGGGACAATGGTGTTCCCAAGTCATCAGGCTGCCCCTGGTTGTTATCTGTAGGCGTAAGGAATAAAAAACATTTGAAATTATTAAATAAAAACTAGCAGCTCAGTTTTGGCTATTTATTGTAACTAAAATACTTTACCCCAAAAAAAGTCATGACAATGTCCTGCAATGTTCTGTGCATCACAGGGTATTATTAAAGAGGAAGTCGATGCAAACACCTTTTTTTTGTAATTTGTTCTATGCAAGCCCATTAGTTGAAACAGGGCATTCTGATAAATATTGCGTTTGTGGAATATGTGTTAATTCACTCGTTTTTAGCCATCTCTGGGGGTGGCCATTTTGTCTTCTGTTGACTGAAAATGACATCACAACTGAGGCGTGATTGGTCATTACCTTAAAAACTTTCACTTGACAAAGATGTGAGCAATCTGGAGATTTACCAGGCCCGTCCTCCTCTGATCCGGCAAAGCTGAGCAGGATCTTGCTCTCAGTAATCAGCAGTTCTAGCGACTTGCTCTAGTAAAGCAATAGTAGCCTGATAGACATGTTTCTCATTCCATTACAGATTAGTTCAGCCGTTGATGGCAATTTTGGTTTCCTCCTCCTGATTTCATTTATAAATCAACATAAGTCATAGAGGGCGGCATAGTGATCGACTGGTTAGCATGTCCGCCTCATAGTGCAGACGTTGTGGGTTCGATTCCGGCCCCGGCCTTCATGTGTGGAGTTTGCATGTTCTCCCTGTGCCTGCGTGGCTTTTCTCCGGGTACTCCGGTTTCCTCCCACATTCCAAAAACATGCACGGTAGGTTAACTCTAAATTGCCCCTGGGTGTGATTGTGAGTGCAGATGTTTGTTTGTTCTCTATGTGCCCTGTGATTGGCTGGCAACCAGTTCAGGGTGTACCCTGCCTACTGCCCGAGGACAGCTGGGATAGGGTCCAGCACGCCCATGACCCTTGTGAGGATAAGCGGATTGGATAATGGATGGATGGATGGAGAAGTCATTGAATGAAGAAATCTATTCATTTTCAAATCAGTTATTTCATTAGCCATTTACAGTAATAGGCTGGATAATCTATGTTGAACCACCATATCACCCTACAGGGGAATAGAACCCCTCCACTACTCGGGTTCCACCCTGATCAGGAGTTATTTTAGTAGAGATCACCGGCTCACTATACAATATCCCTTACGTGACAGCCATGATACAGCAAGATAACATGATTAAAATATCAGTTGCATCCAGTGTTACCCGCCCTCATGATTCCGACAGCCACCTCCTCGGCCAGAGGCCAGTTTATTGATGCTAAAGTCTGTTGCTTTGCGAGATGCCATTTGCGTATACACCACCTGTAAAGAATAGACATGTAGAGCAGTTTCTAAGAAAACATTGTACAAAGTAACTCATTTCCGCAAATTGCCATACGTTGTACGCAGTCTGTACTCATGTGCAAGTATTGCCTAGAGAGCCATTTGTTTCAATCTTTCCATTTACTCCTTTCCAACAGATTTTCTCAGCCACTATGACTAAATTGTATTGTATTGTATAAATCTTGAATTTGGGGCAAAAATGTCTGTTTGGAGCCATTTAAACATTGCGTTGCATGTGCATTTGACTTTATGTCCTTTGATTGGACTAGCAGGGAATCCTGACATCACTTTTGGAGTCTTGACGTAGTTGCACTGCCACCTTGGGGTATGCTCAGTCTCGTACATGCGCCCATAACAAGTTGGAGTTGGAATAGTAGCGTTTGCGAACATCCAAACATTGATTTTCAGATTAGTGATTTAACAGCATTGCCTTTTTGGTTAGTTTATATAGCATAGCTTGTCAGAGTATAGAAATGACTTATGCCGTAGTTTAGTCTCAGGTAGCATTGTTTAGTCAGACCACACCGAACCCTCTTCCCCCTCCCAAGCCTATGGGTCTTCCAAGAAAGGCCACCTTTGAACTTCGTTTTCAAAAATCATTGAGGGGTGGAGCAAGATTCTGGGAGGGGGGTGAGTGCCCCTTTAAACAATGGCCCGTGTTGTATTTTTCAATCAACAGACAATGAACAAGAATATGGTATTAATCATTTCAAACACAAAAGGTTTATGACAATGAAAACTATTGGCATACAAATGTTGGTCAATTGCATAACGAGAAGAGGCTTGTGTGACAGAGGCCAATTTACAAACGTGCTGTTTTAAACAAAGGCCATTATTTTAAGATTGTAATATACCCGAAACTTAATCTTTACTTCATTCTTTATAAATAATGACCTTCAAGTTGTACTTAAAGCTCTAAATTAGAAATGGAAAATAGAAAACATTTACCAAACATCTTTAACAGTCAGTGTTGGCTCGGTTTCTCTGTTAATCTTGAAGCTCTGTTGATTATGATCACTTGTGTACCGTGGCCAATATGTTGCTCTATCCAGACTGTGCATCACAAACAGTCTTTTTTTCCAAGCACAGATGCTTTTTCAGAATGTTAAAGACAGTTTCATATTACTCAGACCATTAAACAGCATTATTTTGGCCCTTGCATGTTAGTGCAGTGAGTGGAGCTGCAATTGTTGCAAATTGTGGAGTGAACCTTCTGTACCAGCATATGTGTCCAAGTAAGGGGCAAGCTTCCCTCTTGGTTCGAGATCAAGAGCAGTTCTTGATAGCATCCATTTTATCCACTTGAAGGCACACCTCTCCTCGTCCCAAAAGGCAACCCAGGTACCTTGCCGTACTGGCTCCGCCTCGTGCAACTTGATTGGGAGACCAATTCATTTAGCTGGAAAACGGCATTATAACATAAAATGGCCAATGTGGAAAAGGACATTATGCAATAAAATTGGACTTTGTAAAAAAAAAAAAAAAAAGAACTATGAATAGAAATGATGGAGCAACTTAAATTGAATTCCTTCAAGGACACTTGGCTTTTCATATTCTGAATTAATTGTTACGTTTTGGAAAATAGGCATATTGTTTGCCAAAGCAGCTGACAAATGATGCTCATGAGATTGAATGGAATTAGCTGCGCTACTCACCAGTCCAAAAAAAGGCACATGCAGCTTTTGTCACTTTAGCTGCCTGCACCAAAACATTAAATACCATGTTAATGAACCCGATTGGCCATGTAGCTTCACACGAAATACAACTACTGGCCAATCTATTTTGAACAATATGAAATAGAAAATCCAAGTGAAAACCAGGTTATGAGGTCATTTTTTTTCATCAAAGACCATGATGTGAAAGTTTTGCCTAATATAGGGAAGTTTGATTCCATCTTGCTAGCGAGGAGGAAAATGATGCTGAAGAAAATTGTCGGGACTCTAGCAAGCAAACGTCAATCATTACGTAAGGGCGTGGCTTCAATTTCAAATAAACACCAATCAGGGTCTAAACAAGGTGACATCCCATTATAACAACCTATCATACATCATAGACTACACGGGCTATTTTATTACTGAGTAGTGTTAATACAACTGTTTTTAACACAGTCCCTGAACTTTTAACACTGGCCGATTTGCCGTGTATATTTCATCAATAGGGCAACATTGTTTTTTTATGGGCACAATTCTTTACAGTGCGCATGAATTCATACATAAACTGTCAAGCGGAACATTCTTGGTGGTGAAGTGCCTCATAAACGAGTGAAAATGGTCAATACTATTACCGCCCATGTCAGGGCTCAAATGTGCTTCACACTCTTTTTTCTTCTTCTTCACAAGTAGCCACTAGCCATCTCTTTGCTCTGCTGATCCGCACCCTTAAAGACGAAGTCAACCCAAACATTTTTTTCAAGAATATTTTCTATGCAAGCCCACTAGTTGAAATAAGGCATTCTGATAAATATTGCGTTTGTGGAATAAGAGTCAATCCACCCGTTTTTAGCCATCTCTGGCGGCCGCCATTTTGTCACTTCTGTCAACTGAGAATGACATCACAACTGAGGCGTGATTGGTCATTACCTGAGCCCTGAGCAGTTGTGATGTCATTTTCATTCGACAGAAAGGACAAACTGGGCCCTGAGAAAGCTAAAAAGGGGTGGATTTTGCTGCTTAACTAATTCCATCCATCCATCCATTACCTGTACCGCTTATCCTCACAAGGGTCGCGGGGCGTGCTGGAGCCTATCCCAGCTGTCTTTGGGCAGTAGGCGGGGGACACCCTGAACTGGTTGCCAGCCAATCGCAGGGCACACAGAGACAAACATCCGCACTCACAATCACACCACAATCACACCTAGGGGCAATTTAGAGTATCCAATCAACTTACCATGCATGTTTTTGGAATGTGGGAGGAAACCGGAGTACCCGGAGAAAACCCACGCAGGCACGGGGAGAACATGCAAACTCCACACAGGGAGGCCGCAGCCGGGATCGAATCCACGACCTCTGAACTGTGAGGCGGACGTGCTAACCAGTCGACCACCGTGCCGCCATTAACTAATTCCACAAACGCAATATTAATCAGAATGCAGTGTTTCAACTATAGGGCCTGCTGGGGAACGCCGCCGCTGGTTTTGGGTCAGACCTGGACGCACTGCCAGCTGGTGGGACAACTTTGAGATGGAGGTCGTTCTCCCGGAGGAATGGCGTGAAAACTTTAGAATGTCACAGTCTTCACTTCTGTCTTTGTCTGAGCTATTACGTCCTCACATTGAGGGCCAATCTACCGTTATGCGATCACCAGTGAACGTAGTCAAGAAAGTTGCCAGTGCGCTGTACTATTTCACGAAGGGAGACTACAAAAAAAGCTAATGCGTTTGTTTGTCTAGGCATGTTGTCTCAAATATTATCTGACAGGTGTGTAAAGCAATAACTATGCACTTGGGACCTCAGTACATACAACTGCCAACAACTGAAAGTGCAGTACATTCACTTCTGGACAAATGTGAACAAACGCATGGTCTCCCCCAGTGACTCGGTGCTGTGGATGGTACGCATGTAGGAATAAAGCAACCATCGGCCAATTCCACTCCTTTTATGAATAGAAAGGGAAACTTCTCATTCAACATTCAGGCTGCTTGTGACTACAAGTACTGCTTCATGGACGTGGTGGTAAAGTGGCCTGGAAGCGTACATGACGCTCGTGTCTTCGCAAACTCTTCTCTCAATGACCCTTTCAAGAGTGGAAAAATCCCTCCTTGTCCAAGACAAATTGTGGAAAATGATGCACCTATTCCGGTTTACCTTTTGGGCGACCCGGCCCAATCCTTACTGCCTTATCTAAAGAAGGAATACGCAAATGGAGGGAGGACTGTTCAGGAGCAGTATTTTGGAGTTTCTTTGCGCAGACCGTGCATGGTATTGGAGTGTGTCTTCAGAAGGCTAAAAGGCCGGTTAGGGGCTTTGAAGAGACCAATGGACATCAATGTGCATGAACTGCCATTTGTCATTTATGCATGTTTCCGGCTCCATATTTACTGCAAGGCCTCTAAAGACACAATAGATGACAACCATGTTGCTGAAGCTGTTCAATATGACAAAGACAACCAGCCAGATTCCGAACCAGAAGTCAGAGGAGACAGCTTGACCAGCAAGGGAAAGAGGGTCAGAAGCGTTCTCAACCAGTATCTTGATCCATGAGAGACAATGTTGTGGGTGATGAGACAAATTTGGCGGATGTACTCAGCTCGTTAAATTGTTCATGATTCATGTTCACACTGCATGAAACTGCTGTTTGTACATTTTGCATAGATAATGCACATGTTTCTTTGAAAAAAACCAAACGTGCTTGTCAATGAGCATGCAAAATGTGTATACATCAAAATGAAAAAGTACAAATTAAACAAAGAGGCATTCTTGGCTTAATGCAAGCAATTACTGCATTCTGTAATTGTCTTTGAAAAGGGCTTGTGTAAATGAAAAAGTGGGGCCCTGTGCTCTCAGTATGTGTGTGGGATGTATCTGGTGCATTGATGGGGTGAGTGACATTTGTTGGTCTGCCAAGAGGGTGTAAATGTGTAAAATGCTTGATTTGAGTGGGTTAAGTGCAGAGATGTTGTGTGGGAACAATAATGCCCTTCTTGCATCATATGGTATGAAATGGGAAGGCTGTGGAGGAGGATGCTGTGCAGGAGGAGGCTGCAAAACGTGTCTCAGAAGAGAAAACCCGCATGCATGTTGTCAGTGTGTTGAGACTGTCAGTCATTTTTCAAAAAACGTGTCCAAAGCTCCATTTTCAGAGGCCTCAAACAGGGCCAGCATTTTTTGGGGACAGTCAATCCTCCTCTAATGCTTGGAGCCACTGTGTCTCCGCAGACAGCTTCCTCTTCAGACAGTTGTGTCTATGTCCCAGGGGCGGAGCTATGGGTGGGCGTGGGTGTGCACAGGTCCACCCAGATTGACAGACTGCCCACCCAGTGAGATTCATGAAAAAATATATTCTTTAACATTTTTAGTAAAGTATTATTAAATAATTTTTGAATTTGTGTTTCGTTGTGTTTTTTTATTTGATTGAATATTAAGAATGGCATAATCGTGGTTGTCTAAGGAAGATCTGCACTTCATATTATTCAGTTTGTCATTTTATTTGAAATACGATGCGTCGGGACAAGAGAATTGTGCTCAATGAGAGAAATATTCAGGCCTACCCTGATTTTTCCAGGCCCACCCATTAGCCACGTTCTGGCTCCGCCCCTGCTATGTCCTCAGGTTAGCCTTGAGATAAAGAAAAAAAAGAAATATTGTGAACAATATATATTTAGCTCACTGTAAAACAAGTCGTGTCATCCTTGAGTTACGTTTGCATTTCGCATGGCTCCCTCGTCATTCCTTCTCAGTTTAGATATTCAATATGTATTAATGAGGCGCCAAACAGCGTGAAACCGCTTGTTTTGAGTCTTGCTTCTATATTCGAACTGGAGTTCATATTTTGGCTTATCTACACAACTTTATTGTATACATACCTCAAGCAGTTCTCGCCTTTGTTCGACTGCGGGCGCCGGTGTACTGGTCTCCTGCTCGATGTCTGGCACAACATCACATCGCTCCACATTGCTCGAGGTTGATGTGCTGGGCGAGGAAACGCAATTGTCCAAGTCAGTTGTTTTGATGCCCCACGACGCGCGGCAGTAGCGGGGGAGCCACCCCTATTTGCTCACACAAGTCAAAGTACAAAAACATACAACTCTACCAAATCCGCTCCTGTGTCCGTTAATGATTGCCAGGTGGTACTTGCCTCGTATGGCCTTCATTTTGGTGGTGAGAACAGTCCGAGTTACCTCTCCCCTCACGTGGGGGAACTCAATCTATGTCTCTATGTCAGGATACTGCTTCAAAAACATGAACTACATACTTGGTTAAACAAGACTCCCAATCGATGCATTCGTGGGTCTTATTGGTTTTGTATTCCAGAACAATGTTTAAAAGCAGTTCTAACTACTTGTCGGTCCGCACGAACGAGCCTGGCCCCATGTTTTTGGTTTTGTGGAAGTGACGTCAAAGGACGGAAGATCCTTCTGAATGGACAGTATTTGGCTAAGTAATGCCGCCTAGAGGCTTGGCATGCTTGTAAATGCTTTTGAAAATGCACTTCCACGGTTTGGTATCGATGCGTTTTTTGGATGTGTATTCCTACACAGGCTAGGTGGGCGGGGTGTATATCCAAGTGTTAAAAAAAAGCCGGGAAAGTCACATGACCAGGCCTGGGAGTTGGAGGTATGCTGGTCAAATGACCAGTCCATGGGAGTTCTAATTTAAATGTATTCTTGTGTCTGTTTTACTCTATTATGTGGAAATGCATTGAATTTAGTGTTCTGGCTGTTTTGACAGAGAGTCAAGAAGAGCATCCATGCATTTATACAAAGGAAGGAAAGCCGTTGAACTTCCAGACTTCAGTGGATGATGTTATTTGAAGTGGTGACGTGTCTCGTATCCATTGATGAATCACAGAGGTGAATCAAAGGCTTTCACCCAAACAATGAGGTTTACTCATTAATTCTTCAAAACAAAATTGTGGTCGACAATGGGTTCTCAATGATGAGCTAAAGTCACAAAATACAAATGAAAGATTTGAAGGGATAGGGTTTGGGTTGATTTGGTCATCAAGAGCCAGATGCATCCAAGAAAAATTGAGCTGAACAACTGTCAGATATTTTGCTCTATTTTGCTCTTTGCAAAATGCTCTAAATGAAACTGTATCCATAAAATGTCTGACAGTCACAAGAGATCTCTCTGAAAAAGAAATGTGGACACAGTGAACTCAGATTTTTGTCATTGTCAAAAGTCAGTTTGGCTAACCCTAACCCAGCTGTGTTTTCATAGGCAGGTGAACATGCGCTCAGTGTAAAAACTGGCACACCTTTATTTTTGTGCCGCAGAGAGTCTAGTTTTGGAATTTGGCAGATTGCACTGCGTCATGCCGCACCTGACAATTTGGTGACAGAAAGTAGACGAGACCTTAGACTAGCTAAAATCAGACGCGTCTTTCTAACTGTGCCTGTCTACAAAAATAACAACAGAAGGAAAACTCCTTCTGCGCTTTGAAGTAGACTTGCGCTGCGCATGAAAATATGGCCCATTATGTAAATCAAATCAACTGGTGAGGGTTTTAATGATGCTTCTTAAAAAAATGTGAGTTGGGTTTTCAAAGTTGGTTACGGTTTCAAAATGTGAATGCAATTGTTGCCCTCATGATTAACATGCATGACATGCTGCGGCCACACACATTGTATGTGTAACATTGACTCACAAATTTCCCAGCAAAGTTTGAAGGTTGGTTCATCCACAAATGCCTAAAGGAATGTGTGTGTCAGACTGTCAGCAAATGTTATGGGCACTGTCATTGATAGGACATTGTGGAAACTCTTAAGAAAGATAATTACATTTAAAGAGCTTTAATAAATTCCATGGAAACCACTTTCATCTAAAAGCTCTATTAAAACCTGTCCAACCTGTCTTTCATGCCACAGGAAATGTTTAAGTAAAAAGAACATAGCAAGGAAGTACCTGGTTGCTGCTTCTAGGTGGCAGTGTAATCCGTTGCTGCAATGTGTAGAAGAAGCTCGGCGCTTTTTTTCCCATAGATATACAGGGGGAAGCCTCGGTTGTTTGACTACGTATGAAAACCAGGAGCCTCTTCGAATTCTCCTTTTTGCCTAGGAAATGTCCTTTCCTATCCTATCTGAGCGAGGATAGGATCATTTGAATTCTACAAATGCTTAGGAAAGGTGCCTGGATGCAATCTTTAAACCCTCTTAGTCTTTAGCATACGTTACCCCTGACCAACCTTTACAAAAGAATATTACCCACAATTCTTTACGGCGATTTAAAGCAACAGGACACTACCTAATGCTAATGCAACATTGTCATATTTTGTCCAGTCACTGCGGGGTATTTAAATAGATTTTGATGGCTTGAATTCAGTCTGTGCACTCTGTGGAGTAATCCTCAATCATCCAGTCAAGCCTCAACAGCTTGACTGCTGTGTGCGTGTTTACAGGAATCGGCCGCATGGCTTACGGTGTGTGTACACTTGTTGCTTCAAATGTTCTGCAGGAAGTGTGTCTGTAGTGTTATTTGACTTTATGCCCATGAGCCGCGATTCTTGTTGTTTCTCATCACACCGTTGCAGTTGGCTAGAACTAGAAGCTTTCTGGCCAATTAGTGTATGACCTCTGGTTTGGCTCTGCCAGCCCCATGGTGCCCTCTGTCCTGACAGGCTGTGACACGGCAGGCCAGCAGCTAATTGGATCAACAGGATTTAACGCATTCCTACCATGCTGATGTTTTGGGCAGGTTCAGTTGTAGAGGAATTTTATCAGAAAGATGTGAAAACACATAAACTGAATTACACTAAACAATTTGTACTCCTCTTGTATTTAAACTTAAGGTCAATGACAACATTTTGTAACGCAAGCTGAACTGTAAGCTTTGTTAGGGTCGAGAGTTAAGTGATTTGGTGACAGCTGTAGGAAATCCTGTTTCATAAGTGGAAAACCACCAAGACATTTTGAGCTGCAGTAAGTATTGGTGTACCACTGCCAACTACTAGAGCAATCAGAAGGAGAAAAGGGTGTTAAATATAAAGCAATCAGAATGGGAAATAAATGTATTTGATATGTGACGTGTGACAAAGTGTCACGCAGCGAGAGAAAAAAAAGACGTCATCATGACAACACCCGTTCTCATATATTGGCCACCGTATTCGGAATAAAGTTGAATAACAAAACTGCAATTTACCAAAAAGTGCATTTTCCCACTCATTCGTCGCTGTGATATGTAGACTGTGACTTTATTCATGTTTGGGTGTATGCAGGCATCACACTAATAAACCGTCGTAGTTTATGCAACATTCCTCGGGAATACAGGCTAGTTATGAATGATGCGGACTACAAGCGTGTAAACTGAATGTTAACCGATCATCCAGGATGTCACGTTTGACTTGCTCGATAAAGTACTGAGTGTGTGTGTGCGTGAGTGCGTGTGTGCGTTTATATTTGTTGGTTCAACTCGGCGACTGTTTTCTGAGTGTGTGTGTTTAAGCTTTTGTTTAGCGTGCTTGCGCGGTCGCCAAGTTTTCCTCGTAAGCCATATGGCTCGTGGTGCAACAGAGTTGCTCTTCACGGTGACCATTTTGGCACATCTAACAATGTTATTCCCACCAACGTCAGTCTTGTCAACCTCAAACCATTTACAGACTACGGACGACGTGGACTCGCGCTTTGTTGTTATTCCCCGCTGGACGCTCCTCCATACTTGAAGCTCGGCTGCAGTGCGGACAGGGTCACGTGACCGGGTCCTGCCCGCTGATTCGGCGAATGATTATCACTTCCTCCTCCTCTGCCGTCAATGCGCACTAATTTTCAGCATTTCCTCGTACTTTGCGGCCGTCGGCTCACTCGCTTTTCGAGGCATTATTAATACTCGATAATGTAAAGTTACACATCGTGAAAGCAAGATTGACGATGATATCGATGACGATATGTATCGCCCACCACTACTCAGCCGATACTATAATGGCACTACTTTACTATATTATTATATATTACAACTATACTGGATTTCCTTCCTTGACGACATTTCAATTCTTTATTTTTTCATTATATTGAAAACAACTGTGATGTTTCATTCACCCAATGGGCAGCAAAACGCTGAGTCCATAGCTTAAAAAAATGGCAGAAGCTTGCTCTACTGCCACCAGGTGGTCAGCCCCATGAAATGACTAATTACGTGACGTACGTTAATCATGTTAATTCAATTGATTTAAACTTTGGCCGACACTGAATTTTGCTGTTGAGTTACATGGCACTTGAAGAGGAAGGAATTGAGGACACAAAGAACAATATCATGGCATCAGTCTACTGAACTGTCAGGCGCAGGAATGAGTGTGAGAGAATTAGGGTCCAGTCATCATAGCAAAACACTTCCCTTCATCTGTGGCCCATTTGGATCCAATTAGCAAGCAGCCCCCTCTAGCTCCAGCTTCCTCTTTTTTCAGCTTTCTCTTTTTTCTTCTTATGTTCTTTCTTCCAGTTCCCCCCTGCATGCAGCTTCCTACACCGCAAAAAACTGACACAATTACCCCAAGTAACTTTTGCGATCAGGCTGTCTTTATTCAAGAGCAAAAACCAAGTGCAAGCATGGATGCACGTGTATTTCAGTCAATTTGATGTGTACGCACGTGTGTGCGTGTTTGTGAGTGTACTTAGCCTCCCACTCCTTTTTAGTTTAACAGGCCACCTCCAAGATAGACCCTTTCTGTCTTGAGATGCAAGCGCACACACAATCAAAGTGAATAAAGCCTGCTAGTGGTTAAAGACTGAACATAGTTACATATTGCAATGTTGGTTATACAAGGGCATTTTAAAAGCCTGAATACAGTTCAGTTAAAGTTAAACATTATTCTCTTTCAAGTTTGTGTGTGGCTGAAGTTGTACATCCTTTTTTTCTTTCAGACATTGGACCTGACATTTTTGACTCATTTCTCTTATATCTCCTTAATTTGTTAGAAATCAAAATTGCTCTTCATCACTATACATTCTATTAACTGTCCCTTGGCTAACTGGCAGACAATTATTGGATTTGACCTTTGGAAAATATATCCATCTATCCATTTTCGACACTGCTTGTCCTCGCTCGGCTCTCGGGCAAGTTAACTTTGAACGATAGAAGGGATATACCCTGGACTGGTCAGTGATGTCAGACAATCGCAGGGCACATATAAAAAACCATCCATTCACAATATAACTATGTTATATATATTCAATCTACCTAAGAAGCCTGTTTTGGAATGTGGGAAGAAGCCAGAGTCCCCGTAGAAAAACCATGCAAACACGGGGAAGAAAAACTCCACGCAGAAAGGAGCCCATATTCGAACCGTGCCCATACATAAATCGCGCCACCCTGTTGAAACATGTCAGATGATTTTGGAATATCATCTGGTTCCAATGTGGACCACTTAGGTTCAAGAAAATTGTTCAATTAAATCAAGCGAGCTTGTCAATGTATGGAGTCAGTGTTTTCCATTTTTTCCTCCCTCTATTCCAGTTCAGGGTCATGGGGAGCTGGAGCCTATCCCCGCTGACTTTGGGCTAAAGGCTGAACTACATTCTCGACTGGTCACCAGTCAGTCACAGGGTTCATACAGTATGGACAGAACATGATAGATGATGTAGTCGGGCGTGCATGTGACGTGGGTGTCACAACTGGACGCCGCCTTGCGTCTTCGATCGTGCGTCTGTGCATGATGAATCAAGGGGCGAACACCCAATGAGGTGCAAAATGGCCCCAAACACGCTAGACCAGACTTGCTCTGGCACAAATATGAAGTTACACCTGGTTTTACACCGAGCGCACGGGCGTCAGTGTACCAAAATGGGGACTGAAAAGTCCAAGTCATTTTGGATGAGGTACTGCCAGCCACAAATGGTTCCTGTCCGCTGTGATATTTCTTTTAATGACACACCCTTGTAAATGTCAGTACTTCTGTAAAAGCTTACCCTCACAACAATTCACAACAGCCATTCATACATATTTTACATTACGATTACTGGAGTGCTGATGCGAGCAATTTGTGCACATGTTAACCATTATAAAGGCCATATAGTAAATACATAAACATAAACTTTCATGCATTTTTCTGCTGTTTTCTCATTAGTTCTCACAAGAAACTTTTTCCTTGCACCATCAAAAAAAATCAGAAGCTGTGTCAATTACTGTTTCATATTTTGTGAAGCACAATCATGTTAACATGTTTTTAGCATATGGTCAAAAATGTTGTAATCTAAAAAAATATCAAAAAGAGTGACTTCTCAATGAGAGCATGAGCAAACGTGCGTAATCGACAAGTCAACTGATGAAATGCTTTGACCTTTCATATCAAGACATTCATAAAATACACACATGCAGGCACAACCTTGTGCTCCGCTCAAAGAATCCTGCATGACGCTGCCACACACATTACATTCAATGTGGCTCCCATCTGGTCGCAGGCTATGACGTCCACGTTGTAGAACAAAAGAGAGGAGGGCCACTTTGACTCTCCCAGTCCCAACTACAACTAACTAACTGAATGCACATAGCACTTGACTGGACAGTAGCTGGAATATTTTACCTGCAGTTCCCTATGCGCATTTTTATGTTGGTTGGTGTTCTGCTTGTTTATTTAATGCTGCTCCTGATGCCTCTTGAATTGCCCCTTGGTGTGTTTTGAATTGAATTGAATATAAAATCATGCAGGCCGCGTGTCTTGCTTTTTGTTCGCTGCGTAACTAAGTTATGTTAGTTTGCTCGAAGCGGACGGAGCACAAGAGGAGACCCTCCGACAAACGAAAAAAAAAGGTTTGAGATTTCAGAGGCCTTTTATTTTGAAATACAACATCAGATCTCAATGAAAGTACTTTGGTTGGATACCAGGGGTGGTCGAGTGTACCCTAAAACTTGGCCAGTTGCGGGATAACGAAATCAGAATTTTTTATGCACTTTCTGTGGTGTAATCCATGGTATTACATGTGCTGAACCACTAGAGGACAGACTATGCCTGTGAATACGATGTTATCGCAGGGAATACACATGGGAAAAAAAACAAAAGGACTCCAGTGCTGTGCAGGCGGTTAATAAAGGTGGCTCCGTGGTATCGCAGAACAATGGTCTTTCTTTTTAAAAGAACCCAACCCAACACGACACGGTTAGGGTCGATTACAGGAATGGACAAAAAAAAAATGTCCTCCGTCCCCAAAATGGGCATCGACCCGGGATGGACGGACGGACCGTTCCGTCCCTGGGAAGGAATGCCCATCTCTGGTCACGTCATTGCATTTATGGGACCGACAGATATACAACACAGTTTTATTTTTATTAGTTTGGCTGTGTGTGATGTGGTACCAGTAAGTCCGTTCTGGATGCCATTTGGCTGACTTGGACCTGAAATACTGACAAAAACTCTCAGACGGGACTAAAGTACAGATGAATGCCCAACTCTGTTGTTTTCTACACTCCACATTTATTTAGGTTACTGTGCCTCCTGCTTTTATATTTGAGAGTTACAGTGAGTGGCAGCCGAGTGGTTATTTTTAATCAGGAGTTACGTCAGTTGCATAGTTTGAGGAAAGAGACAGAAGCGTGAGATGCAATATCTTCATTCTCTGCTAATTAATCCTAAATTCCTGTTTCGAAGGCAAAATGGTATGTGGCAATGACTTATTTGTTTTATGTTGTAAAGATGCATGTAGGTATGTTGTGCACTGTGTAATTTTATATTTTTGTCAGTTTTCCACCCAAAACTGGTGTTTGTCAGCGATGACTGTGTGGACAATAAAAGCTGTTGAACTTTCTGAACTGGGAAGAAAACCTTTAGGACCAGTAACATCTTCTCTTGTGAATTAAATGTTTGACTGTTAATGTGTAACTGAATGGCCTCACTGGTGTTTATTGATGATGTGACTGCTGGTTGAAGTAACACGATGAAAGTAGGTGTGTGTAGGGCTACCTCTCTGCTCATATTCAATTAAGGATACAATATACAGTACTTCGTGAAAACTCTTTCAGTATTCAAATATATCTGGACCTAACTGTACATAGTGTCTGGCCACTGACATTCTATCCGAGCTAACATGCCTGTTTTTCCATTTGTCCTCAGTCAGTAACTTTGTTTCTACAGGTTATTATGCTATTTTGATAACTTTCAGTAAAGTTGCAACTAATGGGACTGCCATTAGGTTTGTAGACATTTAGTCCAAACCTTTATTGGGTTTTCATTAGGTTTATCCGCTAGCTTGTGGTAATTCCTTGTAAAGAACGTTCCCAGAAGCATCTGGGACACAATTGTATAATTCTAATATCTGTTTAAGTGTGGTCACAAAAAAAGTGATAAGGTGATGTGTTTCGAAAACAAACAGGATACATTCAAGACACATTGCAACATTTCTGTTATACGCTGTACGTTTGTTGTACAGAATGGCAGTGTTCTCTCAGCTTTTAGTCATCGTACAAAAGTAAACTCTATGTGCGTGTGTGTGTGTGTGTGTGTGTGTGTGTGGTTATAGGATTTGTGTCAATCTTATCTCTTGTTTGGGACAAGCCATCTGTGGAGGAAGTTAAAGAGTTCACCAGTGTCAAAAGGGATGATGAACAGTCTCTGAACAAAATCCAAGATTTGCTTGGTGCTAGGTGGGATGTGCAGTTATGTGAAGCTGTGGTGAGTCATGTGTGATGATGATGATGATGCATGCTGTAAAATGCAAGTCACGTCCGGGCTTTTGAAAACTGCAGTGACAAAAGCTCTTACCTCTTCGCTGATTTAGATTGGTGAGTATCAGATTTTCAAAATTATGTGTTAGAATCATTCTATGTGGGATTTAAGAAGTAGCCTTGTAAAAATACTAACCTTTTGGCATATTGTCGCTGTCCTGTGAAAAACACTCATGTCCATTTAAAAAAAATATATGTCTTATTTTTATGTGAATGCTGTTTCCGCACTACAGACTTCATATTAACGTGAAATAAAAAAAATAAAATAAAAAAATGGACATACGTGTTTTTCACAGGACAGCTACAATATGTTATTGTACATACATGTATTTATGAATTATTATGTGGAATAAACAAAATGTTTACGGAACAGCAAGCTTATTGCGGCTTTGTCAAAATCTGATCTGTCAAAGTGCAACAATTCTTAATATTTACAAAGCTTTTTGAAGTGACCAATTCAAGTCAAATTAATACACCAAATTTCTCTCCTACATTCTGTGTGGGCGCTGAAGTGTAGGTTTACTTTCAAATATGATACAGGTGTCCCAGGGTTTTCATTTCAAGTTAGAGAAGGGAAAGAATCTGACCAACTGACACATAAAAAATGGTCCCCTGGCAAGGAAAGGAAGCCAGAATGCCACTTCACTTCCTTTAGCTGCAACACGCACGCACAAAACATTCACACACGCACTTTTCCAGAGGTTGTCATACTGTGCTTTACTGTATACTCAAACAGATGAGTGAGAATGGACTGGGATTAAATGTGACTCAGCAGCCTTGGAAGACTTAAACGAGATCATATTTCTTATGGGATTCTTGAATATTCTTGCGCCAATAGTATTTGCATTTGTACTTGGCTTTCTAAAGAATAAGAACAAAAGACCAGACATGAGGACAATAGCAACGTGTTATTACTGTTAGAAACAGATGAAAGAGAATATATCAAGACAGGGTATCAGAAATATGCCATTAATTATAGACAATAATTATGTCGCAGCCGTACTTGACAGTCTTGAGAGCACTCCAAGATCATGGAGTCCCACAAGCTTACATAACCTCCAACAGTTACTTTGTAAGTGGTGCATCAACAACAGATGAATCAGACATACTCAGTCTCTGTCAAAATAAACTTAAAACAATGGCAAATGTTGAGACTTGACCTTGCATGCATGTTTCGTTGGAATGCAGAAGAAAGCCATGTCTGGAGGAAACTCATTTAGCACAGATTCAAACCCAGGACCTCTCAACCGTGCGGCAAGTGTGCTAAGCACTACGCTACAGTGCTGCCTAAGATAATGATTAAATAAATGAATGATAATAGCATATGCTAGCCCAAAGGATTAACATTCTGCACAACACCGTCGCAGCTGTTTCCATAGATGAGATACTGTCATCACACCTATTTCAAAGTGGTCACCTCATCAACAATTATCCTAGATTGCTACAAAACAGAGAAGAAACAGCGTGGAATCAAGTAGCAAAGCACATCACACACTAGACATCAAACAATGTTTTCAGGGCTCAAACAAATTTTCCCCTCCAGTGACCACACCTACATTCATTCCACATCTTGCCCTATTATTTGAGAAAGCTGTTTAACCCATGTCTATGACCGTGGGTCAGTCTTTCAATTAAACCAGTAAATGTGAGTGAATCAAGCTGGAATAAATCCTGCTTTCCAGGTGAGTTCAATTCAAGTTGACCGGCTCAGACTGCGGTCACAGCAGTGCCCCCATTCACTCCTTTGCTGGGTTTGATTCACTTGGCTGTAAAAGGACACCATTAGCCAAAAGGGTCGTTAAGCCATTTTCGACCAATTACTTTTCCTTTACACGCAACACTCCCAGCCGGTGGGCTCATGTATGTTTGCAGAAAGAATGAGAAAATCCATGCTCTATGTACAGTGATGAACATTTCTTTTACCTTTGTAGCCTTTCATCTTCCATTTCAAATAGGCTGCTATTAATGTTAACTATCAGTCCACTAATCAAAGCTGCGATGATGGATCAGACTATTTCTGTTTGCGCTGAAGTGTAGATGGGATTCTCAGCAGGAATGTGAGATAAGAAAATTAGAAGGAACGAAGACAAGAAAGCTCAGGTAAGGTGAGATGGAAAAAGTTCAGCTTTGTTCACCACATGTTAACCTGGGCCTGCATAGAACATATTCTTGAAAAAACATGTTTGGGTTGACTTCGGCCTTAATAAAAAAAAAAACAAGCATTGGATTCAACACACACAAACAGCACCTCAGCCCTCTCAAACACATATACACACACGCGCCCCCCCCACACACACACACACATAAAGACGCACACAATCATTTACAGTGGTGTTGTTCTGACAGATATATTTATTAAGCAATCTTATGAACACAACACGGATAGCCAGGGTCTACACAATAAAATGATTGGTCGTTATCTGAACCCTGAACGTCTGTGATGACATTTTCAGTCCACAGAAGTGACAAAATGGCTACCACCAGAAATGGCTAAAAATGGGTAGATTTTGTATTCCTCAAATGCAATATTAATCAGAATGCCTTGTTTCAACTAGTGAACCCTGCATACAACATATTCTTGGACAAAAGTATTTGCATTGACTTCCCGTGGAGAAGAGACAATCCATACTGCCCTCTCCCCACCATCCAGGAACATGTCCATAGTTGCTTTTCTTTTTTTTTTTGCCTTTTCTGAGCAGAGAACAAACCCACATGCACATAATGCCTCCGTCGACATGACTACACAGTTGCTTGTCCCGCCTCCCGACAGACCTGCGCCGATGGACAGAATCTTGACGGACGCACACAACGATTGGGCGGGGTCTAGTCGGTGATGGACTTCTAGTGTAACGTCTCGCTTGGTCCAAGACACAGAACAAAATTATCTGGTAGTCTGACACTGCGACCGTCGTGAACGACAAAAAAGTCGTGTGGTCTGAGAAGGCCATGAGACACTTTAAAATGTAGGCCACTAGTTTTCACCAAACGCAACAGGAATGCCCAGTGAGGCGTAACGTGTCGACCAAACACAAACACGCTGAAATAGACTGCTTTCTGTCACCCAAATTATCAGGTGTGTTGGGGGCGAGGCTGTTTAATCCGCTGACACTAGACTACGCTTGCGTTGGCACAAAACCTAAGTTACACACGTTTTTACGCTGGCCGCACGGGCACCAGTTGGCCAAAATTGGACCCTTGGTCTTCTCTTGGTCTCAGTGAGTTCTGGTCTCAGGTATGTCTTTGTCTCGTATACTCCTATAGTGTGATCTTGAGCATAACACTACTCCCGACATAAACTTTAAAGGCTTTAATTACTAAAAATATATCGAGAATGATATGGTGCATGATGTATATTGTGTTTAATTTTAAGGCAGGAGCTATACATGTTACATTTCTACCAGACAATAAAGAAGAGGCTAGGTAAAAATGAACTGTCTGAAATGAGAGAGGAAACACGACCAGCACATTGCAACAGATTACACACTAGTGATCTTTCATGCTTCAATTACAGACTTTCATGAATATGTAAATAACCGAGGCTGAAACACACAATCAACGCAAGAAAAGGGAATATTGTACATATATTCAATGTGCAAAGTTTTCAAAACAAACTTGATAGCACGTCCATTCTTTGTTGATCTAGCATAACATTTTAACCATTCTTTTTTTTGTCAAACATTAAAGTAAAATGAAGTACAAAAAAAGCTTTTTTTCTGACTGTAAATTGTTGAACTCTCAAGCTTGGGCCCATGGTGATGTAAACTGATTTAGAGAACAACATTGCTATGCAGTTCTCTCAAAATAAATGCTATTGTGAATAAATGAAGTCTTTTGGTAATCATCCGTTCAAATGTAAAATGGGATGCTAATACCACCATACTTACAATAAAACTAATCAACAAACACATTGTGGTATGTAGACCAGAATAAATTCTTTGATGTCGAAAGAGTTATTACACATGGTAAAGTATGACCAATGATGATATTCAGCAGTTCGGATTGGATCTTTTTTCTCCTTCAGAAGGTCCATCGGATAATTTGTTTAATGATACTGATAATGGTGAATTCACATGAGTCATTATCATGTATTCAGTAAAAAGCTTGATTAGTTTAACATTATTGAATTTTTGGATCAACTACATGCTAATCTTTTAATATGGTTGTCCTGTTGCTCAGTTACTGGTAATATCTTCATAACAGGAAACAGTATATAGCCTCAGTCGCACTGGCCTACATTTTCACGGCTGTTTCCTGGCACCGATGCGAGCATGGATGGCACTACACCGGGGATTGGGGGGGGCTATAGCCCCATTAAAAATCTTTGCAGCCCCAGTTAAGACCCCAAGACACCTTAATTTGATATTATCAAATGTATTTATAAATTATATTTCTAATTATTTATATGTATTATTTATAAGTCTAGCCCCCTTTAGCCACGTGAGAAAAAAAAAAAAATCTTGGATCTGATCTGGATGCCGGATCAGGGGGAGTTAAATCTGGATTTTGACAGCTACCGGCATAGCCTTAGAGGGTTAACAGGAGCAGAATGCCAGCAGCCCAAAAAACAGATTGTAAAGTTTAACACTTGTCCATGTCCCTTTATGTCGCCACACTTGTAATTAAGGTAATGCAGCAATCCTGATGGGCTGTGTGAATGTGCACTTTGGAGATGGCATAGTCCCACATACGTAGGTGAATAAATCCCACTCCACTTTTACCTCTCTGATGTGCCAGTTTACCTAAATGTAGTGTGATAGTGGTTTATTCTATTAAATAATGAACATTTGACGAACAAAGTGTATAAGGCTCGGGACAAACCATGGTTCTTCTCCATCTATATAAACAATTTACCAAGAATGCTCTGGTCTATTTATATTGAATATTTTTGGAGGTCTTGACAGAAGAGTTTTTTTCTAGGTTTTTGCATCACATCAAATGTACATCTATATACACTTCAGTTAGTGAAATATTTGCATCAGACAAGGAGCTGGAGTGGAAGAATCCACATAATTCCGTTTTCATGATGAATACTGACAACCACTGATATAATTACAGAATGCTTTCTGTTTGTGATTAAAAGTTGAAAAAGAATGGTTCTGATATCACAAAACTCCAAATAACGAGAGCAAACAAAAAAAACACACAATGTGACTTAATTTGTTTCACGGTGGTTGGTTATCAGCACAGAGGCGGAAATTGAATTTCTATCCACCTGAATGCTACCTTCACAACTAAAGAGCCTCATCCTTTGCACTGCACTAAATGCTTAAAAATAATTATCTATGAATCATGCCTTCTCTCAGAACTTTATCTGTATTTTCTTCTTTGCTTACCGCATGTTACCTCCTTTCCCCTCCTACGCTTTTACTGTGTCATGTTTGAAGCTGAACGTGGGAAGGGAAGTTGGGTTGAGTTTGTGAGTGATGTTTCTTTAATCCCAGCTGAATACGTTGTCTGTGAATGCATCTTTACCAAACAGTTTCTTGACTACTGTCCAACCCTCTGCTATCTGAATGAGCCAAACAACTCACTGGGGAAGCACACACTTGACACACACACATTGACATTAGTGTTCAGTCTCAATAAATCAGAATGCTTCAACAAGCAATTAACAAGGCTGTAATAAAACTAACCTACTATTAAACCATGTTATTCTTGTAAGAGTATGACAGATCAGTTTGCAACGCATTATGCCTCTTGAATATTATTATCTCAACATTGATAGTAGGTTTTGGAAAGAAATTGGTTTTGTTTTAAAGAAAAGAATAGTTGCAACAGGCAGCTGCTTACACACCCGTATAAAGGTTTGTGTTATTCTTCCTTCTCTCAGATGTTTACACTCTAATCTATCATTGTGCATGCATTCCAAGGATGTGAAACTGAACACCAAAATACAGTTTTTACATTCATTTCCTTGAAGTAGAAAGTTCCTCTGCAGTCACATTAAATCAACCCTTGAGCTGTCCGAAATGATCAAACTGGATGGTAGCCCAAGATGTCTTTCTTTAACCCATTAAGGCCTTAAGCGTCTGGCTCAACAGCTCCCCAAAAGCTAAGGCCATCTTTGGAATTACCCTCGAAAACCTGGTTTTCACAGAAATTCAACACCTACGAAATAATGAATATCTCAGCCTCTGTAGCAGTTAAAAACATCGTTCCAAAAGAATTTGAGAGCTTAGACATGTGGCTTTCACGCAGGCCCCAGTTTATTCATCTTTATTGTTTCAATCGAAGATGTAAAAATAAAGTGTCAGTGCAAGAGAAACACTATTTTTAATTTAAAAAATCGTGTGGTAATTACCATCTTCTATTCGGTTACAAAGACGTTGATATTGTCATTGTCTACAAACATACATCTTAACAATATATCACGTTCGACTGGTTTCTTCTGGTTCAAAGTCCACAAGCGTGTCGTTTATATAACTGCCGTTACTCATTTCAGAGCTCCTGCGATCGATGGTGTCCGCCAATTATGACTCGAAAGAATCCTGGAACATCCTCTGCGGGCTCACAACACCGTCACGTGTATATTCTGATCCATTTCATTGGTTAAGAGACAGAGAATTGCATAAAAAAAAAAGAAAAAAAAAAAAGAAAATGACATACATGCACTCCCTGCTTTAAAGAAGAAGTCAACGCAATTTTTTTTTTTTTCCAGAATATGCAAGCCCACTAGTTGAAACGGGGCATTCTGGTAAATATTGCGTTTGTGGAATAATTGTTAATCCACTCGTTTTTAGCCATCTCTGGGGGCGGCCATTTTGTCTTCCGTAGACTGAAAATGACATCACAACTGCTCACAATGACCAATCACGGCTCAGATTCAGAAAACAGGTCAGCCGCGATTGGTCGTTGTGAGCAGTTGTGATGTAATTTTCATTCGACAGAAGACAAAATGGCCGACCCCAGAGATGCCTAAAACGAGTGCATTTTGCTGCTTAATTTATATTCCACAAACGCAAAATTAATCAGAATGCCGTGTTTCAACTAGTGGGCCTGGTGGGAACATATCCGTGAAAAAAATATGTTTGTGTTGACTTCAGCTTTAAGGGTGGAAAGACACAACAGCGCTCCTGGTTCTAGTAGTAGAAATGCAGTTATGCGCTCCCGGCCTTAATGGGTTAAGACAGAATGCTAATTGCATGGAACCGGTAAAATTCCACAACTCATTAGTGAGAACTAGTATTTCCCTATTTTCGTGACCAGCGCAAGTTTGGCGCAGCGAGCTGCACAAAACTGTGAATGGCGGGTTCGACCAAGTGTTGGTATTTTTCACTGATGCAATCAAGCTGGTGCATTTAAAAAAGGGCAATTTGTACCCTTGTGGGCGTGAACACAGCTGACTTTTAATGCAGTGTGTGGGGAGCACACTAATTGTCCTTGACATGGCACTCCTGACACGCAGTGTTGTATACCTTTTGGTCCCACATGTGCCCCATTTTGTTTTTATTTCACCGGTCACCACGCTGTGCGTGTGTGTGTGTCTATTGTTTTTATTTTGGCGGCGTGTCTGCTTGTGCGGCGCCTGCGTGTGATGTGAAAATTATGTTCTCGACACCGATTGGCTGTCGCCGGCAAGGGACGGACTGGGACCACGTGGGTCGGTCGGATGTACCGCCCAGAAGTTACAGACGGAAAGACGATGCCTAGCTCTGATAATCATAACACATAATAATAATTTATAATAATAATAAATAATGATTGATTGATTGATTGATTATAGCAGTGATTTTGAGGGGTCGGTGCACACACTTGTCATATTTATGAATGAACTATGGTAACATCACATTGCGCCTGCACGAAAATCAGGATGTCAGCATTTCTGCATACAACGGCTACGAAAATTGAGCCCTAAATTTCTGTCCTGAAAGTGTGAATTTGAATTTGCCAGCTGCTACCTGCCTGCTGAAACCTCATCACCAATGACTTGTGTGTACATTTGGTTTGTTTAGTTCTGGAGAGGCAGCATAATGGCCTCATGCTTAGCACTTCCGCTTCACTGTCAAAAGGGTTTCAATCTCTGATCAGGCCTTCCTACGTATGAAGAGCTTGTACATCAATTAAAGACTCCAACTTATCCTTAGGTGCAAATATGAGTGTGCGTTGTTGTTTCTCCAGTGTGCTCTCCACCTTTCAGACACAGTCAGCAGAGAAAGGCTCCAGCTCATGATGGTTCTGGAAAGTTGACCAATTAGCAAACAGCGCCCTCAGCACCCCATTTTCTGTATGACAACTTTATTTTTTTCTCTCAGTTTGGTAAACTGTTTTGTTTTTAAATGTTCGTGAACACTAAAGCTGAGTCTCACACAACCGCCTCATTCTCTCTGGACATTCGTCTACATTCTACATGACCAATGATGTAATGTCATTCCATTATTGCACAATAATCTCTGCACAAGCGCATGCACTAAGCTAAACAATACACGGTACAATATGAATCACATCAAAAAATGCGTTTACAACACATTCATGTACTTATTTTTACTGTATCTGAAACATGCACGCCTATTTGTACTGTAGGTTGCAACACAAACTAATTCTTATTCTTCTGAACAATCGAAAACAAGTCGTCATCAATCTGACATGCAGGCTGAATATTTTTTCACAATATTATTCACATTTGTTGGTACCTGAAGACTACTCTACCGGTACAGACCCTTGTTTGGATGCCTGTTTTTTTTCCACGATTAATGTGACCTATAACATGTAGAGTCAATAAAAAAAGAAACACTTTAGACAGGGGAAGTAAAAACAACAGAGGTACTGTGGTTGCACAAGTGTCTCGTCTTATAAGTGGGGATGTGACTGTGTTCAGAATTTACTAATCACATTCAAACTCAGGTGAACTATTTAAAGTGCCTTTAATTAACCTCAATATAATTCAGTTGTGCTTATTGGCTTTTTCTTACATGTCATGTTTTTTGCTTTATAGCAAAAGCCTGAAGTTTTTGTGCTAACACTAGACAGCTTTACATAGAGGTTTTTTTGCCATTCTGATTGAAATCATTCTGAACGAAGACCTCTGATCACCTGTGTACAAGTTAAGTGATCTTTTCCGATCCGCCGTTTAAATGCTCCACTCTGTTAATCAGATCAGCCGTTTCACAGCCGTGTGACAGGCGGAGATCGATGTAATCCTGTGATTTATCAAGATGGGAGTTTATCCATCTATTTGGCACAGTATTCGTGATTGTTTTAAGTCTTTCATTAAAGCAGCATCTTGATAAAAACAAGTTACTAGTACTTTAAAACAAGTTCTCGGTCGCAGACGAGCTCTAGTAAGATGCTGCCATTTTAAAGTGCGTATACAACAACATCACTATGCATTTATGTCAAGACAGAGCATGTGCAGACTGGACGCAGCCTGCCTATTCCTATTGAACTGTTAACATGACGCCAATTGGCAAAAGGGATAAACCACCCCTATGAATCCGAATACGATTCCGTTCTGGTGTTTATATGGAGCATTTTCATTCTGTTTGGTCACTCGTATCCTCTCTAATTGGAATACATGATTCCAACCCGGCTAATGATTGGTATTTGGAACTGTTCATAATTCCCTCTATCTTGATTTAAGGGAGAAATCAACCCAAATGTATTTTTTTTCAAGAACATGTTCCCAGAAGGCCCTTTAAGGCCCTTTTATATTCTCTCAAGTATACTCGTATATTTTATACTGTACTCACCCAAGGTGGCCGACATTGGCCACATTGCATCATGTGAACGACACATTGTGTCATGTGGCACCTCTGCAACCGGTCTGCAACACATGCGCACATGACAGAAATTGTGGGCGTGTATAGAATGCCGCGCATATCATGATTCAATGAATGATTCAGTCAATCGATCAATCAAACTTTATTTGTAGAGCTCTCTTCATACATGACCATGTAACTCAAAGAGATTCACATTGTTCAAAATCAAAAACGAAGGCCGCAGACCTTTCAGACGCTTAAAAACTAATAAAATAAGTTTAAAATCGATCCTGGAACACGCGGATAGCCAATGCACTGATTTTAAAATAGGTGTAATGTGCACCTAATTTTGGTCTTCGTCAGGACACGCGCTGCCGAGGTCTGTAATAACTTTAAGATTCAAATGCATTTTTTTAGGAAGACCAGAGAAGCAGGGCATTAACAGTAATCAATCTGATTGATGCATTAGCGTCTCCGTGCTGGCCAGAGAGAGAAAGGGGTACACTCTTATAGTCTTCAAACTATAAAACACTGTGTTTGTTAAATTTTAATGTGTAGTTAAAAAAATGAACTCAGTGAGTGAGTAAAATGAAACTTTGTTTGTGTGTTTGTTTGTTTTTTGTTTTTCGTGTAGCTGACTTCAAAATTGGAAGTCATTTTCCCCAGGACATGACAGGACAGGATTTTTTTTTTTTACATTGGTCCGGTATTGGTATGAGATGGGATTTTTTTCTGTGGGAGTGGGATGGAGTGCGAGTGAAAATCCACTCCTGTGTCACCCTCTAACTCCTATTTAACCTGAGATTGAATATGACAGGCTAATTCTGAACACAGCCCTTCCCCAGTTAGGAGGATGTGCACAATATTCCAATATAATTCTCAACATAATTGTAGGTTATGGGCCACATTAATGGTTTGAATGATTTATATATATATTTTTTTTTTTATCTGGAATTTTAACATTTGAACAAATTTTATACTCACTGTATTTCAAATCTTGTTTTTTGAATTGCTGAAGTTGCTTTGATCCTCTCATGATCTGCTGTATTGTGAAGTGAAAACAGAAGACTTTACAAAAAAAGGTAGTGATTTTAGTACGGAAATCCCAGTGAATCATTTCATAAGTTTTCTAAAATGAAGTTCTGAATTATATTCATTTCACTGACACAACTATTGCAATTGCACGAAAACACCCTGCCATCCACTTTCCTCCTGAACCACTTTGGAAACTGCACAGAAATAAATCATAGCGCAACCATTTAGCACCATCTAGCGACTTTTAACTTCCATTGCAATTAAATTCAGTTTTGAGAAAAGTTTCTCCGCCTTTTTTTTTTATCTTGATAGAGAAATAAAAAAGTTGTACATCTCATTTTTTAATATATTCACATTTAAATATTTTCAAGTCAAAATATGAGCTGCAGCAATAATTTTTGTTGCAAAGTGTCAGACAGTAGGAGAGAAAGTATGATGGGAATCATACAAAGGATGGAAAAGAAATACTGCATTTATTTACTTAAATTGATGTTTATTTTTTGGGGTAGGTTTTCATGAAATGTCTCGACATATGGATCAGTGAAAGAAGTGGCTGTTCATGTCGGCGTTAACAATTTCCTAATTCCACAAGTCTATGAAGGCACCTTATTAATTTTGACGACTGGACTGTATGAGACTGTTGTGAGGTTGGTGGAAAACGAGGGAGTTTTTTTTTTTTTTAATGTCACACATTTACAAAACAAACATGGCAACAATCACTTATCATGAAATGAACTACTAAGGGAGCAGTGCCCAGCTGATAAACATAAACACACCCACAAAAATGGGAAGTGAGTTTTTTTTCTGCAAAATATAGATAATACAACATTATCAAATATAAATAACAAGCACAACAATCAATACATATACACTTCAGATAGAACAATCAGTCAAGTTAAAGATGAACAAACAATGGAAATGAAAATAAAGAAGAAAAACAAAAAAATAGATAGCAAAATGTTATGCTGCAACATACTAGAGGCATGTGAGTTAATATAAATACATTTCAATCAGTGCAAACCATTGTTTTTGACAGAGCTGGGCATTTTACTAAAAATTGAGCGTCCGTTAGTCGTCATCCGCCTACAGCGTGAGTACCCTTCCGTCGTCCGCCATTCTCCTTTTTTTCCAGGGGGAAAAATAGTACCCATCTATAGGCCGGTCCGCCTCTAATTTTAATTCCCCCACGCTACTGCCCCCTTTACTGCTTTCTGCAGCACCTCCTTGAGCTGATGAGAAATGAACCTGGTGATGATACTTAAAGGCTTCGGGTTGTCTAGATATTTTCTTCCTGCTCGATGAACCACATCAACAGCATCGGGAAGCTTTTCTTTTTCAGATGGTTGCACCTGTTGGTAAACATTGATAACCTATGCACGCACTTTTTCCGTCTCATATTCTGGTAGCCTGTGATGTCTCAGATTCCAACATCGCCCTAGCTTTCCATGTCAACAACACGTCATGCACTTCAAAACCGTCTCCTCATTTTTGTCCATCCGTTTTTCAATGAGGGTTATTTTTCCATTCAACTCTTTTATCTCTGAATGAGCAGTGTCCACCATTTTCTCCATCTAATCACTTCTTGAGTTACCGTAATATTTGTGCTATTTCATATGTATTAATGAGCCGCAAAATATTAACTTTGACGCGACAACAGCAATGCGAAACCACTTATTTTGAGGCTTGCTCACATAGACAGCTATTCTCTCTGCTCTTTCTGAACAACAGCTATGATGTTGCAAAATACAATAGAGCAGAGGTGAGCATTTTACAAAATTTTGCTGGTCCGTCATTTGTCAGCGACCAAGGTCGCAGTCCGTCATTCGTCAGTCCGTCATTTTTCATGACTAACGGAATTGCAATCGTCAGTCCATCAGTCGGTCCGCCAGTTAACTCCATCACTTCGTCCATCAGAAGTCCGTTGGTCCGTCAGTCGGTCCCCCCAAAAATGTCAGAAAAACAGGCGTCTGCCAGTGACAGACTAACGGACCATCAACGACGGACGCGGTTCGCGATGATAACTCTGATGGATGAAATCTGTCGTTTTTAAAAGGTGTCCTGTTATTCGTCAATCATCAGCAAAATGGGCGTTCGTAAATGACAGACTGACGAACCGGTCCATCAGTCTAGCGGAATGCCCACCTCTGCAATATAGTTCAGGACCTTCTTAGTTCTTACAATGCATCAAAGTACGTGATTGAGTATAAATACAGTAGGGCTCTGAGGTCTGCAGACTTGGGTCAATTAGTGGAGCCCAAAGTTCAAAGCAAACAGGTGGAGCGGCATTTCGGTGTTATGCTGCTTGCAAATAGAGTAAACTGCCAAAACATATCAAATCAGCCCCAAGTGTAATGCTTTTAAATCCAGATTAAAAACTATGATTTTCTCCCTGCCATAATGGTCTTTTAAACATATTTAAATCAGTTTAACTTTAGTCTTTTAATAATTTTAGAAAACTACTTTTTATATCTTTACTTTTAAATCTTCTAATCTTTTGCTAAGGTGTTTTAATGTTGTTAATTTTCGTTCTTTTAGTAATTGTGGTAAACTGCTTTTGTTTTCTCTGCTTTACTTTTGAATGTCTTTAGTCGTTTTGTTTGTAAATGCTTTTCGGTGTTGTGCCTTTGGGTGTGGTAAGCACATTGAGAGTTGTCTTGTGTATGAAATGTGCTATATAAATGAAGCTGCTTTGCCTTCTTTGCCTCTTCTTATCCCACTGAGGCGCGAACATTTGCAAGTGTTTGCGAAGGTAGCACATTCCGCTTTCACGTCAAGGTTTGTTCAAGGTTGCAAATGTTCGCCAAACATTCTCCAGACAGTTTTAATGTTTTTTTCTTGTCGCGGTAAGAAAAGTAGAGGAGAATGTCTGGCGAACGTCTAGAGAACATTTGGCGAAGGTTTGCAACCTTGAACGAACCCTGACGAGTTTGCAACATTCGCTACCTTTGCAAACACTCGCAAATGTTTACCCCCCAGTGGGACAGGGCAGCGATTCCCAACCAGTGTGCCGTGGCACATTAGTGTGCCGTGAAAGATCTTCAGGTGGTCCATGGAAAATTACCCAATGTCAATTATTTTGACCCCCCAAAAAATATATATTTTCAAATAACTTTTTTGGTGTTAATTTATCGATGCCAACCGTGTATAGTAACAGGCAGAACAATGAAATGCTATTCCACTAAATGGCTGAAATGACATAATTAACCTTTTTATATACAGTACTTTTGTGAATCATTTTGCTAAGTGGTGTGTCGTGAATTTTTTTCCGATGTGAAAGATGTTCCTTGGCTCAATAAAGGTTGAGAAACTTCGGGATAGGGACTTTTTGCTGCATCTCTTCTAGTAGACCTCAAGGCCGTATCTCACTGAGCGGCGTGCGTAACGGAAGTTGCTTTTTGGTCAGGGCTCCTTCAATGTTGCAAACAGTTGCAAAGACGTTCGCCAATAATTTTAATGGTCTCAGTTTTTCTTGTTGCCATCAAATTTCGAACATGTTGAAAAGTTTTGGGTGACAAGAAAAACTCTTTCAGACCATTACATTTCTACCATACCTTATCCCGCTGAGCGGCAAACACTTGCGACTGTTGGCGAAGGTAGCAAAATGCACATTCAAGTCAGGGATCATTCAAGGTCAAACCTTGACGAGGACGCAACATTTGCTACCTTTGCAAATACTCGCAAATGTTTGGTGCTTAATAGGATAGAGGCTTTAATGCTGTCCGGCATGTTGAGGCTCAACATGGTACAACACTGAAGGTTCCCAATTGTAAATTCAGACTTGATTTTAATGTAAAGGTTAATAAAAAGCAAAATCCACAATATTGTGGTACAGCATTGCTGGCATGATGATCCGCGAAATAGTTGAGGTTGGCTGCAGTTTTCACTTTTTAGTTTAGTTTTCACAGGGAATAAATGCAAATGTTGACTCAAAAATAAGCAGGAGCTCACTGTAAATTAATAATGGTACATGCCTGCCACCAAATAACAATATTGTCAGCAGGGAATGTGTGATTTATAAAACAGTGACTTTAATTTAATATGACATGAAAACAACCACCGAGTACAGTAGGGCAACGGCAACAACAATTGCAACGCAATCATGTCAGTTTTAATGAAGAAGATGCATGCATGTGGGCTGGGGAAACGTCGGCGTGCCAAGGTCACCATCAGTTCAATAATAAGTCCAGAGGAGGTCACTGTTGCGTGATAGGTTTCCAGGCGTCAAGGATCAGTTTTGTGTGTGCGTGTGTCACGCACGCACAGAGGATTCAAGAGGGAGAAAGGACGTGGAGAGGGGCGGTTTTTGGTTGTGAAAGCCGCACCCCCTTGTGATGATTTCATATTCAATGAGGTCGGAACAGACGAGGGCAGTCATCAGCACAGTAACAACACGGACTTCATTCACCTAAGCACCGGCCGTCATGCTTCATGGATGCGTCGGTACATCCTCTGTCACCCGGGCAGGAGAGTTTGCCCACTTTCTACCGCCCTCCAGTGAACTTTCCACGGCTACAGCAGCACGCAGCCGCTATGGACGGATACCGGTGCCCCGGTGCGGCATGCAAATACGTACTCTGACGTCGGCGATCATGTGGCTTTTGGCGTAGATCCTCCTTGTGATCGCCAATTTTTCTCTCTCCTGTCGCCTGCCTAGCTACTGGAGCTACAGTGTTTTAAACGGCTTTTACGCATTCTGTTGCTTTGGGATTGAAACGCACGCTACACGAGCATCGCGACAGAACAGTCGACAGGTAAGAATTAATTCTAGTTTTCATTTATCTCCAAAGTACCGAAAGTCAAAAGTGTATGTAAGCGTATTTGTTTATGGAACCATTCTCTCTTAGCTTTTGCGCGTCTTCTAAACAGCTCCACGTCTGCGTCTAAATATTTAACTTGTCTCACTGCGTGAACTTTGCTTGCCTGCTTGCATATCTCCACCTGCGCGCTAAACGTCTCCATCAAGTTTTAGTCCATTTTTGGTGCTCCCCCCAATGTTCGAGTTCTACTCTGAAACGCCGTCGCCGAGTCGACCGAAGGAAGGAAGCCAGTCAGAGAGTCGGAGATCGAGAAACGCTGGGTCTACTTTTCCTCCTCCTCCTCAGTGTGTCGACATAACCAGCTAAACATGGCCGTCCTCTGCCGACATGTTGTTACGTCGCTGGCGAGAAGGAGGGGAACGTTTGGGGAGCGGGAGTGCGTTTTTCCTCGCGCCGCTAGGTCACACCACCGGCGGGAAGAGAGCGCTCGGCTTGGCTCCCCTGCCGCTGCATCCGCACAGGGGTCTGAGTGTAAACTTTAGGAGTCCCGTGTTGTTTATCGACTTGGATTTGTGATGTAGGCGGTGTAACGCGGCCAGCCGGTGACGCCTCCTCCCTGCCGGTCGCAGGCTGAGGCTGCGTGCAGTCTGGCTGACTGGGGCTCACTTTCACTGCAGTGGCGTGTGGGCCGCTGCAAGACGCCAGGCGCGGTTCTTTCTGTTCTCAATGTCAACTTTGGGACAGGCCTATTGCCTCACGCTTGAGACAACACGTTGTAGCACCCTGTGATTCTTTGGTGGTGGGATCTTTGCATCCCCATTCCCAACAAATAGTAAAATCATTGACAGAAACAGGGCAAGCACATTGCACAATAACATAACCGCAATTCTGCTTTTTCTTGCGATAAAAGTCTTGTTCACTCTGTCACCATGGGAGCAGAACATCATTTTTAAGCAGCTGCCGGGATAGCTTACTCAAGTCCCTAAATGAAACAAAAAATAAAGTGGACTCAATTAAAAATCCTGCTTTAAATGATTATTAGATTTATAGTAGTTCTATCAGGGCTGGTGCCCGTTTCACAGAGATTTTGATTTCAAATGTACACAATAATTAATATTTCATTGTTACAGTTTAAAGTTTAAGTTTATTTATATAGAACCTTAATCACAAACAAGTCTCAAAGGGCTCCACAAGCCTACAGTTCACAAAGATTGACACTTCTTCCTATCTGAGAAAAAGGCAACTTAGAAAACCCATTTGGGGGAAAAATAACCCTTGAGAAGAGATCACAGATGGGGGAATCCCCCTTCCATGATGGTGGATATGTAATTGTAATTATGATGAATTCAAGTAATTCATACATCTGGCAGTGTTTCTTTCTTTTTTTTTCCTAATCTTGTATTGGGTCTCGTCACGGTGGCTGCGGGCATCAGGCAAGGACCACATGAGTAAAAAAAAATAGTGTCGCGAGTCTGATGTATTCATTTTTTTTTCATGTGGTTATTCTTAAACAAATAAAATAAATAAATAATAATGGCATTTACCACTAAGATGCAGCTAACATATTTGTTTCCATTCTTGTTTTAAAAGCACACTTGGCATTGGTGTAAATTTTGGGAAATGACAATATTAAAAAAATAAATAAAAAAAGTATAGCAATCAAGCTAGTGGACACAGTAACGATGAGATAATTTACCCCAAAATAATTTGGGAACAGTTGTTACATGAGAAGTATCAAATATCAAATCGGTTACCCTTCGCTTTACCCAGTACCCAAGAAGTAGCCCTAAGTTTTTAATCATGCTATTTTGGCCTGTCAGTAAATGTATACTAAATGTGTTCTTGATTCAAATCTCTTAGATGTTTATTTTCTCTGTTGTAACTTTTTTTCCAAACTACCACAAATGCATGTTCACTGGCTATTTGTAATTTTTTTTTTAGATTATTCGGTTCGATGAAGTAGAGTAATTATAATGGTAATTATGCAGCAATGGATTTCACCAAATGCACACACTCTTTGGCAGCTTTGTGCATGTCATTTTGCTCAGCTAGAGTGTCAGATAGTAGTTTGGATTGTTAGCGGAAATGACATGCTTCCCTTTTGAAGAAGTATGGTGTTCATGTGTCAGTACTCCCCTCACACTGGGATGACCTAAGATTCCCTGTTTGTGAACACACATTATTCAACTGCAGCGCCCAATTATCCTGAGATCTAAGAAGGTTTGATCGCAGCGCAGTTAACCCTCCTGTCATACTTTCTAGTACCTGCTATTCCTCAGGGGATAAACTTGTCGCTTCGCACTCCTGCTCTTTACATGTGAAGAGCTATTTGGCTCATGTTTGTTCGCATGTTCCCTGCATGTGATGTGCCTAATCTGAGATAATGTATAATTTAGAGTGACAGCGGGCTCAATTCTATTGTTGCAGCAATAAATCAAAGGTCTCTTGCTGATCAAAGTAAACCACCATTTTTCTGTAGATCCTTTGAATATATTCGGTGTGAATGTAGACCAAATTAGCATCTTTAATGTAGCTACATCTTATGTAAGTAAAATAATTAAATCCATACAAAAAGTTGATGATGATAACAGATGTATTTTGTGGAGGGGGGAGTGGAGTGATGACAGAATTGCTCAAAGGATTACTGCCAAGCATACAGATGTCGCATCATCATTGCTACACAGAGCATTTAAGTTCAACTTTAAATCATTTTGTTTTTGTTGATGGGTAGCGGATCACACAGCTGGGTTTGTGCAGCTGGGAGTGATCAATTGCCATTCAATGCATCATTCCCTATCAAATGCTGTGTAGCTTGTCTCTCACCCAAGTCAGCTGCGATAGGTTGTACGTGACAGAACAGGATAAAGCAGTATATGAAATAGATAGATCGACCCAGACATGAATTGTTGTAATTTTTTTTTTTTTTTTTAAGTTGGAGCTAGAATAAGAAAATCCTTGTCTCTCTGTGTGCTGCAACTTCTAAGAATGTCATGGCCAAATATCCAGCTGTGAGGTGATCCACTCTGTTGCTTCCTGGAGGCGTTTCCTTCTCTACTTTAGTCAGAGAGGATAAAACTGAACAAGACTCAGTCTGTCAGATTTTGTGGGATAGAAAATCGCTATGCATTAAAAGCCGCTGTCAAGGTTTGAAACAATCAAAATGCAAAGATCATTTAGCTCAATCAAATTAGAATTTTACATCTTAAATGTCATAAATTATTATTTTACAATCTACTGTTTTGGATTAACATTGTAAATTCAGTCGAATGAGGCTCATGTGTTTTCTTTGTTGGTTGTCTTTGGGGAGTTTGGTGTGGAAAAACATGGAGAGCCATTGGACCCAGCTCAATCAGACACCTTTGAAATGCACTAGAACAGTGAGCCAACATCAGCCAGGTCTGACTATTCAAATGTTGGTCAGAGTGATCGGACAAAAACTGACAGACACATTGCTATATCCTGTCGGGAGTATTCCCCAAAGCTATTATACCTGCAAGGGGGAGACCAACTTCATATCATCTTCCATTTTCAGTTCCTCTAAATGTAATGACCAACAGTACCAATATTTATGTACCTTTTATAAATATCAGTCATGCAACAGAGGTCACAATTAGAAGACTGAAGACATCGGTAACATGTTTTGTGTGTGATGATATAGCTGTTAGTTTAAAGGCTTGCTTGTTGTTGACTTTTTACATTTGTCTTGCAGTGCAACAGTCACTTTACATTTTTAATACTTGCTGGTGTTGCCATTATTCTCTGTGTGGTCATGCTTATTTATTCCGTGGAGTACAGCCCATTACATCTATTTTAGTCTTTTTGGCTGACTTGCAGCATTTTTTCACAGACATCAATAACTTCCAGCATCCGCTGACTCCACATCAAGCATTCAAATCAAGTTTCAAGCCGCCCTTCGTCTTTATGAAACATAAGTCATAGCACATTTGAAGGATGAATGTGCTCAGCTTGGCACTGATATGACATCACCAACAGTGATGTGATACTTTTGTTTCAGGTGTTCAGACGTGCTTAGTGACTAATGCTCCCGGAGAAGTTAGGTCATCATCTGTTTTTTGAGGCTAAGAAAAGTGAGGACAGTAGAAGGCAGGAGAAGTTGGTAAGAATCGGATGGGGAGTTTGTGGTCGGGCTGAACGATGAATTGCATTTGCAATTTAATCGCGATATGATAAAACGTGATTTGCTAATTGGTAAAGCGGCATGTTGGTGACATGCCTGCAACACATGCCGCGCACCTGTCAGAAATTGTAGCATATGTGACACTGCGCATTCTCTCTTGTGATTGGCCCGTTATGTTACATGTTGTGATGACGTGCACTTTTCCCCGACTCGGTTCTTTGAGGGCAGTTTATTTGTCACCACGGAGGAGAAGATCCACCACGCAGCTTGTTGCTGCTGCAAAGCAAACTAGTCTGTGAGCAACGTGGGTGTTATGTCAGTTATGTGTGTCTCAAGAAGACTACACATGCACGTCTCACTTTCACCGCCACTTTCCTGATTGATTTCATCACTATACAATTAAATGCATCGTCTAGTCATCCAGGTCCCTTTGTTGTACCAGGCATGATATCCCTTGTTGTCGCTGTCGTTTTGATTGTTGCTCGGCAGTAAAAACGCCAACCGGAATTGGTCATAAAAGGAAGAGGAAATTCCACCCTGCGGTGTCCTCGTCAGTTTCAGCCATAGCGACGCCCCCGGACTTGGAGTGAAACTGCAACACATTTTCAAAACAATGCGTGTGGGTTGCGTGCGAGTATAAGGCAAACTGCGCCTGGCATTTCCGCAGTGACGGGGCGGACGTGCTAACCAGTCAACCACCATGCCGCAATGCAAAAAAAATCAAATAAAAACAACAGACACACACACACACACACGTGTGCGTGATCATTAGGGAAATAAAAAAAAATGCGGCACATGTAATTGCATCTGTGGGACCGAAAGGTATACAACGCTGTTTTATTTTTGAGTTTTTCTGTGTTTGGTTGCGTGTCAGGAGTGGGGCACGTGCGTGTGACGTCGTACTGGTAAAGTCCGTTCTCGATGGCGTTTGGTTGACTTGAACCGACCGGGCGGGTCTGAAATATAGACGGGAACTCATGGACGGACTGAAGCATAGGTGAATGCCCAGCTCTGGTGCTTCCTTTCCAACAGAGGAAAGACAGCACTGGTTTAAATGAATTAAACTCCACTCTTCCTAACTGACGTCATCATGCAACGGCGAGTAATGCTGATTTAAGTCTCTAGCTTGCAGACTTTACATGAGATTAGCATAGTAATTAAATGATAAACATACAGATATTAATTGATTTTGTGAAGGATCACTGATGGTGTTTTTCATTGATTTAAAAACAAAAAGATTATAGAATAACTGAAAATATCTATATTTTGGTTAGGGCTGGGCGATATAACTGAAAAGTGTATCACGATATAAGTCTTTCATATTAGTCAATATCGATATGAAAACCCCCCTATCTATCAAAATAGAATATATGATTGAATAGAGATTTGCGACACGAATAAATCAGCCCTATTTGGACTTCCTAAATGGAGCGGTCAGTGTGTCACCTGCGCTCTTGCAGTGTCTCGTCGGTGGTGAGTGTACAGTATATGCGCCAATGTATGTTTGAGTTTTCACCCCAGGTCACACTACTGAAATGGTCAGGGAAGTGGGAATAGTGTGGTGTCCTGTTTGTAGATCAAACTGGAGCGGAAATGAAGGAAATATTGTAAAATTGTAACGTGTATGTGTGGTGTGCGCCAGCGTCATCTTATGCGAGAAAGAGGTGAAAGAAATGTGCAGTTGCGCATGCGCGCAGCTTAGAGGGAACATTGTATGAACATTGAATGAAGACCAATATAAGTGAACTAATACTCCCTTAGTGCATACATTTTCGCTGACCAATCGTTTTAGGACTACTTAATTTTTTTAAACCGACTCATTATTGCCATAGTCCAGGCCTGGACAACCCGCAGCCCGCGAGCCTCTTTGGCCGGTTTCATGCGGCTCCTGAAGCCCTTATCGAAAATGAGCTTAGCTGGGCGCAGCGCGCCGTCAACCCCATTATTGTGTATGTGGTGAGGGATGGGGAGGACCATTGAAAATGGCTACCTCCTAAATTAAACTCTTATGAGCTATTTTGATTGTCATCATTATATTTGTCCAAACAAAATCACTTTGTCATATCAGGCATTTCAAATAAACAATAAACTGAAGAAACAATGGTGTTATCATAATGTTTTCCCATGACTGTATGTACAGCATTGCATATTTTGAACTGCAGATGACATTTTTATGGGCATTGCAGTGTTTCTCAACTGTGAAGTTGTCTCCCATCCTCCAGATTTCAAATTTGGGAGAAAGCAAGGAGAGGCAGTGAGTGTTCACTGACAGGCTCACTGCACTGCATCACGTCAGCCACGGGCAGTGCAATGCCACCCCAACCCCCACTACCCCTGCTAGTCTGTGGAGGAGACATTTCACATGTGAGGAAGGCACAGTGGCAGGTGTGGAGATTTGACCACATGGTAATGGGAAGACTCATACGTAAACCGTTTTCCTCATTGAGCAGTGGTATGAGCGATTTTTCTCTTGCGATATCCATATATATGGGAGATCATTTTAGCTAATGAAGGACGACAACAATGTTGTCACGCTGACCTAATTTTAAGGCTGCCCGATTTAAAATGAGCAACCCCCCTCCCATTTCCTATTTTATTTATTATTTATTTATTATTCACTATAGATAAAACACAATTTTCTTACTTGGGGTAGTTTAGTTACATCTGAGACTAAGTCACAAATATCCATGAGCTTTCTTTGATGGTATGGGCGAGAGTACAAGGCGCATTGTCAACTGTCTTGCGTGTAACAAGACACATGAATTGGACACTTTATTATCAACTAACTTAAAAACGAGGTGAATTAAAACAGCACTCAAAGTGCAGACCTCTGTCCACCTTGAAGTATCAAAAGCATCATAAGTCAAGATAATCAGACAGTACCATATTTGCATTTAGCATCAGTTTCTGCTAGGCGTTACGTCACCAGTATCAAACTCAAGGCCCGGGGGCCAGATTCGGCTCACATCACTTTATGTGGCCCGTGAAGGTAAATCGTCGTGTTGACTTGACATGTTTCTTTCAAATTGTCTTCACTTTTGACACTACCTATGAGACATTGCAAGTATTTGTTACCAATCCCTCCTTTAAAATAAATAGAAAAATAGCTGAACAAACAGATTTCAAAACTAGTTATCCATCAATTTGTTGTGTGTATGTGTTAATATAAGGCGATCATACATTTATTTGGGTTCGCAGTCATAACGGTCCTCTAAGACACACCAAAACTATAATGTGGCCCGTGACAAAAATGAGTTAGACACCCCTGCTTTATGTGATCAGGATTTTTTGGGGGTTGAATAGCAATTTTGTGGAAAAACAAAACAAAAACAACCTATACGTGATCACCTATTCGATCAGGAGATGGAGCAATATAACTATTTAAACAACTTATATATTTATTCTACAGTCGACCCCCGCCATAACGAAAATGTATTGGAAAAAATAACAATTTAAACCACAAAAAAATCTTCAATAAATGCTGATAAACATTAAAGATAACATGTAATGTTTACATATTTACATAAACTCTTTGTCATAGAAAAAAAATAATCTTGAGGATAAAAAAAAAAAAAAAAAAAACTTTGCTAGTCATTAAAGGGCTTTTGCTAAAGCTATCTTGGGTCAGCAGCTTTAAGCACCTACTTACCAGCTACACCGAGTAGCCTACACCTGCTCCTTTTTGGCTCGTATTGAAAGACGGCTGTGTTGTACAAGTCCCAGTGCCCATAGACTTGCAATGATTAATTCGTCCTACATTGTTTGTCCACATTTTACCTGCGGTGTATGTGACGAAGTAAGCGCATTCTCAAAACTGTTTGGCTCCGGTGTAGCTGTACATATTCTCCCATCCATGAAACTGTATTGCGTCGCGAGAATAGCTCAACTCGCATTTGGTACGATGGCAGTATATCTTGTCTCCGCGTTAAGCAAAGAACGCATCTGTCAAAATCGGAGCAATTTCCGTGTTAGTTCAAACAACATGCCTGCCCGCTGGTTGCATCTTGGATTGGCTGAATGTGCATGGCCGTAAATTCACATAACTTGCACTGTGTGATGAAAGCTATTTTGAATGAAAGAAATGTTAAAATGAAATAACTCACAAACTGTAGCTACTTTTTAATAATATATAGATAATTAAATGGTGTGCAGACTTTTTCTACCCCAAAAAATATTGTAAATCTACACTTGCTTCACTGAACGATTATGGATAGACAGCCTTTGTGAATAACAGCTCTTGTTTATATTTTAAATTGCATCATACATCTGTAAGATATTGTACAACAATAGACTATGGGAAAGAAGACTAACTTCAAATTATGTCTCGACTACATAAGGTGTTTTTATTGATTTTTGTGAATACTTATGTGACTTTAATGTCTCCTATTATTCCCTAATGACAGATATCATCAGATTTTGAGCTGGAGTACTTGTCTACCACTGCCAACTCAGAATGAGACAAGGGGTTTACTACAGCATTCAGAATGAAAACAAAAAGTGTATTTGATGTATGGTGATTTATACCACATGCGTCACCCGAGAATACAGGTATATAATTTGTGGAGGGTCCTTAACATAGACGGGATACGGGAGGGATACACCTTCTACCGCTCTTATTGTATGCACCTTATGTAGTGACAACAAATACAGACAACAGATACAGAAATTTTCCTATCCACATACTACACGTGATCGCAAATTTTATGATGCAGACTACGAGCGTGTAAGCTGACTGTTAAGCGAATATCAAACATCCTGTCAAGTTCAACGTGCTCGAATAAAGGAATGTTATGCTGATGGCGTCATTAGTTGTGTTTCACCGTTTACTTGCTTTGACAATGGTACAGTGTTTGTTTGCTCAACTCGGACAGGGTTTTTTGTGTGTGTGATTGTGTGTGTTTACTTAGGGTGCTTTAGCGTGCTTGTGGAGTCACAGTTTTCCTTGTAATTCACATGGTGCGTGGTGGATAGCTTATCTGTCAGTGAATTGCTCTTCATGATGCCCGTTTTGGCACATCTAATAATGTTATCCTGACTGACGTCAGTATTGTCAACCCCGAATAATTTCCCGGCTTGGGACATGGACTTGCTATTTAATCATGTCGCTGAGACGGGACACTCCTCAATAGTTGAAACAATGTTGTTTTCCCTCGGCTGCTGCTACGGAGTGGGGCTGGCCAGCCACGTTTCAGAGGGAGTGAGAAACACGGCGCTGTGCGGAATGCCCGCCATAGGCTGGCGGGGCATCCTGCCTCTGTCATCCCAGGCCGGCAAGGAGGGGATGCCGACGCGGTGATTCTCTGCCTTACAATAGACGCACCTGATGAGGCGCTGGCTCCGGCAGCCCCTGCGCTGGAGAGTGACCCGCGGGCAGAAGGAGCCCTCTGCCCGACTGCCGGCGCTACGACTTAATTGGTTTTGGAAGCCTGTAGAATATGGCTTCTCAAATGTTATTTGCGACTAGTCGACTAGTCTATAAGGAAGAAAACTTGAAGTTTAATACATATTGAATTCAAAGTTTAAAATGCAAATGTTGTGTGTATTTAGGGGCTTTTTTAGCCCAAACATTCAGGACAGTTTGTTAATTTAAATTCTATTGATGTAACAACAACTGACTGAATAAAGATGAACAATTGAAAGAGAGATACATTTTCCAATGCAATGCATGGCATTTATTATGAATAATGTAATGGTACCGA